>NC_088920.1:34030000-34347500 GCF_038396675.1 Hydra vulgaris
CTTACATAAAACATGCTTATGTATAACATGCCATGTTATTAAATTTAAAAAAAAATGTGTACAGTCCACATTTTGGATTGTTCACTCTCTTTAGCCTCAATTTTATTTATTTACTAATAAAAAAATGACATTTATTTATTGAGTCAGATCAATAATATGGTTGCAACATAAATTTTTACAAAAATAAACTTAAAAAAACAGTTGCCATCTAAAAAAAGATTATGTAGCTAAGAGCTGCAGCGATTTTAAAATCTCTGATATTTCTAAAAACTTCTGGCATATGCGCACCATAACGCATCAACTGTGCCTAATTAAAGGTTTTTAAAATTTTTGGGCTCTAATAGGTTGGGCGGGGGCAGACCTTTAGCCACACACTGTCCTACAAAAATTCCTTGATACGTCGCTTGGCAGTATATTTATTTTTGCTTTATTCATTTATTATTAAAAAGTGCACAGCTTTGGAGCTCTTCAAACCAAATCGCACTTATGCATGTTTGCACTTATGCTTGCACTTAACACTTATATTATTTTGCAACTACTTCGCCCTTACAAAAGATTCACATTTATACTAGATTAGATTTATGCGGATTCACAGATATGAAAATCGCACTTATTGAATGGAAATTCTATAGAATTCTTGTATTATATGACTCCTTCTGCTTGGTATTTTAGTCTTAATGGCGATCAAATGGATTAGACTATTTGATTACATAAAATCATGAACGCAGAGTCTATCAGATAGTGGAGGAGGGGGAACAGGAGGGGAATTTTAGTGGCTTTAATTTCACAGAATTTAGGAGTCCCATTTAAAATTTAATGATTTTTTTAAGTATGCCTGTAAAAAGGAAGGGCCTTTGATATATATATATATATATATATATATATATATATATATATATATATATATATATATATATATATATATATATATATATATATATATATATATATATATATATATATATATATATATATATATATATATATATAGGGCCGGCGCGAGTAGGTGTCACGTGTGTGTGTGTGTGTGGGGGGGGGGGGGGTCCATTACAGCTTTTGCTGACTGAAAATGAAAATAAATAATGTCCTTGTTTTTTAGAATTTGCCGATTGCCTTATCGACACTTGTCGACTGACTGTCTATATTTACAGACTAACTTGTCTGAAAGGTCTGCATTTGCCGACTGACTTGACAAAAATGGTTAAATTCGCCAACTAAATGAGCGAATAAATCATTGATAGAGGGGTGTCACACCCCTTCCCCCCACCCCACCCCAATTGCGCAGGGCTTATTATTATTCCTAATTTTATAATACCATTATGATATTATAAAATTAGGAATAATTTTTTTATTAAAATATCCTTAAATAAGAATGAAGTTCTTGAAATAAGAATGATGTTCCTAAAATAAGAATCAAGTTCTTAAAACAAGAATCAAATTCTTAAAATAAGAACAAAAATTCTTAAAATAAGAACAAAAATTCTTGACCTAGAATCTAGGATTTTGCTGTCTATATATATATATATATATATATATATATATATATATATATATATATATATATATATATATATATATATATATATATATATATATATATATATATATATATATATATATATATATATATATATATATATATGTATATATATATATATATATATATATATATATATATATATATATATATATATATATATATATATGTATATATATATATATATATATATATATATATATATATATATATATATATGTATATATATATATATATATATATATATATATATATATATATATACATATACTTAAACAGCAATTAGAGTAATTAAGGTTATGAAGATTGTGTGGTATCTTTGAAGCACTTTTTTAAATTTTATAAAGTTTACTCCATATATTACCATTTCCCATTGAACACAACTTTGGAAGATCAAAATTTTTGGACTAGCTCTTGTCTCTATTTTCAAACTTTCACAGCAATGCAAAGTGGGCCAGAATTTTTTTCTGTGGCCAAAAGTCCCAAAAAAGTCAAATCTTCTAAATTTTTTATTTATTTTATTATTAAAACATAGGTGCTTTACTCGACTAAAAAATGTATCCATTTAATTACTAGAGATGAAGGCAAGCTTGCTAGAACCATTCATAATGGCTTTAAAATTCTCAAATTTTCACAAATTTTTTTTTTCAAAAATACTTATCCTCAAAATCTACATAACTTTTTTCAATTAAAAAAGCTTTGGACTATTTTTATTTTAAATAAACATATTAACTTAGTGCTAATAAAAAGTATATGTTTTAGTTATATATTTGTATTTAATTTATTCATAATATGTCTTAGAATTGTTAGTATTTTAAAGGTGTTTTTCTATATTTCCTCATCTTCCTTTTCCTAAATGCCACTCGAAGATTTTTTGATTTTCTGATTTTTGCATTTACTAAACCGCAGTTATTGTTTTAAAAAAACCCAGCTGGGACCATATATTCTTTATGATATATCTTTTAGTTCAAAATCAACGAGTTTTTTTTCTTTTATAAAAAGACCAGTTTAAAGTTAAGATATTTGTTTAAGGAATATAGTTTTTTTTTTTTTTAAATTTTATTTAACACATCAAACCGTTATTGTTTAAATAAACTTTTTGTTATTATTTTAATGTTTTCAAAAAAAGAAAAAGAAAAGAAAATCATCTCACTATAAATATATAAAAATCAAATATTTAATCATTCGATTCCAACCAAATGTTGCTCTCTTGAAATTGGAATTAATGATATTTAGGAAGTATAAAGGTTGCTTAATACTATTAAACAAAATCAGCTGCGACTAGCTATAATTTAAACTTAAAATCGATTTTAAAAATTCAAGATTTAAAAAAAATTTAATTCTTACTTTACAATGCCGTGTGACGTGAAAAAGTTTATTTGTCTGGAAATTTGAAGTTTTTATGGTGCTATATGATTATATGAAGACAAATTAGTTGATAATTGCAGCGATTTGATTAAAAAATTGTAACGTTAAAAACTTAAAAAAGCCTTAAGCATAAAAAAATTAACATAGACACTATAAGAAAATAGAATTTAGACACTTGCATATACTGTAAATGTTAAAAAATAGTTAAACTATTAGTCACTAGCATCCTACATATAGACTTTTAGTGAACTACACTAACTATATTTTATATTATTAATATTAAATAAATATTTAAAACTGAGAATTTATTTTTTATAGCTCAAGGTTAAAAGTTTATTCCTATTTTACAAATAAGTGCACATAGTAATTTCGTTCAAATCAAAAGGTAAAAATAATACAAATAAAATTTTAATCAGTAAATTCAAAGTCAGCATAGTAATAAAATGGCAAATCAGCGTTTTCATTTTCAGATGATTCGATAATGTCATCGTGCTTATTAAAATTTCTTATTTCATTTGTGTTTATTGGTTTTAGTTCCTTATTTCTATCATCAAAATCATCATCCTAATCCAACTCATTATATTCTTCATCCGCATATATATCATCATTAGCATCATTTGTATTTTCCTTTTCAGTTACTTGAAAAAGAAGATCAATTGGGTCTCCTTTTAGGTTCATTTTTTTATGTTTACATTTTGATCTTGCATAGTTTAGAGATGAAAGAATTGGGTCACTCGAAAGCATTAAATAATTGAATTGGTCCGTCATTAAGCTTTTCGATCAAATTTACGAGTGTGTTGTAAGCGAATATTTTTATTATCTTTATTCCGAGCTTCAATTGCTTCTTCAGAGTACATTCCAATTGGTAGCATAAATCTAGGTATTGTCAGACTACTATGAATGAGTAGTTTGTGTACTGAAGCTGGCATGTAAAACCATGAGTACCCTCCAACAAAAATATTTGCTGTTTCCAAACAATATGTTTCATATTTGGCTATGTTAATTTTTTTATTTAAATTAATGACTAATAGTATAATGTATAACCTGTAGATTAAATCTTTCTTGACTCCTGTTATTCGTGAAAACTCTGTATGCAGATGAAAAACGGGACAAGCAGTATTGCCATCATTTGTTGTCCCAGATCTGCCTTGAAGAGGCATGTCAACAATAAGACCTATTTTTGCAAACTCACGCTGAACAAACTTTTTTTTTACAGCTGCTAATTTTATATTTTCAGGTCCACGTATTTGCCACTCTTTAATTCAAGTCTTTAACTTATATATAGAATACACTTGAAACATCGAATCCATGCATGTAATGATGATAACCCAAGCTTTAAACTTTGCGAATCCATTGAACGGATCAGAGTTTTATTTAAGTTGTTTATTGATCTTGGAGTACATTTGAAAATATTACAAATTTGAGCCGATTTGTTATCACAAATTGCATTAACTGTTTTTCCATCAATCATTGTAAGCTTATGATCAAAGCTTACTTCAATTACAAGCTTCTTTTCAGCCTCTGGCTCCATTATTTTTACATCAATAATCATTGTACTCTCCTCAATCAGCAATATACTGAATTCTTTATGGGTGGCAGAATCGCGTTGAAGAAGGCACTTGGTTTTCCCAAATTGTCATAACACCATATGATAACTTGAGTGGCACTAGGTTAGTGAAAATTTTTTGTTGATACTGCTTTTGGCTACTTGCACCGTCGAAACTCCATTTGCAATAAAAAGTCATTCCTATACAGGATTCAAGATAATCAAGTTGAGATATTTTATTTTTAATGGTAGTTAGTAGCAGCATTTGATGAACTGTATGGTGTAACAATTCTTTCAGTGGAGCTTTGCTTCCCATTCCATTTTCAGCTATATAAATACCATCCGGATAACACTTTTTTTTTCGTTGCAAATGTTGATATATGTACGATATATATTTGCATTACACTTAATTGAGTTAATTTGCATAACTTGATATTGCGTCTTCGATAAATTCATAGCTGTCATTAATACTAATTCCTCTAGTGGCGCATTTGGTACAATTTGCTTGTTTTTGTCCTGAATAAAACATTTTATTTCATTTGCCGAATTTGTATTTGATAAACATTTATTTAATACGTACAGCAAACTATATCGCTTTTTCTTTTTTAACCCCATTTCTGCTGCTTATAAGATTTTATCATGGTCGTGATTTACTAACAATATGGATGCGTGCTGACATTTACTTCAGTAGGATATATCTTCGTATTTCTGACATGGTCTCCCAAATGACTTTAAATCGACGGTTTGTGATGATTGTTCACTAGGTTGCTGAATAATTGAAGGCAAAATTGTATTATTAGGCTAAAATGACTCGCCACTTAAAAATTTGCTCTTATTTCGAAAATATTTTATGCTAAGTTTTGATCGGCGTTTGCATACAAATTTGAGAAGAGCTTTTTTAAAACGAAAAAAATCATCATTTAAATTAATGGATACGTTTAATTTGTTTTTGAGCATACTATTATACTGATCTACGATTGGTCTTGATGTAAGTTGTGATGAAATAGTGTCTTTAATTTTTTCAAATACTTCAAGTTGAGTTATGTTATTAAACATTTTTATAAGATAACTTGATTATTTATAAGATAAGAGTTTTAATAATGCTACTTCAAAAGAAAATTTAAATATCTATAATATAGTGTAAATTTATACAAATTATTAAACAAATATCTTAACTTAAAACTGGTCTTTTTATAAAAGCAAAAAACTTGTCGATTTTGAACTAAAAAATATATTATAAAGAATACATTGCAGCTGGGTTTTTTTTAAACAATAACTGCGGTTTAGTAAATGCAAAAATCAGAAAATCAAACAATCTTCGAGTGGCATTTAGGAAAAGGAAGATGAGGAAATATAGAAAAACACCTTTAAAATACTAACAATACATATACTTTTTATTAGCACTAAGTTAATATGTTTATTTAAAATAAAAATAGTCCAAAGCTTTTTTAATTGAAAGAAGTTATGTAGATTTTGAGGATAAGTACTTTTAAAAAAAAAATTTGTGAAAATTTGAGAATTTTAAAGCCATTATGAATGGTTCTAGCTTGCCTTCATCTCTAGTAATTAAATGGATACATTTTTGAGTCGAGTAAAGCACCTATGTTTCAATAATAAAATAAAAAAAAAGTTTAGAAGACTTGACTTTTTTGGGACTTTTGGCCACGGAAAAAAAATTCTGGCCCACTGTGTAATGACTCAAAATTAATTCACCCACATGTCTACAACAAGCAAACCAGAAAAGGACACGATCTAATCCTTTCTAGAGTCACACATGCAGGGGTTTTCTTTCTTAAAATGTATATCATTACAGTGTAGTTGTATGATCTTCATTGAGATATTTTTTATTTAATTCATTAAACCTACCTGTATTTGATGAAGTTGAATTGAAAACCATGCCAATAACATTTTCTTTATGATTCCATTCTCTAACAAGTATTTAGCTGCTTTTGCTATGCTATGCTTTTCCTTTGGAATCAAGAGTGTTCATAATTTTTCCATCCCAATGCACCAGCATTTTTGACTATGGTATCCAATTTTCTTTGATCTTCAAACTTATTTCATGTACAATGGCAGTTCTATACCGGTGGACTGTCCTCACATTAAGACATAGTTTGTAAGGGTCACCCCTGCATACTGCTACAAAGGAGTAAACGATGGCACTAAGTTGGGTTGATGAGATGTTGTTACGGATACAACATAAAACGAAATCTGGGTTTTTTAATATGTCATGAGGAACAAAGTTATCTATGCACATTTAACTGTTCTTCTGTGTTTCCTATTCTGTGCTTTGGTGCTAACTTCTTTAATATTCTCATTATCACAAAAACTTCTCTCTGGTTCAAGATTTTATCATTTCAAAAGTATGTTTATTGGCTTTCTTATAGTTTACATTGCCTATAGCTTTAGGTAAAGCTTGAAAACTACAAAATACAATAGCGATATCAATATATAATATATATATTTTTTAAAAAATCAATATGTATATATTTCTGAAAGGAGTTGTTACAATTCAAAGTCTTTTATAAAGAGCAATATACTATATATTGATGACATTAATATATAATAATAGATTTTTTTTCTGTCCTTAATTAAGGTACTTTTACTTTCAATAACAAAAATTTTACAAAAAATCCACATAATTCATACCATATTATTATAGATAAATTTTATAATTAAAAATACACATAACTAGTGATCAACCGAAACAGGAAAAAGGCGAAACCAAAATTTTGGGTACTCAAATTTGGTTTCGAAACCGAAATTGCGGCAAATATTTTACCAAAACCGATACCAAAATTTTGGCTCGTCAAAATTTATTTTATTAGAAAAATTTATTTAAAATGCAATTTTACATTTTTTGTTTTTTTTACTCATATTATGTTAAAATTAATTACACATGTATCCCAAATTGAGGTTTAATATATAAGTCGGCGGTATAAGTTAATAGCAAAATTTAACAACTGGCAGATTTTCTCTACAAAACAAGATTTTTTTGAGGTATTTTGTGAAAATTCTAAAAAATATTTAGTGAAAATTCTAAAAAATAACTGTTTTTCTAAATTAGTTAAATATCGGTTTTCGGTATGTTTTTTAACCGAAATTTCAGTTTTTACCGGATTTATAAAAAGTACCAAAACCAAAATTTTCGTATCGGTTCAAATTGAAATTTTGGCCGAAACCGATACCGAAACAGAATATCGATCAATCACTACACATAACACATAATCTAGTAAATTTTAAAAAAGACCTGGTGCAACAAAAAGCAGTTAAAAAAAAAAAGACTTATTTTAGCAATAAAATAATTTGACCCACAATCCCGACATAATGAGTAAAAATGATAAAAAAAAAAGCGAAAACATTCTAAAATCAGAGCTACCACAAAAATTCCACAATTTTCATGAAATTTCAAAGGGATGCTTTTTAGACCAATATGCAATACTTAAATTATATATATATATATATATATATATATATATATATATATATATATATATATATATATATATATATATATATACACATATATATATATGTATGTATATTCATATGATAAGTTATTAAAGTGCTTTAAGAAACCTAATGACCATTAGGTTTCATAATATAATCACAAAAATTGTGACAATTAAATAACAACGACAAAAATTTAAAAATGCTGTCAATGTCAAAATTACCATGCAACAGCCAACATGCAATTTTGGTGAATCAAAACTTCAAATACGAACAAGAGTTCAACAACACTAAAAATTTTTGGTTCAAGGCAAGTTAAACCAGTAGAAAATAAATAAAACAAAAACAGTTAAAGTAAACTAAAAAACTTGATAGAAAAGTCTGTGAAGCCTTGGAGATACAAAAACATCAATGTTCTCCAATGTAGTATAAATTTAGACAATGGACAATATGTTAAACAAAATTTTCAAATAAATTATTTACTATTGAGAAAATTCGTATTATCTGATGTTTTAAAGTTGTTTATATATATATACATACATATATACATATATATATATATATATATATATATAATATATATATATATATATATATATATATATATATATATATATATATATATATATATATATATATATATATATATATATACACCGTAGTGTGCAAAAGTTTAGAAATGCCAACTTTTTTTAGTTTTTAATGCATAGGCAAAATTAAAGGCCAAAATATTGGTGAAGTTTAATAACTCATTTTAAGATATTTTAAAAACAGTGATAAAAAAAAAAAGTGAACTATAAATAATTTATAATTCAATTACTTAGTGATATTTTAAAAGCAAGGGAAAGGCTAAGGATGTTTTAAATGAAATAAAGAAATTAATTATAAAAGCTGTTGGGGGAAAAAATGACTTACAGAGAGATTTTTGCACTTGGCTAAGTTTCTAAACCAAGAATAAGTCACATTACAAAAAGATTTCATCAGAACTATTTAAAGCAAGCCTTGCTCTAAAAAAACTAAAGTTACAACTGAAAAGGCTGATAGATTATAAATAATATATTCCAAGAATGATTTTTGCTGGGCTGGTGTTTAACATATTTTAAATATGCATCACTTTCATAACACAAACTGTTTCATGGCACAAACTGGCACAAATATATATATATATATATATATATATATATATATATATATATATATATATATATATATATATATATATATATATATATTGATTTTCAACTTAATTATAAGAAACATATTTCAAACATTATTCATGCAGCTAAAACTAGAGTATATCTTATTTAAAAATGTCTCCTGATCCGAGTATCTTAGTAAGAGTCTTCACTAAATATTTCAGGTCAATATTAGATTATTGCCTCCCCAGTTTGGTTGCCATTTCAAATTGAACTAATAAAAGCTAAATTATATTTCTCAGATATTTCTTTTTCGATCTTTTTAAAATGTTTTATTTTTTCTTTATGTTACTTTTTTTGTTAATTCCTCTGTTTATAATCTTTATGTAGCTGCAGTGCATTTTATTCTTTATTCCTTTTCTAGCTGGGGTGCATCCTTTTTTGGAGCTGGGGTGCATTCCTTAATCATTTTGTAGCCGGGGTGTATTCTTTATTTTTTTTTTTTGTAGCTGAGGTGCATTCTTTATTCCTTTTCTAGCCGGGTGCATTCTTTAATCATTTTTTAGTGAAATTGGATTGATGCAAATTTAATAAAAAACATTTTATAATGTTTTTAATTTTGTAATCATAAAATTATTTTTGATTTTTTTTTAAAGACTTGATTATCAAGATTATAAGTCTCTGCATACAAAAAAAAAATATATCCAAATGAAGCACAAAAAGAGAGAGAAAAAAATGAAACACATTGACAATGGAAGAAAAGGAATACAGACACTTTTTCAATTGTATTTAAAAAAAAGAAAAGTGAAAATTGCATGTCATAAACAGTATTTTGAAAATGAGATGGTAGCTTGATAGTAAAATAAAATTTGAGTTTATAAAAATATGATTTACTTTAATATTATTTTATATATAATAATATTATATACAATATTTTTTATATATAATATTTTTTATATATAATATTATACATAATATTATTTTACCAATTAATTGAAAAATTTGACATTAGATTCCTGCCAACAGAGTTTTCTCAATCAGAAATAAATAATTTTATTACCTGAGATCATATTGGTTTTTCTTTGGTATTGCCTAAAGGTGGCAATAACCAAAATTTTCCAGAAGATATACTGAAGTTTTTAGAACAACATCTGCTCTGAGTAGCTCAAATAAACTTAATAGATTAGTTAGAATTGTTTTCTAACTGGGACTCGAAAGAAATTTCTAAAAGTCATAAAAATTGTTAATATATTAAAAGTTACAAAATATTCCTCCTTTTTTCTTCTTCCTTTTTTGATTTGTTTGTAAGTTCTTGAGAAAATTTTCTTGTAAAGTGTTCTTGAAACTTTTTAACAACTATTTTTGTTTTCCTGTGCTTCTTCAGATAAGAACCTAAACCGGCTTTTCTATTACAACCTGGTGTGAATGAAAAATCATCTTGTGAACTCCAGCAGGATACCATTTAAAGTCTTAAACCTATCTTTGCAATATACTTTAAGTTTATCTGGGTTGATTGGGTGCTTACACACAAAGTTTAAAGTAAAGTCTTTTAGTAAAACATTCAAAATGAGCTTCTAAATGCTTCCTTTGCTGCATTTCTATTGTTACCAGAGCTTTTACATCTTAAAACAACAGCAACAATTCCAAGTTTTTTTTTTCTTCTTTCAAATAATATTTTCCTCATTATATAATAAATTCAGAATGATTTTATTCTGGTCTTCTCTGTCCAACATGTAAAAGACATTCCAAAGTACCAATCTAGAGTGTGGATTCCCAGATCCAAAGACATCTGGTTAGATTATTTCTAAATTATTTTTTTTTTAGATTTAATCTGCAAACATTGCAAACATGATTCGAATTTTTAAGAGTAATCATTTTTAGCTTTCACAGTAATTGTAAGCAGGGTATAATATGAAACTTTTATCTAAGGCTCTTTGACAAGTAGTTTGGTTTATCAAAGGCTTGTTGAAAAACAGTTATTTAAATAAGAAGAGCTCAAAAATTTTTTTGCAACATTCCTACTTTCTCTCCATGGATATAACTCAATAATGATCTATAACTGCATTGTAATTACTATATGTATTTTAAATATATAGTAATAACCCTATATATTATAACTACATAGTAGTTACCCTATGTATTGTAACTACCTATAACTATCCAAACTAAAATATAAAATACATTTTAACCATTATCTAAAACCAATAAAACTAATCACCATTTATATTTAAATAACAACACCTATTTAACTATCTGTGATTCACCACACTAACCATCTCTGATCCATCTAATGAGCATATATGATCCATCACACTAAACATCTATGATCCGTCACACTAAACATCTATGATGGATTATACTAACCATCTATGATCCATCAAACAAATCAACTATGATCCATCAAACTAATCAACTATGATCCGTTACACTAACCAACTATGATCGATCACACTAACCATCTATGATCGATCACACTAACCAACTATGATCCATCAAACTAACTGTTTTTGATCCATTACACTAACCATCTATGATCCATCACACTAACCATCTATGATTCATCACGCTAACCATCTATGATCCATCACACTAACCAACTATGATCCATCAAACTAACCAACTTTGATCCATCAAACTAACCATCTATGATTGATCACACTAACCATCTATGATCCATCAAACTAATTATCTATGATCCAATGCTTTTTACTTTTAGAAAAAAAACTTGCATCTCGGAGTTCTATGGTAAACCTAGTAGGTATCTGTTCCTTGAAGAATATTTAAGATATGTTTCTGAGAAGGAGTTGTACTACACGGATAATACACAATATAAAACTGCATTCAATAAGACTTTGATGTATTGTTCAAAAGATCAGTTGAATGGGAATTGTCAAACTATACTTCTTGAAAAGCAAAATGTACTGAAAGTTAATGATATAGTGTCATTATTTGTTCCTAGTAAGTTTGATTTTAGTTATTTATTTTTTAATTTATTTATTTACTATTCCTATTATCTATATTTTTACTCAAGTTAAAATAAATTTTTTAGTGCCTAAGATTATAATTTTATTCCTTCCCCCCTCCCTCCTATATAAACATGATAATTTCTTTTGTTTAAATAAAACATATTTTTTTAAAGCTAAAATTAAAGTTACTCCTTTTAAAGAAACTCTTTTTAGAGATACAGGTTAGAATTATTTTATCTTTATATATAATTCACTTATTGCATTGTTTTCCATTGTAGAAAATTTTTATCATAAATTTAGTTAATTAATGATTATTTTAACAAATGATGGTTATTTGAATGTTATTTATTATATAGTTTACAATTTTAACAAATGAAAGTATCGTATTATAACTTTATTTAGCAAGATTTACCCCTTTTTTACCTCTCCAATTATCGTCCTTTACCCTTTTATACCACTCCAAATATACCTCTTTATTACCCCTCTAATTATTGTCCAATCAGTCTTCTTTCTGTTATTAGCAAAGTCTTTGAGTCTTTGATAAACAAATTTCTCACTTGATCTTGAGTCAAATAACTTTGCGGTAGTGGTGTAGTGGTAGTGCGCTCGCTTCATAAGCGAAAGGTTCCGAGTTCGATCCCCACCACGTCCCTGGTAGTACCGCGCTCAACTTGTTTCTCCGCGCAGCGGCCTTGTTCGTCAAGGTTCGTGTTTCGGAGTTATAGAGTTGAGAGAGGGTTATAACCACAATTAAGTAGCCTCCTCATCTGTAGTGGCCTTTTGGCCTTGGGGAGGTGAAATAAAAAAAAAAAAAAAAAAAAAAAAAAAAAAAAAAACTTGCTGTCAGACAATATGATTTTTGATCCTCTCGCTCTATGGCTGACTTGCACACTGCTATGACTGAGATGTCACTGATGTTGTGACTGATTTTATTGTACATTAGACGGAGGTGGAGAGGCTAGGGCTATTGCTCTTGACATATCTAAGGCTTTTGACAAAGTTTGGCATGCTGGTCTTCTCCATAAGCTTGTTTCATATGGTGTATCTGGGAAAGTTTTTGAGATTATCAAATTGTTTCTTTCTAACCGCTTTATTAACTTCATCCTCGAAGGTCATCACTCTTCTTTATTTCCAGTAACTTCTGGGGTACCTTCAAGGTTCTATCCTTGGTCCTATTTTGTTTCTTATTTACATTAATGATCTTACCGACAACCTTACATCTAAAGTTTTTTATTTCTTTTTTATTTCTAAACATTTTTGCTGATGACTTAACTTTACACTCCTGTCTTAACAAAAAGTCTTCTCTTTTCAATTACTTAGAACAGGCAGCCGATCTTGAATCTGATCTCACTTCTGTAACAGATTGGGGCTCACAGTGGCTTTTAAATTTTAACTCCAACAAAACTCGGTTATTTAGTGCAAACAACTATCACAGCACTGTCAACATTCCTATATTAATGATTGGCAACCCTCTCACTGAGTTCTCTTCTTTATGTTTTCTTGGATTATTATTTACTACTGACCTTTCATAAAAACCATATATACAATTGATTGCTAAATTAGCATCTGCTAAGGTTGCTACTCTTTATCATGCTTACCATTTTCTCTATCCTGATTCCATTCTCTAATCCTGATTCCATTCCACCTCTACAAATCTTTTATTCGTCCCTGTGTGGAATACTATTGTCATATTTAGGCTGGTTCTTCTAATGATGCTCTAAAGAGCATCATTAGAAAAAACACGTTATAAGTATAGTTGGACCTGCTCTATCTGCTAAGCTTGAGCCTCTTTCTCATTGTCGTAAAGCATCTCTTTCACTTTTCTACAAATACTATTATGGTCACAATGGTCACTAAAAAAAAGAATAGAGTTATAGAGCAAAGAAACGATTGACAGAAGACTTAAAAAGTTGAAGGTTGTATGAGTCAGGAAAACATGAGGTTCCAAAGGGTTGAAGCTTCCTTCCTTTGAGGAAGGAGCCATCATCTCTAGTTCCATCATCTAAAAATCGATCTCTTTTGACTCGTCATTTAGCAGTTTCATTCTTTTACTGTATCTGTCCCTGCATGCTCCAAAAAAATTTATTTGTCTAGTTTTTTTCCCCGCACTTCAACCCTTTGGAACTCACTCTCGTCTCATGTTTTCCTGACTCGTACAACCTTCAACTTTTTAAGGCTTCTGTCAACCGTTTTTTTACTCTATAACTCTATTCTTTTTTTCTAGTAACTCCCAACTTGATAGTGGTTGCTTTCAGCTCTTTTGGGAGTGAATCAGAATAAAAAATAAAAAAATAAAAAAAGAGGGATGATGGGTAAAATGTTCTTACCATTAATGTTAAAAGAATAAAGATAAAAATATGAGCAAAATTTATAAAAACAATTGTATTGAGTGAATTTTCATTTACCATTATTTGTTATATAGTCATCTATAATTAATTATTTATAATTAATTAAAGAATCTTTATTAGGTTTATTAGATCATTATAAGTTCTGTTAAATCATTAGTTCCATTAGGTTAAATAAAAATAAACAAGAACAAAAATAAAACAAAAAATGTTTACAAAAACTGTAATAAAATGCTGACTAAAATTAATAATAATAATAAAAAGTAATAAAATTTTTTATAACTTAAAAAATTGATGTGGTATCCGCATTGTTCTCTAATTATTAAAAACATAAAAAAGTTACATACAAATGATCTTGGAAGTAACTTTCCTTCTGTTAAACCTTACTTTATGTAAAATTCACCACTCACATGCTATTTGTGAAACTAGTTTAAATTAGGCTGTTTCATTTTTCGATCTTAATATTGATGGATTATATTTTTTGATTTGAAAAGACTCCAGTTGTTACATACTTGGCCTGAACATGTTTTTAGGTATTAGTTCATCTATTTGTTATGAAATCTGGTTTGAATCTTCTGGATACTTTTTTATGTGTTTTTGTTTAGCACCTTTTCAATCACTTTCTTGTTATTATTTATCG
Source organism: Hydra vulgaris (assembly GCF_038396675.1). NCBI lineage: Eukaryota > Metazoa > Cnidaria > Hydrozoa > Anthoathecata > Hydridae > Hydra > Hydra vulgaris. Next base: position 34,044,989 of record NC_088920.1, read on the forward strand.
TTCTCCTTCTTCCTAAAACTACTTCCTTATCTTAATCAATTTGATCATACCTAGTGTATGATCAAATTGGTTAAGCTAAGCTTTAGGTAAGCTAAGCTCTTTTACTTTTTCAGCCAATAATATTGTTATTGGTTACATTAATGCTCATTGCACTGAATGATGGCGCTTATTCTGTTGACCCTGCTGGCTCCAAAGCTCAAAGTTTTTATCTTTCTCAATATCTTACTCAGAAAGTTTATTTTGTGATTTAAATTCCAGACAACCCTAATCTTACCTTTACTCTTTAATTTGTGTCTATTCTCTGACCTTAGTGCTCAGTTTTTTCCTTGTTCTCCATTAGGTAGTTCATAGTACTCATTAGATTCATCTTACCATTGTACTTCTTACTACTTTTTTTTAAGTTGGATGAGATTTAATCTCTCTCTCTCTCTCCCCATTTTCTATTTTGTAAAGATGCAATTTCTAATCATAATCATTTTTTCTAATAGAATGACTCTTTAGAGATCTTTTTATTATTGCAAGGAATCCAAAATGTCTGATGCTAAAGTCCACTCTCAGATTGCTAAATGTTCTTTTTCTCATAATCCATCTCAGAAGGTTCAAAAGACTTTTAGAAATTCTTTAACAATGTCATTGACAAAGAATAATCTAACATTATGTGTCTTTTTACATGGATCTGATCTTATTATCCATCCCAAAGATAATAATAAATAGAGCTTTTTTGATAAAAAGAACTTTTCCTCTAATTCATCTCTTGAATTTGAGGAAAAGACTCTTTCTGTCATCCCAAAAAATAGGTTAGTTCACTGTTAGACAACCAAACCATTCCTGCTTCTGTTGCTAAAGTTGTTTCTTGCTATATCTTCTACTGGTCTGAACAACATTGCTGTCATAGTCTTAAAAAAAATCTAGAACTATCTTCTTTACTCTCTAACTGGATTTTGTACTTATTAATCATTCTGGCAGTCTTCTCCATAAGCTTCCTTCGTTAAGGTGTGTCTGAAAAAGTTTTTAAGTTTATTGAACCTTCCTGTACTTACTGTAGTATTAAAGTTGTCAATGGATGACGCTCTTCTTCATATCCAGTAATTTCTGGGTACCACAAGGTTTCATCCTTGATCCCGTGTTGTTTCTCTTCTATATTTTTATGATCTTTTTAAATACTAAATTTGCTTTATTTGCTGTTGATACAACTATATATTTCAGTCTTGACATAAAATCATCACTTTTTTATCACTTAGGGCAGGAAGGTGGAAGGCTGGGCATGAAGTGGCTAGTGAATTTTAGAAAATCTCAATTGTTTATTGTTTATGTTTTGCAGTATTATTGATATTCTTATATTAATCAATGGTTATTGAGTTCTCTACTTTATGTCTTCTTGGATTATCCTTCACTACTGGCCTCTCATGGAAATCATATATAAAAAAGAATTGCATCTAATAAGGTTGATGCTCCTGATTTGATTTACTATTACTTTTGGGCTGGTTATTCTAATGATGTTCTTTCTCTTTAAGACAAGATCATATAAGTTACTTAATTGAAAATATAAGGGTTTTTTAAGTGTACTTTATAACTTCTTAGAAATTTGATTTAATTTATTTCTTAAATGTAATTTTCTAACATTCTTTAGTTATTTTTGCATCACATAGTATGTGACACATTTATTTTAAGTGATTATATTCTTACAGGTAAAAAAGAAAAAATGAGTTACATAAGCAAGAAAAAGAAACATTACCAACTTGAATATTTTACACAACCTATAATGAATTCAAAATATTAAACTCAATTTTTACCACAAAACTTATCACAATTTTAATGTTGTGTAAATAAAATTCAGAAACATTGTCTATAAAACTAATAAAAATTTTCTGATAAAAACCCTCCTTATTGTAGTAACTCATGGTTTTATATTTAAAAAGAAGTTTAATTTTTAGAGATTTATTTGACTTAAGTTAATTTATTAACTTGATTTATTTACTTAAGTTTAATAAATTTTTTTTTCAATCAAAATTTTTATATTAAATAGCAAAGTTCTTTAGAAGTTTTCAATAGTGCATCCAGTACTGGTAGTACCTATACTGGAATACCGGTATTACCAGGCTTCATTAAGTACCAAAATACCGGTATTGTGTTGGCTCAAGACCGGTATTAAAAAATATAAGTGCAGGGATTTTGCACGATCGCTTTTTTCACATAAAACACAAAATGTAATATTTAAAACTTCTAGGCGCAATAAACAATGCTCATTCAGGTTGTAATGAGAATATAAAATAACGTTTGCTCAAAAGTTTGGGAAGGAGGAAACAATAAGTTGTTAAATTGATTTTTTATGAAAATTTATTGATAAAAATTTTTAGCTAAAGATAAAACTTATTTAATTTTAAAGGTAAAATTCTTTCTTCCTTCTATTAACAAAGCAGGGTATTTCCATTTCTGCGCATGTTTTTTGATTTTTCTTTGTTTTTACAATTAGAAGTCAAGACTTATGAATATGAATAATATTAGAATCTTCTTAAAGAACAACTCTAACAAAAATATTTTTCTCATATTTTGGGTTACTTGAATATTTAAATATATATATTATTATCATTTTACTTTGCGTGCATGTGTTAATGATGTAATAGTTTGAAAAATGTACAAGATTTTTCTAAACGTTTACTTTACAGCCAGAAATAATTGATGACTGCCATTTCTCATCGAAAATATATTAAATTTGAGTTGTAGATATATAATATTTCACTTAAAATACTCACAAGCAATTTATTTTCATAAAAATAACTACATGAAATCGATAAATTTTCTTGTGTGCGTAACTTCCGTGCGTGACTATACATGAACTAAATTTAAACAATTGCTGTGACTTTAATAATTTGATAGTAGTAACCCTGTAACTTTCTGGAAATTTTTATATTTAAAGTAATATTAAAAAAAAAGTTTACTATTGGAACTTATACTTTACAAAGAATTAAAGTTTATTTGTCTGGTAACTAGAACAAGCTTTTTTCTGTTCCTTGCGTGATTCAAAAATTGGGGAATTCACTTGTTATAACGTTTTTTGGTTTTCTTTAAAAATTAGGGAAATCCTTGGTTAATACTTATCTTTTACTTTTTTAATAGTCTTCAAATTAAAAGTCAAGGTTAATAAAAAAGTTAATAACAAACAATATATATATATATATTTTTAATATAAAAAAATAACAGTTTCTGAAATCAGTAATCTAGGTCAAATATTGTTTTTATTGATAGGTTTTATCAGTTTCTTACATTTATGGCTTGTTATGGCCTTGTTATTGCAATTATGGCTTGTTACCTTTTATTATTAAATTTTATTATTGAAAACTTTTTGATAAAAATTCTTTTTTTTTTTTGTGTTCTTTAAAATAGTGTTACTACAAAATTCATTAGAATTTCTTTTTTTCTAATTTTTTTATTTTATTTTAAGTATTTTTTCCTGAAATTTATGGACCAACTGTGATTGGAAAGGTGAACTCGGGAATTAGCCATTTAAAGATTGAAAAAACAGATATTCATGCATCTGAACTCATTCGCATTTGTCTTGAACCTAATATGAACCAAGTAATAACAATTGCAAAATTATTTGGTTTGGTTTCTTTTAAATAAGTTTTGTTTATTTTAAAATATTTTATTATTTTTATGAGTGTTAGATAAAATATTATTTATGTAACATTATACAATATATAGTTATATATATATATATATATATATATATATATATATATATATATATATATATATATATATATATATATATGTATATGTATATGTATATATATATATATATATATATATATATATATGTATACATATATATATATATATATATATATATATATATACATATGCATATATATATATATATATATTGTATAATGTTACATCTCAATAATAATATTATTGAGATGTAACATTATACAATATGGTTTGGTTATAATTGTCCGTTGTTTATTTTTAATGTGCAAAAGATTTTTCTCATTTGGTTATGTTGTCATAAAAAATAAATAAAGTTTCAATTCGCAACTAAGCGACATAATTTTTTAAGTTAGTTCTTATAGCATTTTTTTATTTTACAATATGTCTTAATTGGTTACACTTTTGAAATATATGTATATTTAAAATATATATATATTTTAAAAGTTTATCAATTGAGACATATAAAAAATATTATAAGGATTAACTAAAAAAGTTATGTGTCACTTAGTTGCAAACTGAAACTTTATTTATTTTTTGTGACAAAGTAACCAATTGAGACTTTTGTATATCAAAAATATAGAAAAATTACAATGAAAAACATTTATTGCAATATGGTTACTTCATTTTTCATTGATAGTACTTAATGAATGTTATACACTATTTGATTAATTATATAAGACATGCTTTAAAATCTAATAAAATAATTAATGTTTTTTTTTAAAATGTTTCAAATATTTTTAACTAAAATAATTTTTGACATAAATTAACACCAAGAAAAAGAATATTCTAATTTAATTTACGTTTTGATAATTGCAAATAATATAAAATTTTCATTATTTTATTGGGTCAGATTATCCTGCTGCTGGTAACATGTAACCTAGTACAACCTGCTTAATGCCCTGCTGCCTTGTAGGATATGCTTTTGGTAAAGGTTAGGAGAAGTCAACTCTGACTTAACACCCTCCTTTCCCTGCCTTTGGGCTTTTAGTTGAGTAAAGACTAGAAAGGCTGGTGTCTGGATAAAAATACTCATCTTGGGCATTAAATGCATCTGGCTACTGTCTTGTAGAAAGTCTCCTAGGCAAAAACAGATTCTATCTGTTGACAAGTTTTCACCCCTTCTTCATCTATTAGACTGGCGTAGATGTATTTATAATACATTATTTCCAATTTAGGATGTTGAATGCTGGATCTTTTGGATTCAATGCAAGAGTTTTGTTTGTTTATAACTCAATTACATGTGTTTGTTAATAGCAATAAGGCAATTGCTTGGATAATTAAATAGTGTACTGAGTACTTTCTGTGCTTTGAGTCAAGTTCTTTAACAAATCCCAAAATGAGTAAAAAGTACAATGACTATAAAACATAAAAAACTTTCATTCACTAATATTTGTGGTTTTTAAAGTAACTTTTCTTCTGTTGAGTCTTATCTCTTGCAAAGTTCACCAATATTACTTGCTCTTTGTGAAATTAACTTGAGTTCGACTGTCTCATCTTGTGATCTTAGTGTTAATGGTTATCTTTCTTTAGTTTGTAAAGACTCCAATAGTCACATGTTTAGCCTGGATATTTACATTCATAAGAATTCACCATTAAAATTGAATTTCTTTTTGTTCTATAATGCTCTTCTTCATCTCAAGGCTGCACTCTTTTTGATGTTATTTCTGATCAAAGTGACCAAGCCCTTTTCTTTATCTTTCAGCAAACATCATTGTTGTTGGTGACTTAAATGCTCATCACACTGAATAGCTTGGTTCTAGTGCCAGTGACTCTGCAGGCATTAAGGTCCACAACTTTTGTTTTTTATAATCTTTAAATAGTCAATAAATAGTCAACCTTCCATCTTGCTTTCCAGACAATCCGAATCATTTACTTTCTCTACTTGACTTAAGTCTTGTTTCTGATCCTAGTCGGTACTCAGTTTCTCCACATTCACATTAACTGCTTCTGATCACGGTTTAATCTCCCTAAAACTACTAACTCATTCTTCTTCATCATCAGAATCCCTATATCATCATACCTCTTACAACTACCTTAAAGCTGACTGGGACTCTTTCTACGATTTTCTTCATGATGGCTTTTAGGTAGAAATCTTTTGTCTTCCTGCCAAAACCATTTCTTCCATATCTATCACTAAAACAATTCTCCAGAAAACACACGTCTTTTTACTATTGCTAGAAACCATTATAAAAAGGTTTTGTTTAATGCCAAAGCCTGCTATTCTCGGGTCACAAAATCTCATCTTTCATCTCAAAAGTTATGCTTGTGAGACTTCTGGAGAATCTTTAACAGTGACTATAATAAGGGCAAATCTGTTATTCCACCTCTCTTGCATGGTTCAGATTTTGTTACCTTACCTAAAGACAAAGCTGAATTGTTTGCTAAGAACTTTTCATAATTCTCATCTCTTGATTCCACTAATCATATCCTACCTGATATAGATGACAAACAGGTTGATCCATTGTTTGACATTTGTATCACTCCAGCTTCTGTATCTAAAGCGATTTCCTGCTTAGATTCTGCTATAGATGTTTTTAAAAATTCTAGAGAGTAATCTGACTCGTCAAACTACTGTCCCATTAGTCTTCTTTCTATCATAAGCAAGGTTTTTGAGTCTTTAGTTTAACAAACACTTAGTCTCTAATCATGAATCTAATAACTTACTTTCTGATCATCAATATGGATTTTGATCTTCTTGTTCTACAGCTGATTTGCTAACAGTAATAACAATAGGTTTGTTGCTAACAGTAATAACAATAGGTTTGTTGTGCATTAGATAGGTGTGGAGAGGTTAAGGCTATTGCTCTTGACATTTTTAAAGCTTTTTAAACTTTTTTGATTTTACTTTAGGTTTTGATTTTTTTTTTTTGGTACTCATTCTACTGCTAAGATTTCGATTTTCTACCGCTGATTTGTTAACAATAATAACCAATGGGTTTTATTGTGCATTGGATAGATTTTGGATTGGATGGAAAGGTTAAGGCTATCACTCTTCAAATTTTTAATGCCTTTGATGTTTATGAACGCTAGTGTATTTGATGAATCATCTATCCTTCATCTTTTAGGATTAACTCTTACTTCCGATCTTTCTTAAAACCACTTATCAAATCCATTGCAAAATTAGCATCTACTAAGGTTGCATCTCTTTATTGTTTCTTGTTATTGCTTGCCACTTTTTTAATTTGGAATCTATTCTTTAACTCTATAAATCTCAAATCCATCCTTGTATGAAATACTGTTATATCTGAGGCAGATCTTTGAATGATGCCCTTTCTCTTTTAAACAAGGTGCAAAAATACATTGTAAACATAGATAGACCTGCTTTTGCAGTCAACCTACAACCATTATCACATCGTCGCAATGTTGCTTCTCTTTCTCTTTTCTATAAATACTATAATGAGCGCTGCTCTAAAAAGCAGGCGTCTCTTGTACCATCTACTAAAATTTATTTTCGTGTTACTCACCATTCAATTAAGTCTTATCTTTTTATTGTGACTGTTCCTATGTACTCCAAAAATTCTTTTTTATCTAGTTTTTTTCCTCGAATATGAGTTTTTTGGAATTCGCTCCCCTCAACTTATTTTCCTTATACATATAATTCGCAATCTTTTAAGCCATCTGTTAATCGTTATCTTGCTTCATAAATTTCATTTTTTCTCTCCCAGTGACTTTCAACTCTAATAGTGGTTGCTTGCAGCCTTGTTGGAAGTGAAGATATTTTTAAAAAAGAATCAATTTGTTGGTAGAACACCATAAAAAAATATTTTTCTTATATATTGTGTTAAAAAATATTTTCTATTTTACTCTGTGTTTTTTTATTTTGTGTTTTTTTATTTTCTATTACAAAAACAAGCCTAATATTTTTATTTGTTATGTTTAACAAGTTTAATATTATTTAAATTTATGTTTATTGGTTATTTTTTTATTAACTAATCAGTTTTTATATCTAATGCAGAAAAGTTATACATTACTATCTGTTAAATTTTTTTTTTTCCTGTAAAAAAGAATTCTACAGAATAGAAATTATAGCAGAAAAAGAGTTCTACACAATAGATTTTATAGCAGTTCAATAAGAATTAAAATAGATATTAGAAGGAATAGCAAGACTCTAATTGTAAAAATAATTTCTATATTGGGGTGGGTGGGTGGGTAGAGTGTTTGGAGGTGGGGTATAATAAGCTCTATAAGCATCCTATGCAAGTGACTGAATCTATAGTATGTCAACATTGTTTGTTTCTGGTTTAGAGATGACTACTATCTAATTCATTGTAATAACTCTAGCAAAACTATTCAGAGTGACTTCTACAAAATCAAAACTTTTTTAAAATATCAGGCTACATTTTTGTAATTCAACTTGCCCCAGTAAAATAAAAAATGTTCAAACTTTAAATGTTAAGTTTACTTTTAAATGTTTTATTAGATTCCTTACCCCGAAATATGTAAATGTAATTTTAATATTTTTAGCTTTCCATTTCATGCAGATCAGAAACAAGGGCCACTACCATTTTTTTAAAGGGGGGATTTTTATTAGTTCAAGTCAAAGTTAAAACTTTCATTAATTATGTTTATGTATAATAAAATTTTTTAAATTAATTAAATTTGTTTAAATATTTTAAATACATTTTAAAAATATTTTAAAGTCAACACGATGTATGCAGATTCCTAAAGATATGACCCGCATTGACACAGTCAAACTGGAAGGTTCTTTTTATTTTAACATTGTAACTCATTGTCTCAAATTTTGATTGATTGCTATCTTCTGTTATTATTTTATATATAGTCTATTATTTTTGTATAAAAGTTTTTATTTTTTTATAATACTTTTCAGAATGGCAGTATTCTGGACAAAAATGGAGGAAAACAAAAGCCATAAAATCCATCTTTATTCCAAGTGGAGTGCAACTGCAACTTACTGGTATTATTTTTGGGTTTTATGAGCTTAATGTGCTTGTTTAATTTAGTTTTTTTTTTATGAGCTTAATGTGCTTGTTTAAAATCTTAATTAATAAAGTTAAATAAAGTTAATGTAATTTTTAAAAGTAGTTTTGTTTTCTGTAAGAGTTCGTGTAGCATGAACCTTTTTTAAAAAAGCTTAGGTTTATAGACAAATACATATAAAAATGTAACTTTGGTTTTAGCTACCCAACATAGGAAAAAATTGTTAAATATGATAAATATGAAGATTTTAACTATGATAATCGATATCAGTCAAAATTTATACAATAAGTAAATGGAAACATTGAGCAAGTATTGATTTATTGATTGGCTACAAACAATTTTAGTTTGCAAAGCTTTGTTTAATTATTGACTTTATGGTTTACAAAAATTCAAAAATTTGTTGAAATATTTAAATTTTCAATTAAAATTAAGTAATGGTTTATAAAGAATAAATACTTGAACAATTAAAACAAAAACCAGCAAATCAAATCTCAACAAGAATCTAAACAGACTTTAACATTTTCCCCACATATAACAAGTACACTAATATTTTTGTTGGTAATAAATCTTGTTCTATATATAAATATCTTGTTCTATATATAAATACCAACTAAATGATTCTTTGAAACTGAGTATGTGGCAAAAATACAAAGTGTTTCTTCGGATTGTTTTATAAGGAAGTTAATAATCTGTTGTTTTTATTTCAGATAGTGATTTTAATTTCATATAGCAATGTTTGATCTTTTTTGCACGCAAATTTTGCCATTTAGCGTCTTTAAACTTTTTTTAATTTGTTGATGAACAATATTTTAATTCACTTGGATCACTTGAATTGCTTGAATCTTTTGAATCACCTTCCCTCCAATTTTTAACCACCATTATATTAACATGTTAAATCATTTCTATTCAGTTTTCATCATTTCTTATCATTTATCATTCATCATTTCTTACTAGTACTCTCAGTGCTGGTTGAGCCACATCTCCTATAAAAATGTTGTTACTGTTTCTTATCAGTGTTCTAATTGCTGGTCACATCTCCCATAAAAATGTTGTTACCATTTCTTACCAGTACTCTCAGTGCTGGTAGAACCACATCTCCCATAAAAGTGTTGTGAGCCACTGATGCATTTATGCAACAATTAGCTACTTATAAAATTCATCATTCATTATTAAATTTTTTATAAATTTTATTTTTTGTTCAACAAAAATGCTTTTATTTACTTTTTTAAATAAGTGCAAAATCTTTGTTTAAATATGTTTATATTGAACTAATATCAAAGTATAACATTTATATTATTTATTTATTAAAGACTATTTTTTTAATTAAATTAGTTTAAAAGTAATTTTTGACTAACGCTTCATTAAGTTTAATGAAAAAATAACAATATGGTTCATAAATACCATGAATTTAACATAAAGTGAGCCTTGTGTAATAACTGCAACACATTTGGATAAAAATACAATTCAAAAACCTGATAAAGGTATTTATCTTTTATGGATTGGCAAGTTATACATTTGTTGATAAAACTTTTTGCTTGTAATAAAATCTTAAAGCAAAATTGCTAGTCCCATTCAGAAGTGGACACCAGGGTTGGGGTCAAATACGTTTGATTAAATACAAATACATTTTTTCTAGATTTCCAAATACAAATTTAAATACAAATATATTTAATTGGCATTTTCCAAATACAAATACAAATATTTGTAATTTAGTTTAAGAAAAAAATAAAAAAAATTTTTCAAGACAATACTATACTACTACTATAGTACTATATAAAGAAGGTCTACTATATAGAAGAATAAAAACAAGTCTTCTAACAAATACCCCTTAATAACAAGTTTTTAATTTTTTTTAGTGTTAAAAATGAAAAAGAAAAAACATCTCTTGGTATTTCCTCCAAAAACACTGGTTAACCTAGTTTATGGAGCTGCAAATAAATTTCAATCAAATACATATACAAATATTTAAGAAATTTTTTATTAAATACAATATGAATACAAATACGCCAATTTAGCTCATTTTTAACAAATAAAAATATTTATTTGACTCCAATCCTGGTGGACACAGGATTTTAGTTTACCCCATCATAAAAATGCACTTAATGCCATGTTGCGATACAAAAGAAATAAAATCCGCAGCAGGGAGGGAGGGGGGTTTCTTTTTGTGAGTAAGAAATATGATACAAATTAAGTAACAAGTAAGAAACATAGCTAGGCTAATTAAATTTTGACAGTCTTTAATAAAACTGTCAAAAACAGCTTTAATGACTTCATTTATTTTATTAATGCCTTCTTGAGCATAGTCATCAGAAATTTTTATAGAAATTTTTATAGCAATTAGTTTCTCATGGCTTCACACTTAGCACGAGTCCTAATAATGTCAACCTAGTTGACCCAAGAACGCTATTTATATGGATTGATAGCATACATATAGTTTGATAAAATTTGGTGCAAATGCAGCATATGGCCACACTAAACTCTGGATAAAACTTCAGTTGGATGGTTAACTAGTTATTGATTCATGGCAGTTTTAGTTTTTTGCTACTTAGACCTCAAAACATTATCCATTAATGTGATACTCGGTCACTACTTTCAAAGTAATGGCTACATGAGTGTTCTACTATGTAGTATCAACAATTTTTATTACAATTTTTTTATTGCTACATGTAACATTTTTATTATATAAACATATTGATATTGATATAAATATTAATTTTCTATTTGAAGTGTGGTTTGAATTGGCTTATGCATAGTGTAAATATCTCAACATTTCCTAAAGTATAAATTATTACCAAAATGCAAAAAAAGTGCAAAACCTGGTAAAAGGACTATCAGTTAGTAAAAAAAAAAAACGTTTCTGTTAAAATAATTTTTATTGGCCCTTGATTCATTCTTAAATACATTGACTTTCAAAATGAAGTGAAAAATAACTATATAAACCCTATTTTTGACATTATAAATAGCACTGCCTAAATTTTAAGACATTTATTCAAAATAGCTTAATATACTCTTTTAGTGAAATACTCTTCAATATTTTGAAATCTTTGATGTGGTAGAAGACGGTGTGAATTTTAGATGTTATGCTTGCACCAGTTATCATGAAGTAACACCTTTTAAAATTTTCAATTATTTTAGCAAAATCCGGCTAAAGAATAAATCCAAAGCAAGCTTATACAACTAAGTTGAAACTTTTCAATGATTCAATTATGTGAAGAATGTTGAGAACCGTGTTTGTACCAGCAAGTTGCTGGTACAAACACATCCACATTTTTAATTACATCCTGCATTCATTTCCCTCGAACTAACCCTCATGATATGGGCTTAGTTGAATGTGGAAGGCAGCTGAGCACTTAACAGCTTCTATCCAAGCAGTTTTAAGTTTCTTGAAAAGATGATTGACAATTCCTATAAGGAGATGCAATTCCATTGGTGGGATTATTTCTTAGTTCAGAACATTATCAGGCCCATTAATGATTGGCTTTCAAATGATAAAGCCAAAATACTTTGTATGAGCAACAACCCTGTCATATTACTGAAAAGACTCTAGGCTAGATTTGATTGAACCCAGTGTTTGCAAGTTCCAGATTTGGAAAGAAACTTAGATTTGACGTCACATCATGTACAAGAATGCATATTTAAATGGGTTTAAAGACCACAAATTATATTTGCAACTTTTGTATCCCAAGCCAAAATTAGTTAAACTCCATTTGCATTAATCAGTGACCAGATTTGTTTAACATTGGAGTGAGTTTCTGACAAATCTTCTGATACCGCAACAAGAATTAGTCTCTTAACTCCAGTGTCATTGCCACTCCAGTCCAGCATTCAATCCTTAACACAGTATTAACAATGCTTAGACAAAACTTGAGAAAACCTTTACCATCAATTCTGAGCTTAACAAAATATCCACCTAAAATTTTGTGAGATTGAATAACATGATTCACAAGACTTGATAAATCATTGCAGTGAGCAAAAAAATGGAACTGTACCAAAATCTCCTTTTCCATCTTTAATTTTTAAGTCACTGCAGGTGAAGAAATCACTTAAGTATTGACCTGCTAATAAGAAATTCTTATAAAAATTGGGCTCTACCAAATTGTTGCTTAATGTTTGGTTTACAGTTCTGACCAGTTTCTTTAATTCGTTGTTTGATAGCCCCATATTTAATTGTACATTTACAAAAACTAGAGTGGTTAATTTTGGAGTGTGATAGTCACTGGGTACTACTTTGACCTGAAACTGCATATTTTATCTTTATATTAAACTTTGTTCAGAAAATTTGTTTAAAACTTTCAAATTATTTGTTTTTAAAGTGATTAGAAACTTGTTAAAAATATACTTGTCTCTTTTTATAAAGATTTTTTTTGAATATATATGTGAAAATTATTGAACTTTATTTGAGAGAATTGGTGGGGCAACCTTTTCCTAAAAGGCAGAGGCATGTGCTGCAATGTGCATTTGGTTCTTTCTCCGTGGTGGTTTTTTTCCCTCTTGTTTCCTGCGATAAATCATCACAATTTGCAGAGTCCTTGTGGTATATTGATCTTTGCATTATACAGTTGGTATATTCGATCTGCTTGGAAAGCAGTAAGTTGTCTTAAACATTTTTTCAGACAGAGTAAGAACACAAATTTTTGATTTTTGTCATGAACCTTTGCTTGATTTGGCATTGTAGCAATTTACTAAATCCAACTTTACTAAATCAAACTATCCCTTTTATAAAATTTAACCTGAATTTGTATTCGATAACAATCTATTAACATATCTACAAATATTATTTATTATAAACTATTAAAATCAAGGAAATAATTACTTATTTAAAAAGGAAATAGTACTTACATAATTCTTTCCTTTAAAAGAAATAATTATTTAAATTAATGACACTTGTCATACTTTGTGACAATTTAGATTTTATTTGATGAAACATTCATCAAATAAAATAAAATCAAATAAAATTTCTACAAAAGATGTTTACTGCTCTTCATATAACTATTCTCCTTTTCATAAGATTTTCCTCACTCCAAACTTTTTATTTATTGTTTTAGTTATCTAAATTTTTATATTTTTTTATGTAGGTTTTGTATCTTTATAAAAAGCTTTTTAACCATTTTTTACCATTTTCATGCATTTTGACAGTCGTTTATATCTTGAAAATGTTCATAATTTCACGCAATTCATAAGCCAAAGTCAAACCACGCTTTAAATATAAAAAAAAAACGCTTTAAATATAAAAACCACGCTTTAAATATAAAACCACGCTATAAAAATAAAAAAACCTTGCTTTAAATATATATATAAAAAAAACATAAATATTTTGGTAAAATGAAAATGGTAGTTTAGCAATAAAACAATTTAAACAAAAATTGTTGGCATTACATAGTAGAACACTCACATATAATCACAGTAATCGATAACATTTTGAGGTATAAGTAGCAAAAAACTAACGAAGTGTAAACTAAAGCTGCCATAAATTTAGTTAATCTGGAGTTTAATGCGGCCATATGCTAATTTTGCAATAATTTTTATCAAGTTATATAAAGTGGTTCTCGTTTTACAGATGTTTTTATTGTTGTACTATAAAGTCAAAATTTCAATTGATTTGAACATTCAAATTATATTATTTACCGCGGATAAAATTAAAAGACTTCAAAATTTGCATCACAGGGTACCTTGATGTGTACGCTATCACCCCATATTTTTTTGGTCAGCTAGGTTGGCATTATTAGGATCTGTGCTAACCGTGTCTTGAGAATATTCTATTGAAAAGATTTTTAGTGATGTATCTTGTTGAAAGTAATTTTTTTAAGTAAGGTACAAACTGGTTTTATGTTTCAATATCATATCGAGACTAAGATAAACCCATTTCATCGTATAGATATATAAAAAAATCTTCTAAACGTCTTATGTTTATTTTACGTTATTTGGTCACTTTAATGTTTAACAACAAAGCTAAACAAAAAGTTTAAAGTTTTGCTTCAAGAAAAAAAAGGCTTTTAACATAAGAAACTCCTATATTGTTTATTCACGTAATAAGATTTTTTTGGTTTATTATTTTAGTTGGAAAAAAAAATGAAAATGATGATGAAACATACACCATGAACTTAGCAGGACCAGTTATTCGTGAAAATATATGTTTTGGAGATGAAAGGTTTGTAAGAAATATCACATTCAAAAATGGAAATCAAAGACTTTTAGTTAAAGTTTGTGAAAAGCCGTTTTTTAAAGGAATGTGCGACTATATTGATGACAATGTAAAAGAAATTGAATTAGGAAAAGATAAAGAGAAAACTGTAAATACAATTTTGTCTGTTCTCTGATAAATTTATTGAAAAATTATCAATTTTTCATTTGCTACTGTTTGTATATTACTGTCTGTTTTTTTTTTGGGGATAATTTTTAGTTATTTTATTTGCTATTGATTGCCTAATTGCTTGTTTGTTTTTTTGTATAATATTTAGTATGAGGTGAAAAATATTCATAATTGTACTTGGAGTAATGGTTTTTCGAGCTTTTTGGTTCCACACGGGTTTCAAGTTAAAACGACACAGTTTAGTTTAGGAAATAGTACTGAAATAACGAGAAGTTTTACAGGTTTACAGTACGTGTTTGAAACCGATACTGATCGTAGTAGCGTACTGTGGAAGACTTTACAACCTGTTCGACAAATAAAGATTAAATCAAACACTTAAATATGTTTTATTGTAAAAATGGAATGTTAATTGTAAGGGATATATAAGTAATTATTTTTCAAACTGCATGTGTTGTAAAAAGTGAAATTATTTCTGAATGCTGATCAATCAATACATATAAATGAACATTTTTAAAGAATTTATTTATTTTTTAACTGGCTATAAAAGTGCTTCAAGAAGTCCCAACGGTCTTGTCGCGTAGCACCTTGGAAAAGCATTTAACAAGAAAGTTCAAGCCTCCTTTCTTACTGATGACGCAAGTATGACCTGGACTATGACCTATGACCTCAAAGTTCTCAATTCTGAAGCAGGCGTTCTAACCTTCGCTCTTTTAAGATATATCTCTTTAGAGATCGTTCATAAACTACGCAACGCTAAATTTTAATTATAAACAAAAAACTACTCAATTACATGCTGACCCCCTAAAAAATAATAACAAAGTTTAATCAGCCCTAATAATAAAGCTATTTACTGATCTTTTGTTAAAGCAAGTACGTACTTAAAATTAAAGCTAGGTAAAAATACGTTAAAAATGCCTCATGTAAAAGGTACGTTAAAAATGCCGTATATTTTGTTTATTGTAAAAAATTTCATTCAAAAACTTTTATTCTTTTTTTTAAAGGTCTAATCAAAATAAAAAAACTTTGAAGTTACGTAAATCCAGAATTAGCAACTCGCATTGAACGAAATCTCGGTTCTAACAAGTTTAAATGTCAGTCGAATCTAACAAGTTTAAATGTCTGTCGAATGCTTAACTATTTGGGTGATATTTTAAGTTATCAACCACTGCCGTATTAGACGCCGTTTAGCGAGAGTATAAAAACAAGCTCTCAATACATTTAGAATCCGTTAGTTTGTCAAGAAAAGATTCTAGTAAGATCTGAATGTCTGTGATGAAAATTACCAACAAGATAGGTGCTCTGTGTAAGTTACTTGCTAAACATCTAAAGTACCGACGAGTTTCAAAATTTTGAATTGCGCTGCTCCTCTGCCATGGAATTAGGTTTTATTCACAAAACTTATTACCTTCGAGCAAGTGCACAATTATCCGATTCCTGTCGTTTTGATGGTTAATTTACATTGCATAATAATTTAATGCCATACCTTGCTAAATTATTAAGATGTATGGCATGAAACCATTATGTAATTTACATTACATAATGATTTAATGCAATACAACTTTGCTATCTGGTTGTATAGCAGAGACAAACTTTAAGCACTTTTAAATTCTGAGTAGCAAAAAAAGCGATGAAAAAAGTTTACAGTCTCTTCAAATAATTTCTCAAAGCATATATGCCGAGTTTTAGCAATTTTAATACTTATAATTAAATTATTTTTAAATTATATTTAAAAATAATACTTATATTTAAATTATTTTTAAATTATATTTTAAATTATATTTAATTATATTTAAATTAATTTTGATACAAAAAAATTATTATGCAAAATGAGAAAGTCGAGATATTTTATTTAACCTTCAGGGTTTTACCAACTTTACCTGAAATTCTTGTTATTTTCAGGTTGACTGATAATCCTTTACTTATTAATCAGCATAGTTTTTTTGTTGTTGTTAATAAGGTGCTCCCAGAAGTTCTAATGGTACAAAGCACCGCGTAAGAGCATTTAACTAAGAAGTTCACACCTCCTTTCTTACCAATGCAGTGCCAAATACAGTGGGACGGAGTGTGCCAAAATACCTAAAAATCAATGTCGGCATTGCACTTTGAAAATTTGTCATAATGGGAAAGACATATTGATTAGAGGAAATATCTAGTTAAAAAAAAATTAATATGAATTTAAGCGTTATTTTATGCGGTTATTGACACGTTAGTTTGACATGTGTTCCAAAACACTGTTTTGGATTTTTTGTTTATCAACTTTCTTACGCTACTATTATTTTTAATTAGCTTTATTGACTTTAATTTTCAAATATATTATTTTAATTACGTTAAATTGTTTTTAAAAGTCTGAGCGAAAAAATGTTTTTTTCGCTCAGACTTTTAAAAACAATTTAACGTAAGTGTAATCATTAGTTTTTATGCATCGAAAACAGACAGTTTTCGATATTTATTTGCTACTAACCTTTACTATTAGGTATCAGATAAACTATCCTCCAATATCCTCCAAACATTTGATTCTGCAAATCTCATGCTAAATGTATGTAAATAGCCATGCATCATAAATATTTTGCAACTTTTTGCAATAAAAAAGTTATAACAAAACATTGGTCTTCGGTTAATGGTCAGTTGATGAGAAATACTGAACATGTAAAAAAGATGTTTTGTACACAAAGAATACCTACAAAATCTTTCATTACTGTTATAATATATAAGTTCTGTAAATATAAATCTAAAAAACATATTTTTTGACAAATACAAGCATTGAAAAGCAATATTTTAAATGTTTACACTGATAAAAGTTGTCTATTCCATTAAAAATATTTCGTATTTTTCACCAAAATTTCATTTTATTAATATATATTTTTTATATTATATAATTATATGTTTATTACTTTATTTATATATTTTATATATAAATATAAATATTAAAAAAAAAAAACAACTAAGAAAATAATTTTGGCACAAAAAACTTGATTTTGTTCCACTATGCAATTGGGCTAGAGCCGGCGTCGAACCTCGGACCATTTGGTTCTGAGCCAGAACTCTCATCACCGCGCCATGGCTGCACTTAAAATTAAATCAAAAGCATTTGATATTTTCAATCATGAAATATATCTTTAAAATCCGAAATACTGCGAAATTAAATGGAAAGTTATAAAATGGTTTAAAAGATATTTAGTAAATAACATCAGTAACAATGGCTATTGAACATAGCTTTTACTTTAGAGCTATTGTTTTTGATTTATATAAATTTCTTAAATTTTCAAATGTATTAAAACCATTATTTAAAATATGATATTTAAAAAATCTTTAACTATAGGTGATAAAGTTTAAAAATGTTTACGAATAATTAAATGCCGTGTACTAATTTTTAACAGCAACAACAGCATCAAATTTTTTTCAACAACTCAAAAAATAAGTGTTCACATCTAAAATTAGATCAAAATTTCTTTTAAACATAGGATTTAACATATATTTACACATGCAATCCGTTTACAGATTGCTTTACTCTTCTAAATTATTTTTTGTTGAATATATAAGGTTAATGTGTATCTATTATATACCTAATGTATGCCTATAATGTGGTCTATTGTATCGCATTGTGCACCATATCTTTGAAATAGAATTGTTTGGAGTACTTTTGATATACTTAATACTTTATTATTAAATTGAAAAATTTTATTCTTTCGATGGATGCAATCAGGTATTTATGATATAACTATATAATACTTAAGTTTAGAACTGCTCTTTTAATTGTAAAACGTGTATTATTTATTGTATGAATAGTTGCACTTTAAGCAAAACATACAAATTTTGTTTAAAAAGCTCTTTTTTATTAAAAAAATTCCTCAAACTTGCTGAAATGTATTCAGTCACGATCAAAAGTTTTGAACATTTTTAAAATTTGCAGAAATTTCAAATAGTTATCTAAAAAACTTTTGTTTACATTTAAAATTTTGAGTACAAAATATTCTACACTTGGATAATTTATGTTTTAAACCACTAAAGGTTGTCTTAGACATAGTTTGTTGTTATTTTTAAAAATTAAAACTAATGAGAAAAACTAATGAACAACAGAAAAACCTGGGCCATTATCTGCCCTTTGAGTAATCACCAAAGGTGATTACTCAAAGGGCAGATAATGGCCTTAATCACTATGCCAAAAGCGTATCCATTTGCCATTTGCTTCTGAAATTTCAAATGTAATAAAACCATTATTTCTTTTGACTATAATTTATTTCTGACCAACAATGATATTTAAAGAATCCTTAACTATAGACGATAAAGTTAAAAAACGTTTACGATTAATTAAATGTCGTATATTAATGTGATTACTCAAAGGGCAGATAATGGCCTTAATCACTATGCTAAAAGCGTATCCATTTGCCATTTGCTTCGAAAATTTCAACTGAAGTATTCTCCGCTGGTGTTGTGACAATTAAAAGACGTTTGTACAATTTTATTTAAAGAGTTATGCTCCAGCAAAAAAAACTTGTCTTTCTCAAAAATAATAAAAGAGATTCTTAATATAAAAGACCGTATGGTATTTTGTCAGAAATACAAGGACAAATCAGTGGAAAATTGGGCAAATGTAATATTTGGCGATGAATCATTAACTGAACAACTTGGTTGTCGTTCTACAATGGTTAGACGGCCGCCTTGCCAACGATACAACTACCAATATTTGCTTTTGACTGCGAATCATTGCCCCTATGGAGGGCCATTACAGCCCATCAAAGTTTATGCTTCCTAACATCACAATAAACAGCCACGTTTATTTTAAAATACTTAAAAAAAACTTAAAATTTTCATGAATACCCAAAAATTGCAGCATGATTGTAAGCAGTTACTTACATGAGAATGAAATAAAGGTCATTGGCATCTGGCCTGGTACTTTCAATTCAATCAACCCTATTAAAAATCTAACTTAACAAGAACTTGTAGATCTTGTAAATGATTTTACAGAAATTTAAAGATCATTTACAAGAGAAAACTTAACAGGTACAGATTCAGCATATTACTTCTGAATACTTGAGAAAGCTTATCCATTCTATTCCTATTCATTTAGCTAACTGTTTAAAAGCTCAAAGACACCGTACCAAGTATTAAATTGATAAGTGAATATTTGCTAACATTTTTACGTTATTCTTTTTGTCAATTATCATGTTTACTAACATATTTTGATACAAAAATGAAATAATTTGACAAAAATCATGTTTTTTTATACCATGCTCCAAACTTTTGATCATGATTCAAGTTATAACGAAACAAAAGTAGTCAGGACGGATGAGTTGAGAGCTAGAGCGTTCAGAGATTCTGATAGTTTTGTTGTATTACTCGATGAAAAACTGCTTTACAGAGATACAACCCTCGTCGAAGCTGTAGAAGCAAAGAGTATAATTGTCGTTGTAATATGGAAGATTTTTTCTTCGGATCAGCAAAGGTTAACTCTATAAAGCTTTATTTCAATACCTCTGACTTTTTTCATAATTTTTTTTTCTATATCCTTACTATATACACGAGGCGTTAATGACACAAACAAAAAAAAAAAAATCAGAAGCCACAGTATTTTTGTAAGTGCTTTAGAGGGGTTTTGAGTTAACCCGTTTCCTAACTTATAAATAAGTTTACCCTATCTAATTTTTAAACGCATTTGTATCACCAATTTATAACTGTAACTCTACCACGTTAAAACGGTAAAATTCAGCAAATATATAGAATGAATA
Organism: Hydra vulgaris; assembly: GCF_038396675.1. Lineage (NCBI taxonomy): Eukaryota > Metazoa > Cnidaria > Hydrozoa > Anthoathecata > Hydridae > Hydra > Hydra vulgaris. The sequence continues at coordinate 34,065,674 of NC_088920.1, forward strand.
TATTCTCCAAAATGATTTTAATAAGAATAAATAAGTTAAAAAATTGACGAATAATGAATGAAATTCAGGGTGAACGATTAAAAACATTAAATACACTCTATGAAAAAAATCACAATATATCATTTTTGGTTTTTAAAAAAATTCTGGTGATGTATTTTTAAAATGTAAAATATAGAAAGATGAATACGAAAGAGTATTATTGTAGGAGACAGCACTTATGCGTTTAAAGATATTGTCTAAATTACGAAACTCCTGCCCATCGATACATATAATTTGTCCACGTGTTTCCCTGACCACCAGAATCACTTTCAGCACCTGCAAAAACAAAATTATTGGAATTTTTATAAGTAATTTACAGTATGGTATATTACAGTAAATAATATCAGATATATATATATATATATATAAACCATTTTATACTAACAATAAAAGATTATTTCCATCAAACTTTAAATTAGTTAAAATTAAATTCAAAAAGCTGTTTAAATAAAACAACCACACTATGCGCCGCACCAGATGCGTCGCGAAGCGGAAGTAGGATTTTACTTACTTTTCTGAAAAAAATTTTCAATTTTCATATTTTAAATATTTTTTAGCCAAAACAAGTTAGCATTAGTCAATAAAAAAATATTTATTTCAATTTTTTTTAATTTGCTTTTTTAAGTGCGGGATTTTCAGGGGTAAAAAAACCCGGTTTTTCACTAAATCTTTACATTACATACGATAATTTTCGTATTTCCTCAATTTTTTTGCATATTATCAAATAAATGATACATTTTGTAAATTAAAAACCAAGAAAAGAAAAAAAAAAGTTTAGATCATTGTTTTTGTGTGTCCGTAAAGATTGATTGATTAGACCATGTTACTACAGAGGTAGCCAGTTTTTTATTTATTATAAATTTTCTTCGATAAATAGACTTTTTAGAAGTGAAAAAATATTCTGGCTACCTCTGTAGTAACATTATATAATATCAATTCATTGCAGTGGGTTTTATTAAAAACCGGTTAGTTAATAAGTATCAAAAACAACACTAGATGCGGAGCGGTATTTTTGTTCCTTGTCTTTAAGTTATGACTTCTAAGTTGAGCGTGGTTTAATCTTTTAAAATGGTTATTTAAAATAATGTTTTAATATTTTAAAATGGTTACATTTAATCTCAGCAAACTTTTGTTTAATGATTTTCCTCCAGGGCATATTTTCACTAGTAAAAATGTATTTGCGTGTGCTTTATTTTTGCAGTCCACGTTTTTATCACTTTATGCTGGTTACACAGTGAGTTTTAACATTTTTGAAAGTCTATATAATCATATATATATATATATATATATATATATATATATATATATATATATATATATATATATATATATATATATATATATATATATATATATATATATATATATATATATATATATATATATATATATATATAAACAGCTGAGAAGCTCAATACAAAACTTTGAACAGTCCAACAAAAAAAAAAGTAACAATTGATGGCTCTTGGCAAATGCAAGATTTCATATCACTTAGCAAACACAAGGTTTTATATCACTAAATGGAGTTGTAACCGCTGTTGTTATTAACAAAATTATAGATACAAAAGCTTTTTTTAAGCAATATAAATGTTGTTCAATATGGAAAAAACATAAAAGATCATCAAAGAAAGGCATGATGATACTTCATCTTTTAAAGGGGTTAAAGAATTCATAAGAAAAATTTAAACCATAAAATTGAAATGTATAGGAAATGTGCAGAAGGAACACACTAGCAAAAAAAAGTACAAGTATAAAAAAGGAATGAAAAAACAGAAAAAAGAAATTTGAATAACAGTACAATTAACTCCATGCAGAGTCATTATGGTATTGCAATAAGAAATAATACTAACAACATTTATGCAATCAGAAACGCAGTCGGGGCAGAATTGCATTACAGCACAAAATTTAGTGATAATAGCATTTATCAATCTGTGTCCAAGGGACAAATATTCCTGACACAAATTGCACTCATCATTCTGTGCCCTAGGGACAATAATTCCTGATACAAATGACAACTAGACAAGCTGAAAGATTATTTACAATTTAATGACTTATTTTTAAAGTATTATCTGACGATGAATTGTTAACAAAATGGTCAGACTAAAATTCAAAAGCAGAATTTTTTCAATTTTATGGACATGCTGTTATAGAAATATATTTGTAAGCAGAAGAACATTTATCAAATAGTATTTAAAAATTAGTAGAAAATATGCATTAATTCATTACAACAATGGTGGAGATAATTCAAAATCAGTTTTAAGTTCTAATTATTAAAATTAGTGACTATTCCAAAACTGGTTACAAAACCAAAACCAAAACACCAAAAGCGAGTTGTTAATAAAAGTTGCAAATCATCTTTGATATGCAAAGAGCGTGCGTAGAACACTTCATACAAGATACTTAGTAAATGAAAAACAGATTCCTAGAGTTCTGCCAGGATATCTATCCAAATTTAATATAATCTAAACTAGTGAGACAAATTGTAAAATACTATGCCAAATGAATTGTGTACTTATATCGAAAGACCATACCAATTTTGTAGTCTTTATCAATTGTTACTTTAAAGAAAATGTGTTTTGAAGTTTTTGTTTTTTCACTTTTATATATAATGAAGAGGCAAGCAAGATAATTTTAAATTTTTTTCCCCCTTTTTTTCAATAAATTTCATAATTTTTTATAAATGTTATTTCTATTTTAAATATAACTTTATACTTCACAAATTTTTTCATAGGTGCACCTTAACTACTACCCTCACATTTCACTTTAATAAGGAACAAACAATAGAACGTTGTCCGATTCTTTTAATAAGAAACATATAAAAACAACATTTCTAGATAAATAACGAATAAACTAAATTTTTTAATTCATATTATAATTTATTTTAGATAGATAATTTATTTGAATTTATTATTCCAATAAATTAACAATTAATTATTAGATACCTTTTGCATATTCTAACAAAAACTGCTTTTCTTCGTTACTTAACTTAAGCATTGTACATAACACTGGTATTAATTGTTCTCGCTCCATTGAGCCAACCTTTAAAAACTAAACAACAAACAAACAATCATATTGGTAATAGAAAAAAACAACAATTTATTTGATATGACAAAACAAAATTCATTAAAAGTAAAACTTAAATTATTCATTAAGTAAAACTGTTAGAAATGATTGTTTAAATGATTTTTGCGGATACCTTAAGAAATTAAGAAAAAGATTTTACAGAATTTTTTTTATATAGTTAATGTCGGTGAAAATTTAGAAGTGAAGCATTAAATTTCTACAGTTAATATTTTCAAGTATTGTAAAAATTGAACATTAAATAATGCATAAATTTAATAGTTGAATATTACAAGTGATTGAATACTGCATTGCAATATAAAATTTTAGAGCACTAGAGAGACTTTTATTTTAGACAAGTTTTGCAAGACCTTGATGTCTAGTTAAGAAGATTTTAAAAATTAAACATATTGTACATTTTTTTCCTGGGTAAATTCTAGATATCTTGCAGTATAAATATAAAATTCTAGATATCTTGCAGTATAAATAAAAAATTCTAGACATCTTGCAGTATAAATAAAAAATCTGGCATCTCAAATGATAAGAAAACTGTTTCAATTAACTTTCTAGTCAGTCCTAGAAAAAAACATCTAGTTCATAAAAAATCAACCTATATCTCATACAAGATTTAACAACTGAAGTTGTAATTGAATAATGTTGTCCACAAATTATGTCACACAATAAGAAAAGGGGTGGGGTAAGAGGGGAGGGGTGTAAGTAATAAAAATCTTTTTTACTCACCCTCCCCCCCCACCCCTTTTCTTATTTCAAGAAAACAGTTTTTAATCCCTTTCTAATCTGCTCTAGAATACATACTTAAAACCTCATATTGCCTTATAAAAACTTAAATTAAAAGACTTTCTTTTTCTAACTCAGCTACAACCTGACAGTTGTACATCATTTTTTATTATGACTTTTCGGTTTCTGTTAATCTTTACTATTTGTATTTCCATAGAACTTATTTTATCATTTGTATGTTATTTTTGTAGATTCTTTTGTTTTAAAATGCTATATTTGAAATAGAATTTAAACACCAGTGTAAAAACATTAAACACAAAGATAATTTCTTAATTATAATTATTTTTTAATAAATCAAAAAATTTAATAATTAAAAACTAATTTTATTTTTCAAAGTTTGAAACATACAAAATTATTTTGAAAATAAAACAGAAATTAACAACCATACTTTTATGATGACGTTTTTTAAGTACTCCAAGTTAGACAATGCTTGCTCTCTTTCAACATTTCTTTCTAACCTAAAATGTAAAGAGTAGCATCATAAGTAGTATAAATAATAAAAAAGCACAAGAGATAAAACAACCCATAATATATATATATATATATATATATATATATATATATATATATATATATATATATATATATATATATATATACACATATTTGCATATTTTATGTATAAAATATGCTTAAAAATTAAATGTTAAAAACTAAAAATCCATTAAAACAAATCATAAAGCAATAAAACCTTACCACTACATATAAAATAACTTAAAAAATATACATATACAATAAAGCTATCTATTAAAAATAAAGCAATAATAATAAAATAAATAAACTTTTAAAAGTTTTCTTTCAAAGTTTTATATTTTGACATGAGTTTTTTTATATACCTTCGTATTTCATCTTTCAGAAGCTTAACTTGATCATCCAATCTTGAGGAATTAGCTTCACTCTCTCTTAATAGCTAACAAAGAAAAGAAACTATTCATAAAATTTACAAAATTTTACAGCAATATTAAAATCAAATCATTATCAAACAAACATCTCACCATGGTAACATGTTCATTTTTTTTTATTTGACTATTCATTAATGTTCTTAAAGATAAAATTTCCTCTCTTAATCCACCTGGACCTAAACAAAGCAGAAATTATTACTATTATGTTGATAATTTGAGTAAATGGCTACAAGTTATCAAGAAAACTGCATAAGACATACTGGTAGGTGGAGTGACTGTGACTTCAGAAGATAAAATATTTTCCAACAAATGACTGCTTAGGGGTGAGATCGGACTTTGTGGAAACGAGCCCTAAAAATTTGCGCATTAAAGATCTCTGAGCCAAAAGAAATTTATTATAGTCAAAAAAAAGTTTTTATAAAAATAAAAATAGATATTTTATAAAAATAATAACTTATAAAAATAGATATTTTATATAAATAAAAATAAATATAAACTTTTAACAATATAATTTAAAGTACAAAAAAATTTTCACATTAGAAAATCAACTTTTTGGTTATATTATTTTTTGTCTATTACAATTAACAATTAGTTAATTAATACAACCAATAGTTAATAAATTTTTTGTATTATCGATTTGAAAGAATGAAGGAAATTTGAATAATGACCAAGGTTTGTATCAATTGCTCTATATTATCTATCTTCTACATTTTGCAATATGTTTTTTTAGGAGCTGAATTGTTTCAAATCAAGTTGAATTTCAGTTAATTTTGCTATAGAATTTGCAACTTGAATATTTTATTAAATTTAATATAATTTTTAATTTTAATTTTAATTTATTATTTTAACTGAATTTAAGTACAGTGAAAGATTGTTATTAATTTAATAACATTTTTTTGAGTTTAATTTTTCAAAAGAATTAACAATACATAACACGTAAATGTCTTATATATTGTTAGCATTTTCAGTAACATTTTTATTTCATTTTTAGATAGAGTTCCTGGTGTTATAAATGATTTTAGAAAATACTTTCTTAACAAAAGTTAAGGTGTTTTTAATAATAATAATTTTCTAAAAGCAAAGACAAAATATTGTAAAACTTCAAAGCATTTAATAATCATTTACTAAAAGCTATTTAAATGTTGTAACAATGTTATAACTGAAATTGTTATAATTAATACTTTTGATAATTTTTAACTGCTATCATTCATATAATTTTATGTTACTTTTTTTTTTCACTACAAATTACTTTTAATGATTGAAAGGGAGACCTACCCAAGTCCATTTTTATGGGTTCTTGTATAAAAATTTGAACTTTTTGTTGGTTGAAAATTTAATGTTTATTACTTTTCTTATTCTATGAATGTATTTTAATTTATGCTCAATTTTATTTTTTATACTGAAAATTATTACAACAAAAATCTAAAATTTTGATACATTGAGTTAACTTACTTAAAATACTTAGTTTCCATGAGCCATTTTACAATAAGTAAATTTTTTCTATCGAATTTGAACATGGGTAATGAACATAGCTAATGAACATAGCTAATGTAGCTTTTATATTTACTAATTACATTACTTACATTTCAAATGTTCTCTTTAAATTATTTTTTACTTTACTTATATTTCAAATGTTTTCTTTAAATTAGTTTTTACATTACTTACATTTCAAATGGTTTCTTTAAATTATTTTTTACATTAATTTTCTACAAAAATTTTTTACACAAAAAACTTTTTTTTCGGCAAAACAGCTTTGTTTGTCAGGTTTGTGATAACAATTTAAATTAAAAAAAAAACAACTTAATTTATTGTACTTACCTCCCAGCTTCGGGAAGGTAAATACATTAAAAAAAAATTCGAGCAACAACAAATTCAATCTTTTTTACTGATATTATAAGTCTCTATTATAAGTATTTTTTTAATTTCTTCAATGAATTTAAAGATAAGTTAAATCATTATAAATCACTCTTGACACTAGGTTCAATTAAATTTTTTTATTGATGCTGTAATGACCTGAACAATAAAGCAAGCAATAGCTCTATTCCAATTAATAAACTTAAAGTTTTAAATCAACTGTGCTCAACAATGCAAAATAGAAGCACCACTAGAACTCTATGCACAATGCAAATTCAATATAAAAAATAGTCAATTAGTTCTTGGAGAATAATCTAATCAACAATTGTCTTATAGAATTTTATTTTAGATTTACAATTTTTTAAATAAACAAATTGGAGCCTGTAAAAATTGATAGAACTGAAAGCAGCAAATATTAAATTGTAAAAAAACCAAAAACGTCATTATTCATGTAGTTAAGAATGAGTTTTTATAATAACAAAAATTTTAATAATAAATATTATTTGCATATAAATAAATGATAATTAAAATAAAATATGCAAATAATATTTATTATTAAAATTTAATTTATTATAGCCTTTATCTTAGAACTATATCAAAAAAATAATGAAAAAACCATAGTTATTCAACCATATTATTAAAAATTAACAACAATTCATAATGAATTTTTAAAAATTGTTTAGGTATCACTTATATAGTTACAAACTAGTCAATGGACTGACACCTATAAATATAAAAAGTGCAAACAAGCAAACAACAAAAAAAAAAAACCCAAAAAAAAACAATAAGAGGAAGTCTATTTAGGGCGCTGTCCATTAATTACGTCAACAAAGTAGGGGGAGGGGGGTGTCTGGAGATTTTTGACAGAGGGAGGAGGGGGGGGAGGTCAAGAAAAGTTGACATCAACAATGTTACATTTATAAATAAATCTAGTTACTTAGTTACTAGCCATGCATATTGGCTGAGAAAAAAGGTATCAAAACAAGACTATTACATACCAGGATCAGAAGCCCTGCCACTTGCAATCAAAGTTGCTCAGTTAGAGAGAGATCTTGAGTTCTTATCACAAATGATCTTAAACGTAATGGTCAAGTTTCAGCAGCTGCAGTGAAGGCTAACTGCTCCTTAGAACTGAAAAAAACTATTTGCAGCCATAGTTTTTCACTGTGGAAAGAAGCGTACACCATGTATGTTCGTCCTCACCTAGAGTTCAAGCGTAGTCACCTTACCAACAGGCAGACATAGAAGCGCCAGAAAAAGTTTAAAACTGTGCTACAAAAACCATTCCTGAGATTAGGCATTGCAATGCCAAACAGCAAAACATCATGTTAGGTCTTCCGACACTTGAAGAAAGAAGAACAAGAGGTGATTTAATTTGATGAAGTAAACTTTCATGTATTATTCAATCGTCCTTCGTCATCAAAGTATATTGTGCTTGGTCATAATCATAGACTTGCACAGCAAAGAGTACTCAATTGCATGCCAAGAGAGAAATTCTTCACACACCCTGTTGCGTTGCAGTGGAATATTCTGCTGCAAATAGTAATTGACGCGACTTCTGTCAACATTTTTAAAAATCGACATTTAAATTAGTTAAAAGAGAACTTTTAAATGATAACTGGAAATAAACTCTCTCCACATATGCTTCCAGTATTCTATTATGTTGTATGGTACTTGTGTCTCAGATGTGCACAAGTATCGCCAGACTGGTAGTATGGAGGTGCCTGATACAGCGCATCTTTGATGGTAATTTAAACATAGAAAACATTTATGAGTATTTTCAAAAATCTATTAATTTATTACGGATCGTTGTACATATTTTAAATTATTGACCACTAAAATAAACTAAACTAAACTTAAAAAATAAACTAAACTAAACTTAAAAAAAGGAATATTAGGCATCATTTGTAGCCTTGTGTTACATACTCACCCAACCTTTAGTATTTTAATGACATTTTTTGTATATTCTACTCTTTTTAAACCGTGTTGCGCTTTAAAAATACCTGACACATACAGAACTAAATAAGCACACGCAAGATGTTTACTTGTAACATTATTATTTTTTCAAAGTTTGTGTTTGTTGGCCTGATGTAAAAACAAATAAAGATTTATGTAAATACATAATCTACATTATATTACTTAAATGTTTATACCAGAATCGGCAACCTGCTACTCGCAAGCAGGTTGCTAACTCTGGTATAAACATTTGATGCTAAAACTTCAATTTTATGTGACTCTCCAGCTCCATGCACAAATACTATTGTAATATTGAAAACAAGATGTTAGTAGCTCTTTAAAAACTGGAAAATTTTTATAAATTATAAACTTTGGGTCTTCCGTCTTAAACGATTGCTAACCCCTTGTTAACACAAATAATCAAATGCATTACTTTGTTATGCTAGACTCTATTAGAATTAGTTTTCTTTCAATGTGGAATTGGGTTAGGTATAAAGTTGAAGTAAGGAGGATTGGCACATTCACGTTTTGTGACACTGCACTGTACATAAATTAATATAAAAATATTATGATTTTTTTATTAAAAATATTTTGATGATATTAAAAAATATTTAACATTATCTAGGAGTATCTAGGTCTGTTGACGGGCACGTTGGTTACTACCATTATCCCAAATTACCTAAATGCTAACCTTATCCAGGCAAAAACAATATATATATATATATATATATACATATATATATACATATATATATATATATATATATATATATATATATATATATATATATATATATATATATATATGTATATATATATATATATATATATATATATATATATATATATATATACACACACACACATATATATATGTATTTCATAACTTTCAGATTAATTATATATATATATATAAGTTAGCAATTATTAATCGTAATATAACAAACTAAAAATATAAACTTGTTTTGTAAAAGAAGATCTTGAATATCTTATCAAAAATTTCAATAGTTACAATTTCTTTATCATAGTAAGAATTTTGGAAAACATCAAGGAATACTCTCCTCCATCAAAGTTTTAATACTTCTCTTTGTTCTTTTAAATTCCATAACTGGAATTTAAAAGAAAAAAGAGAAGTATTAAATTTTTTTATTATTAACATAATATTGACTTGCAGTTCTTTGATAAGTTGAGTGAACTTAATTTTTTTAGCCTTCTATCATGCACTGAAAGAAGTTTAAACCAATAGTGTTGCATGTAGTAATCCCTTTTACTCCTATTCACTATTTTTTTTCTAAACATTTTACTTTTAAACAATTTTTCTTGAAGTTGTAAGCTACTGTTATTACTATTATTTAAAAATGTTTGACTTTTTTTTCATTTTTTTAATTGTACATATGAAGGGGAGGGGGAAGGTAAAAAATGCCAAAAAAATTGTTGACGTAATTAATGGACAGCCCCTAAAGAACAAAGAAATAAAATTTAATGGATACAGAAAAAAAAGTAGAATAAAAAATAAAATAATCAAATATGAAAAGAAAACACAAATAAATTGAACAAATAATAAGGGTAATATTAATAATAAAATTTATGACAATATTATAGAATATTAATAATAATTCAAACAACAATAATAATATCAATGATATAACAACAATATAATAATAATAAAAAATATATACTTATATATATATGTATTTATATATATGTATGTATATATACCTTTAGAGTTATCATTTCAAGCTCTTGTGAATCCATTCCCTATAGAATATAAAAACAAATAACAAGTAATACATCTTTGCATAATCTTTATACCAAATGAACTTTTGAAATTAAAAACTCACCTCGCCTTCTTGTCTCTCAAGAACAGATTTAGGAAAATCTAAAGAAGCTAATTCACTTTTGGTATCAGATTCTTTTCTTTTCAATGGTGGGGCCTGGTCAAGTTTTAAAACTTGAGACTGTTTTATTTGTTCTTTCAAAGAATCAATTTCTTTCATGCGTTTCTCTAGTTCATTTGATTTGAAGAAGATTTCCTCCTAAAAAAACATTTAGTATACAGAACATGGTGAAGAAAAACAAATATATATAAAAACAGATATAAAATCAGATACAAGAACATTCAAATAATATAAAAACCCATAGATTTTAGAGAAAAATATTGAGATACTAAAACGACCTTATAAACAAAAATCTAATTCAAAAGCAGTATAAAATTTATATCAAACAAATGTATATAAATTTAATTTATAAAGTTGATTACTACATCATATCAGATAAATTATAAATTGAAAATTTACTTTCAGTGAATTCAGCACAGATTCATTTGCTTCTTTTAAAAATAAGATTTCTTTTTCATGATTCAAGATCTTTGCATTCAACTCATCACTTAATTGGGCATTCCTGCAAAAATTATAAAACTAAAAATTGATTGATTCATTAACTGAAAACAAAAGCTTTAACATTAAATAAATACTAAAATAAATAAACAATTATGATGATAAAAATACATGTGCATAATGTTGAACAAATGTATAAAACACTATATATATTTTTTATGTTATTCACCTACCCAAGACCGAGAAGGCCACTACTTTCGAGGAAGCTACTTTATTGTGGTTACAACCCTCTCTCAACTTTTTAACTCTGAAACACAAACCTTGATGAACAAGGCAGCTGCACAATGAAACAAGTTGAGCGCAATACTATTAGGGATGTGGTGGGGACCAAATTCGAAACTTCTCACTTATGAACCAAATGCTATACATTATCACAGGGTTGTTTCGATTTAAATTGATTTAAGTCATGATTTAAACTGAAACTTTTTGATTTAAATTAATTGGTTTTAATTTAAATGTATATTTATTGATTTAATCTACTTAGATTCAAATGCTAAAAATAACTCCTATATAAATTATTATTACTAGTATTGGTATATAGTTATATTAAAGCTGTTATAAAATTGGTAATTGTAGTAAATAAATACACTTAGACCTAATTTTTTTATTTTATTTTATTTTCTGTTTTTGTTAATAATTTATAATCCATAGATCATCTAGGTCATATTTTAAAAATCTGGAAAATTGTTTGGGTAAAATATCTGGAAAAAATCTGGAATATAATTTCCTCTTAAATTTGCTTTTAGCTGAGTTGCTTTAAATTTTTTATAACTTTTCTTAATTTTTCTATAAGTGATGAGTAAAAAAAATTAAAAAATAAATATACTACAAAATATATACCTAAACTTATAAAAAGATAATCCCTGATTATCTTAAAACAATCAATACCAAAAATACCAAACTCAATTGAACATATACTATCTTCCAATTCTTTAAGCGAAAATTTTTTTCAAAACACTGCTCCTATTTCATTCAACTCTAAACCCATCTAACACAAATAAAAGATAAAGAAATGTTATATAGTTTTATCCTCCTTTTAGCAAAAATGTTGTAACTAAAATTAACCATTTTCTTAAACTTAATTGACCCACATTTCCCATTACACATAAGCTACACACATTTTCAACAAAAATACAATAAAGTTAGCTACATGCCAAATATTTGATTATTAATTCACACAACCAACAAATTTTGCGCAAGATACTCACCGGTAATGAAACAAACTGCAACTGCATTAAGAAAACAACATGGCCATTAAATAACTAATGTCTATAAAAAATGTTGTATATAAAGCCACTTGGACCTTACATTGGTATTAGTGAAAACACATTCAAGCATAGATTTGCAAACCACCTAAAATCCTTTTATGCAACCAGGTACAGATATGATACAGAACTTTCTAAAGAAAACTGGAAAAATAAAGGTGCAGGTAACATGCCAATGATAAAGTGAAACAATTAAAAGATGCCAATTTTACAATTCATCTGCAAAAAAGTGTAACCTTTGTATTTATGAAAAATATTTTATTATGAGTTTTGATAGTGAATCACAACTGAACAAAAAAAAATGAATTGGTTTCCGCCTGGTGACATAGGAAAATCTCATTTTAATTGCGACAATTAGCAAATATCAGATGTGTATTTAAGGTCAGATGCCGTTGCAACGCAAAACTTGTATTTTTTATAAGGGTTTTTATTTTTAAATAATATGGCTGATGATTGCCAAAAGTTATTAAGTTCCATAATAAACTTGTACTTTTTCATTTAAATTACTTTAATATATATATATATATATACATATATATATATACATATATATATATATATATATATATATATATATATATATATTATATATATATATATATATATATATATATATATTTATATATTTATATATATATATATTTTTTTATGTATATATTTATGTATATATATATATATATATATATATATATATATATATATATATATATATATATATATATATATATATATATATATATATATATATATATTTTAAGTAGCCATTCAAGCAAATTTTTTATTTTACATTTTAACCTATTGGCTAATTATAATAATTTCTAATTTTTTTTTGTTAATTATATAATAGATATAAATAGATACAAATTCATATAAGAGTTATATTTAAGTTTAGTCTTTTCAAAAAACTAAAAAAATAAATTATTCATTTATAAATACTAGCTACTTTTTAGCTGAAAATAAATACAATATAGCTTGAAATAAAATAATGTCAGGTGCTGGTTAAAAAAAAGATCCATTGCTTTTCTTCAAACACATGTCCAACTTGTATTTTTTTAAACCATGTTCAAGCATGGTTTTTTTCAAACCATGTTTGGACATGGTTTGAAGAAATACCAACAAAGTTCGGGGAAAAGGGTAATAAAGCTAAGTGCAAAGGCTGTGGTGTGCAAGTGCAAGGTTTGATAATTTGAATGAAAAGCCACAAAAGTCATGGCAAATGTTGTGGCAAGAACAACTTTTTCAAGACAATAGTATAATATTGTACAATATTTGTCAATACAAGACACTGTATAAAATATCAACAAAGCAACTGAGAACATATCAACAAAGCTCAAACTAGTTAAACCTTTTCTTGATAAAACTGAATCTATTCAATCTACTTTAGAAAAAGCAAATTTTTTGGATTCATAAATTATATGCCAATAGTACGCAGTGTCAGGATAATGTCAACTAAATTAAATTCCTACCTTAATAAAACCATTAAAATCTGAAAAATAAGCAATTGATGAGCACATAGCAAGAATGATTTATGCTAACAACTCACCTTTCAGAATGATTGACCATCCATACTTTATCAAAATGATTCATTTCTTACACCTAAAATACAACCCTCCTAATAGAATTGATATAGGTGGTAAATTACTAGATACTGTCCACAAGAACAGCTTAGCTAGCTGTTCAAGTTTGCCTCATGATCAGTCCATAACCATAAGTATTAATGGGTGGAGCAATGTCTATAATAAACCATTAGTTTCTATAAATAAATGTGACATGTGAAAAAAAAGCTGTTAATTCTATAAATAAATGTGACATGAGACAAAATAATTTGGTTGTAAAGTTTGCACTGTAGTAACTGAAAACACAGCAAATGTGGTAAAAATGAGACAACCATTGGAAGAATTTAAAACTTGAGGTTTTAACATATGGATGTTCCGCTCATAAACACAATCTTTCAAGATTTGGCAATTCTAAACATCGAGGAGAAGGTAGTTTAAGTTGTTTCTTATTTTAGAAACAACCATTTTGCTGCAGCAACATACAAAGCAAATGGGGGATTAAGACTTATAATGCTCAAATATGTCATTTAGAACACATTGGCTCATTGTCCTAAATCATATCTAAAACACTGGCTGATTCTATTAGGAGTTCATGGAAAAAAAAAAATCAATAATTCATAAGAAAATAAAAAATATTAATAATAATCTTGGTGTAAAGCACAGAAGAACTGTTACAAATCTTAAACCAATTGCTGTTGCATTAGACCTTATAAAAAGGGACAGTTGTACTACTGGTGACAGTGTATATGAATAAACCTTTAGAAGGAATTAACACCAAAGCTTTGCTAAGATGGTAAAAAAAATTTAAGCAAAAAAATACAGCAGGTAATGACCCCAGCTCATTTCTTGGCTAATATTGTTAATCTCAAATACAGAGGTTAATCTGAAATACAGAGAAAAAGATTGTTAATCTCAAATACAGAGGTAAAGATTGTTAATCTCAAATACTGAGGTAAAGTTTGAATAGATAAAGAAATAAAGATTGAATTCAATTTTTTGGCTTCAAAGAATCCAGATTTTCTATACTTTAGTTAATTTTTAAGCAAAAGTTGCACACTTTCAAAAGCTTATGTTCCATGATAATATTGTTTAAACTATAAAACAATGTGATTGGTGGAAATCTCATAATGATTGTGTGAATCATAACTTACTGAAAATTTTTGATCAGTTACTAACTGCTGTTGCTTCATCTGCAGTTACTAACTGCTGTTGTTTCATCTGCATGCATTGCAAGGGTGTTTTCATCATTTAGTCAACTTAATAATGCAGAGAAATTAGTTTTGCTATTCAAACTATTTAATCAGTAAGTATTAGAACCAATAAACTTAGTTAAGTCTTTGACAATTTGAACTTAACGAATTAACATATTTAATGAACTTAATTAAGTTTTTAACAATTTGTAAATAGTCAACATTAAAAAAGATTTTAAATTATTTTAAATTGATTTATTTGTGATTTTATAATAGTTTTACCTATGTTCTTTTTTTTTAAATTAATGATTAATGAATTTTCTTTTTTTATTAAGTCGTGATTTTTAACAATTATGTCAGGTCATAATGTTAAACTCATCTTGTACTGGGGTATTATTTGGTGAGGCTCCTAAGCTGTTGTATAGGTATCTTACTTAAAAAAATGAAAATTCAAATAAAAAAAACCCATGGGTACAGGTAGGAGATCATAAATCTTGTTATCCTCCCACTGGTAGTCAGTCCTGATCTGCAAAACAGGTTGATGTTAGGAAGGTTATCTGGTTGTACTAAATGGCTGCAACTCTTACATAATTTCATATTTAAAAAGTTACCTCAGAAACCTATCCCAACCACCAAAGGGAAGAACTATAGACACTAAACTTATTAACATAATAAAATGTAGAAAAAACCTTTTCCTCCAAACTGATTCAATTTTGCTATTTTCCTGTACTGCTTGTTGATGCTGTGTTTGTAATGAATCTTTCTCAACATACAATCTATCACAATCCATTTGAATACGATTTAATAAATTTTCTTTTTCTAACAACTTTTCCTCTAAGACACTTATCTTTTGTTCAATATCAGCTCTGTTTCAAAAAAAAAAAATTATTTATTAATGACTGTTATAAAAAGTAATCTTTTTTAATATCAATTTATCTTCAAAGTATTTTTGAAGAAAAATTTTTTGTTTCTTAGTTGTTATTTGATCATTTGATGAAATAACAACAAGGGTTGAATAAAGTGATCACTAATTACAAAAAATGGAAAAATTTCTGGTCCTCAGAGTTTCATTTATGGAAAACTGTTAACTCTGTTTTTATGGAAGGGGTAAACTAACTTTAATTTGTTATCAAAAATGTTATGAAAAAACAAAACAAAACAATAAATTTATGACTACAATGGTTATAAATAACACTAGCTTACTCATAACATAAATTTATAACTTATTGCTTGTTTAAACAACAGTATTATATAAAAAAAAAAGATTAAATATTATATCCCTAATTTTAATTGAAATAGAAATGCATCTAGGAAAATTACAATAGATAAATAAATAATACTAAAAACTTCAGGAACTTTTACAAATGTAATTTTAAAAACATTACTTAAACTACAAATTTAAAGATTTAAATGCTTTTAACTTATCAAATAAATTAATTATAAAAATAAAATTAAAAAGTGTCATTTGTTTTCATATTATTACAATTATTTAAATATCCCATGATTGCTAATTTCTTTCAGACTATTGTGATTTATATATATATATATATATATATATATATATATATATATATATATATATATATATATATATATATATATATATATATATATATATACATATATATTTTATAAACATGTTTACTTTTATTAATATTAGATTTATACTTTCTAGTTTTATTTATAACTTATTATTCGTGTGAATAAACTTTTGAAGTTTAAATCAACAGATTTTGTATTATAATTTTAAGATTTAAACTCTTTTGAACTTTACTTTTGATGTAGAATAGCAAAAAATCTTACATCTAATTCAACAACAGATTCATGGCATTGCCCATATCTTTCAGAATCTTTGACCAGAAATATTTTCAGATATTGCAATTTGGGATCGTTTTATTCAACCCTTGAGTAACTAAGAAACTGTGGCTAAGATGGTATGCAATATGGTATGCAATATGAACATATACTATAAATTAGCAATTAAAAAAACATTAATCAAAAAATAATTAATGAATACCTTATACTTAAATGACATTTTAAAATCAAAACATTTTTACTGACCTCTCATTCATTTGTTTCTCTCTTTCAATATCATTTTGTTTATTCTTTTGCTGCTTAAGAACATTATGCGCTCGAACTTTGTAACTCTCGTATTCTTGTTGTAAGTCATCATAATTGCGTTGCAATGAAATAATGTCATTGTTTAATCGAGAGTGCTTTACTTCAAGCAGTTTGTAAGATTTTTCATGGTTTTCAATAGCAGTCATAAACTATATTTAAAAGAATTATATACATTAATTACTGAGAAAATGAATTGAAAAATTTCAAATTTGTCAATTTTAGCTGAATCCAGTTAAACTTGTTGATCAAAAAAAAAGATATATCTTTCCAATTAATGAAACTAAATGATTAAATGTAAAACGAGGACAATTAAAATCTTGACTTTAATCTAACTAGCTTAATTTGAAATGCGACAAATGCAAATATTATTTTACTCATTCTCTGATACTAATTTTCCTTGTGTTAGTATCACAATAGAACAGGTTAGCGCCAGGAAGTGCATCTGTGTCAACAAAACTTTTCAATTATGTCATATTGAAATAAAAAAATGTAATTACGGAAACCCATCCAAACCACACAAATGTTTAAATGCGAATTTTAAACTCAAAAAAAAAAAAAAAAAAAAATGAAGAGATTATAGAAGCTATTTTATAGAAAAAGAAGAGGAAAGAGATAATAGAAACAGATGGTTTCAATTGGTTTGATTTGTTTCTGAAGAGATTTTGCTGGCAGTAAAAGATTAGAGAAAAGATTCGGCTAATCTACATATGTTGCCATTCATATTCTTATTTACAAGTGCAACAGCACCCAACCAGCAATCATATGTCACAGGTGGTCACAGAAAAACAATTATCTTCAACCTGTTCTAAGCATAAGAGCTCTTGATATATACCAGTTTAAAATTGTTAATACTCATCTTTTTATGTCCAAATTAAAAACAATTCCTTAAAATACTGAAACATTTAACTTACTGAAATAATTTAACTTTGTAATAATTATAACATTAAATAATTTAAATTCCTAATAATAAATTAGGTAAACTAGATAAAATTAATAATACTCTAGATAAAATCTCTCTCTCTCTCTCTGTATATATATATATATATATATATATATATATATATATATATATATATATATATATATATATATATATATATATATATATATATATATATATATATATATATATATATATATATATATAAATATATATATATATATAAATATATATATATATATATATATATATATATATATATATATATATATATATATATATATATATATATATATATATATATTTATATATACACACACACACAAATAGTGAAAACAAAATAAAACAGTGACAACAAAACAAAATAGTGACAAAATAAAATATAGAAAGAAAAAATTGAAAAAGAGTTAAAGATAAACTTTATTGCTCCAAAAAAACAACAACAACCTGAACCTACCTCAACTTGCAACATGTTTTTATCTGCACTAAACTTGGCACTTAACAACTTAAGTTCATCCAAATTCTGCATAAGTTCTTCTATTTTTAAATTCTGTTGTGTATGTAAAGTTTCATGTTCAACTAACTTTTTACGTTCATCACTCAACTCATTTTTTAGCTTCATTACTAAGTTTTTAAGTTTTTTACATTGATCGTCGCATTTTTTTCTTTCATTTTTGATTGTATCTAAAATTAAAAACTTGAAATTAAAAAAGTTTTTTTTTTATTTTTATTTATTTTTAGTTTTACAACTTTTAACTTTTATTATGAATTATTGAAACCTTGTAGACCATATAAATATTCTGATATAAGTTGAAATAAATGCAAAAGAAATATAACATAAAGAATAAAAAAAAAAAAAGAAGAGAAGTCATTCGATGCAAAAATGGAAGTTATCGTATATAATTTAATTCATTGTGATTAGAAACTGCTGTAAGCAAGAAACCTACCTAAATCAGATACAAGATTTTCTTTTACTCCTTGTAACGCTTGATAAGTATTTTGAAGTTCAAGCAGTTCTTCTTGTTTAACTTTTAACTTTGCTTCCAAACTCTCTGTTGTTTTTAAGTAATCATTCATCTCAAGGCTCATCACATTAATTTGATCAGATTCCTTTTAAATAAAGACAAATAAAATAGATGAAGAAAATAAAGATTTAAAAAATCAGGACTAAGCACTAACTATTTTAAAATGGTAGAAAATCTTTTTAGAACCAATTGACCAATTGTAGTATAAGCTGATTGACTTACCATGAATTATCACACAATGTTTTAACAAGTAAATTTAACTGATGAAAAAATGCACTCATAAGTGATTAAACAAAGGTTTTCTTAATATGAAAGTTTCTATTTTAATTTATAACTTTCACCACTTTCTCTTCCAATATTTTAAATAGTCAGAAATAAATAGAAATTATTAAATATTAGAATTTTGAATAAAATTTCAAAAATATTATATTTTAGAAAAATTTCTTATTTAGCTTTTAAACTTATTTATATATTTTAAATCTCGTATATTTTAGTTTTTAAGTTAAAAAATTTAATATATTTAGTTTTTCTTAATCTATTTAGTTTTTAAACTCAAAAATTTCTTAGTTATTAATCTTAATATCACCTTAAGTTTACTCAACTTTATGAAATAAAGAAAAATAAAGAAAATAAAACTGTTAATAGAAAAAAAAAAGTTAATTAAAAGATTACCTTTTTAAGATTTTCAACTGTTTTTTTTAAATAATTAACTTCTTCATCTCTTTCGTCTACAATCTTTTGTTTTAGAGAAATTAATTGCTCATATTCTAAGATTTGAGTTTTTACTTTTTCATTTTCAACAGTGAGATCATAATTTGCTTTATCAGACATTGCTAACAAGTTCTGAAGACGAGCAATTTCTTTTTCATTTGCAGTGGATGTTAGAGTGAGTTGATTTAGTAATAGCATAAGTTTTTTACTCTCAGATTGGTGATCTTCACTTGCTTGTTTTTCACTCTCAAGTTTATCCTGCAATTGTTTGATCTCGCCTTGCATAAGCTGAAATATATATTGAACAATTTTAAAAACATTTATGAAATATTTGAAAATTTGATTCAATAATAAATATTATTGAAAATAAATAGAACACTTTGAAATAATATTAAAAATAATTACAGAATTTTAGAATTTTTTTACAAAACCTGTATTCCTTAAAGGTTGTGTTAACCAACTACAGATTTTTTGTCTTTCATTTAATTATTAAATTTTTTCCTACTTTTCCTTACATGGACTTTAATTTTTCATTCTTATTAAATGAGTTAAGTTTCTAATATTGACTTTTTAAAAATGTGCTTACTTTTGCCAAATACTGTAATAGTGTAAAAAAAAAATTAGAACTCGATATTTAAACAAAAAACTATTCAAAATGAGCAAGAATTTGTGTAAAACACTAAATTACAAAAGACTTAAGAATTTCTGAAGACTACAATTTTTTATTCTTAGTTTTCTAGTAATTAGCTACTTAGAAGTTGACTTATTAATAATTTGCATTGGCAAAGTCTCATTAGACTTTCTCTCGCTTTTAAGTGTTTCAAACGCATTTGTTGGGGTTCTTGAAAATGTTGTATGTGATTTACGTAAAGGGATGATGGTTTGATCTCTGATTAGTTCAAACCGTCTTTTGACGTAAATTTTTTCACCTTCTGAATATTTCAATTCAGAAGGTGAAAAAATGGTAAGTTACTAATAGAAAAATTTAAAAATTATTTTTTTAGTAAAAAATACTTTCTTTATCTTACTTTATCTATATCTTAAAAATAGTTTATATAAAAGAGACTCACCTGAAATTCCTCCTCATGTTTGGAGCATTCAGTCTTTTGAGTAACAATCTCATTTTTCATATCTCTCATATCATTGTTTAAGGCTTTAATCAACTCCTCTAAGCGTAACTTTTCTTTCTCAAACTCTACTTTTGCAACTTCAAGGTCTTTCTTTGCTTTGATAGCAGCATTACGAAACTTGTTTGACTTTTCATTGGTCTCACGAATCACATTTTCAAGCTGAGCTAATGATACATAACATTATAATAATACAATATATATATATATATATATATATATATATATATATATATATATATATATATATATATATAAAATAAACATAGTATAAAAGATAAATACTATGATATTTGTTTCATACAAATAAATTTAAAAAATAATAAATAACAAATAAGTATGATAGCAAGAGTAATAATAATAACAATTTTTTTTAGATTAATACAGAAATACATTTCCGCTATAGAATTTTCTTTTTTTGTGTTGCTATAAAACTTTTTTTTCTGTTTTTTATTGTGTACAAAAAATATATATGGTGTTAAACAAATATTTTTCTTTACAGAACTTTTTTTATTTACTTAAAAAGTAAAAAAATAGTAATATGAATAATATTATTTATGATATAGAATAAAACAGTTTACAAAGTAAAAAGAATGTCAAAAATAAAAAACCTTTATTTTCTAATTTTTCTTTGGCATCATTTTCAAGTTCTTCAATTCTGTTTAATGCAGATTGCAATTCTTCTTCGCTGGAAACGAAAGAGATGTTAAGTTTACTAGCTTCTGATGAAAGAAGTTTGTTTTCCTCCTTAAGTTTTTTGATTTCCTCAACAAACTTCTCTTTGATTTCAGAACCAAGTTCATTTTCCTTTAACAAATCTAAACTTGCTTTTAGCTCTGCAGAAATGTTCTGTTCTGTCTTTAAATCATTTAACAAACTATCATTTTTATGGTAAATATTCTTAAGTTTTTCGCTGAGCTCATGATTTTCAGACTCTAACTTTGCATTAATAGACTCAAAAAAATTTAGTCTGTTATCAGTTTTCAGTAGCAAACTTTCTTTTTCAGTAAGAATCTCTGTTTGCTCATCAAGTTTTTTATTTATAATGCATAGCTGTGATTTTAGTTCCTCTACAATGTTATTTTTTTCTAAAATTTCTGTTTGAACTTGATTTAATGAAGCTTCTAGATTTTTACATTCTTTATCTGTTAACTGAGTGGAATCCACTTCAATTTTAAATCCAGCAATTAACTGTTCAGCTTCTTTTAACTTAATTGTCAAATTCTCACACTGGTTAGAAAGAAAATTGTTTTGTTCTAATGTTTTGTTTGATGATTCTATTGTTAGATTATGTTTTTCTGTCAGAGCAGAAAAATCGGTTTGATACTTCTTCACTTCAAGTTCTAATGTTTCAATATGTATGCTGTTTTCATTTATTTTACATTTTAATTCATCACACAATTCTTTTAATTTTTGCTTCTCTAATAAAATTTCTTGTTTTTCTTTTTTAAATTCAGCGTTATAGCTTTCTATATTATTTGTTAATTTTTCATTTTCATCTACTAAACGCATGGTTTCAGCTTCCAAAGATTTAACAGACAAATTCAAATCTAATATAACATTGTCTTTTTCCTTTATTTTTAATAATATTTCAGAAATATTTTCCTCGAGTTCAAAATTTTTACAATTGAGTCTTTCTAATTGAGTCCTTAAATTATCAATTACCTCATTTATTAAACCTTTGTTTGATTCTTCGTTTGTTGATTGGATATGGTGAATTTTTTCTTCGAGAGAATCAACATATGCTTCTAATTCCAGTATACCAGGACAAGACAGTTTTTCGCATAGACTTTGAAATTGCAAAAGTGGATCTAGAAGCTCATGGTTTTTAAGTTGGATATCTTGGTGCATATTTTGCATTTCTGTATAATTGGTTTGGAGTTCATTGTTTTCTTTTTTCAATTGAATATAATCATTATTTAGCTGACCATACTTTCCTGAAATCAAATCTATCTCATGTTGAAGGGTATTTATTACACTTGTTTGTTTTTGTAAATCTTCCTCAGAAATCTCTTTTAATTCAGTTTGATCATTAAAAACTTGATGCTCTTGCGTGCTTTCTATATTAGGCTCTTGCGTGTTTTCTATAAGATGTTCTTGCGTGCTTTCTATTGCATGCTCTTCAAAACTACTCTTTGTTATTAACAACTGTGTGTTTTCTTGAGAAAAAGATTCAATATCTGATATCTTATTGTGTACTCTGTGATGTTCAACTTTTTTTTTTAAGAGTTCATAATTTTTTATTAACACTAATTTTTCTTCAACTAATTCTGAAAGTCTTAATTTTAAACTTTGGACTTCATTTGAACTAATTTCATACTCTTTTTTCATAGCAGAAAAACCTTTGTCTAATTCTTGAAGTTGCAAACATAAAGAATTATTTTCTTGCAGAGAAGTTTCTAAATTACACTTAGTTGTCATCAACTCAACATCAAGTTGATGAAAATTTTCAACAACTCTATCCATCTCTTTACGAGAGACTGATTGGTTAAGGATCTCAGCTTGCTTTTTAGACACTGCCTCGTATTCATTTCGAACTTGTATAATATATTCTTCTTTTACTAAAACTTCTTGTTGATATTTTTTTATCTCCGATTGAAGATTAGACACATCAGAAGTGAGCTGGACAATCTGCTGATGAAGTTTGAAGTTAGACTTGAAAAAAAAAAAAAAAAGATATTAATAAACAATGTAAAGTATAAAATCATATTGAAACTTAATGAAAAAGTTATTATATCATAGTGTAGAAAAAAAAATTATATCATAGCGATTCCGCACAAAAACACTGCACTAAAGTAGTTTCCACAATTAGCACCCACAAAAACACCACACAATATTTTCTCAAATAATTTACTAATGCTTTTAACTCTAAACTTTAAATACATTCAAAATAACAAATAACACTGCTTAAAGTCAACAGATTGTTGACTTTAAGCAGTATCTAACAGATTGTTGACTTTAAATTTGACTCGTAATGACTTAAAGGTCATTTTAAGTTTTTTTGGGGTAAAAAAAAAGTAACTTTTTTGTTTGTTTTTTACAATTCATAAGAAAAGAAAGTGAAAGCATTAAAATGAATCAATGATTACATTGTGAGTAAAAAGAGAAAGGGCTTCTCCTAAATTAATCAAAATATCATTCAAATTATATATATTTAAGTACCAAAAAGCTTTTTTTTTAAACTAATGGATTGATAATTTAGTAGTAAATTTTTAGAGTTTATGACTAAATTATCAATCCATTTTTTTAAGTTTCCCTAACGTATAGCGTTTTTCAGCAAAGAAAATTATTAAGCTATAAAGTATTAAAAACCTCTGCATCACAGTTATTTATTTCTTTTTCGTACTGCTCTAACCTTTCCTCTAAACATACAATATCCTTTTCCTTTTTCTAAAAAAAAACAACATACAATATTCTTTTTAAAAAAAAAAAAAAACATAAAATGTTCTTTTTCTAAAAAAAAAACATACAGTGTCCTTTTTCTGAAAAAAAAAACATGCAATATCCTTTTCTTTTTTTCCAAAAAAAAAAAAAAAACGACTTTATATATAATCTTTTCTTGAATGAATACCTCGCGCTCTTTGCATTCAAAGTCGTACTTGTTTTGTAAGTCATCATGAGATTTAAATAATTCTTCTAGTTGGGTTTCTTGATTCTAAAAACATAAGAAAACTAAAATTTAAAATGATCAATCTTCCTACATGATTTTCTAACCACAAACTTGTACAGGAGAAGTGCTCAAGTAATAACCTTTAGAAAACATACTAGTATGTGCCCCCCACTAAAGCATCAATCGTCAGAAAATGTACAAGTCCCCCACTCAAGTATTATTTGTTAGAAAACATACTAATACATGTCCCGCATGCATTACGTTAAACAATTTTATAAATTTACTGCCATTATTCTCTTATAAACTTTATGAATACCTACTAGTTTCTCTTCATTAAGTGTCTGTAGTTGATATAAAAGTTCTTCAATACGAGTTTCCAATCTCAAAATTGTTGAAGCTGATTCCTAGGAATAAAATTTAAATGCTTTTCAATAAGCTACACTTTTGACATTCCTTCTTAAAGATTTTTTTCTTATAACTTTTTAGGATTTTAATGATGCATGTTTGAACACTGTAAAAAAAAATACTGAAGTGTAATGAAAAACCAAGGATGTTAAACTTTAATAATAAAAAAAAAAACAATAAAAATCTTTGAAATTTTTTGTAAACCTGTTCTAATACTATTTGAAAAATGTGCTTACAAAATGTTAAACTTGTTTGAATAACAGTGTATACTAGGTTAGTTACATTTGGTTAAAGGTGTTTACTAAGGTGATTATGTTTGTATATTTTTATTTAGCTAGTTAGTAGTTAAAGAAAGGATTGTATCAAACTTCAAGAAAAGAAATAAATTTATATTATATTTAAAAAAACTGGAAGCAAAATAGCTCTTTAAATATTTGTAAATCTACATTGTTAATTTGTTAATCTACTCGAGTTAATTTTTCAATTAAAATAGTGTTGCAATAATCTAGTAAATTTTGGTAGTTTAAAAAAGTTAATGGCCACAAATTTGAGCAAACAAAATAATTTTAAAACATTTCATTTAAAAAGTTTAGGATCATATTAGCGTAGTGGCGTAGCCACTACGCTAATATGATCCTAAACTTTTTAAAATGATTATATTGTTCTTAATATGACTATATTTTTAATGTTATGATCCTAAACTTTTTAAATTGATATAATTTTTACCATTTACACTTTTTTAATAGAATTCATATTATTTTATAAAATATGACTTTTTTATTTTAAAGACATTTAACTCACTGAGACTAGAGGCACAACTACAGTCATAAAGAATACTCACTTTTACAAATTCACAATCAATATTATTGATTTATTTTTTATCTTTAAACACAAGCCTTGACAAGCAAGGTTCAAAAATAACTTGGTACCTCACACTTACAAAGCAAACCACAACATCACTACCAATTTACTTTCACAGTGCTTTTAAACTATTACTTAGTCAAAAGTTGATAAACACAGTTTGAAATAATCAAGGAGATTATGGGTATAACATACTTCATTACATTTTTGATGATACAAGGGTTAGTAGCTTTAGCTTATATTTATGGTGCATTTTCTTCTTTTTGTTTACATTTTTATTTTACAAAAAAACTTATACAAAACTTACGTATACAAAAAAAAAATTTCTTATAATAAATACAAATTACTATAGCAAACATAATACTGTAATTAAAGTATGTTTATTTGCAGAACTAAATCATTCTAATAAAAATGGTTCTATTCTAATGAAAATATTTTAATAAAAATTATAATATAAATTATAAAAAAAATAACATACAGTATTATATAGTAGTTGCAGTTACCAATAAAATTATTTTTACAAAATACAATAATTCATACTAAAATTTTAACAAAAAAAATTCTCAATAAGCATGCATAAATTAATAAAATAAACACAAAAAATTAAATTAAATAAATTAAATAATTCAATAAGCAATCATAATAAAAGTGCATAAACAATTATGTTAAATGTGCATAAATTACTATAACAAAGATACATAAATTACTGTAATTTACATAAACTATTGCAACAAACTCAGGCAAAGGCAAAAAAAAATGTTGCAATAAACACATTAAAAGCATAGCAACACATTAAAAATTAATGCAATAAACATAAAATTATCTGCGACAGACATAAAATTAATGCAACAAACAAAACATATTAAAAAAACTACAATGTACCAAAAATTAATGCAATATACTTAAATTACAACAGTAAATGCAAAAAAATTACTACAAGAAGCCTAACAAATTTCAGCATACATTAAAACTGCTGAAATTGCAAAATTAGCATATAAAAATTATAACAATCATGAAAAAAATTTTCTTAAAAATATAAAAATTACTGTGAACATTTTATTTATTAAAAAATAAGAACGAATACAACATAAAAATTATTGTGTAAACATTTTATCTATTCAAAAATCTGTTTAATATAAAACTGTTTAATACAAAAAAACAAAAAACAAAAAACAAAAAAAAACGTTTATGAATGAATTTTACCAAAACATCAAAACCATTTCTTGACTTTCTTATCATTTTACATGGTTATTTAAAAATTAATCTTATTTAAACTATATGTATTGATGGATTATAAACAATGCATACTAATTTTCTATTTAATGTGATGTGTCACTTTAAAAGGAAGCATAAAAGATTGCATCAATTATACTTTGGTGTCGATAGAAACTATAAGAAACTTTTCTTTTAACAGAAATCAAATTACATAACAGCTTTTTTCAATGAAAAAAAATCATTATCAGAGGCCAATGTGTTAAAATTTATTTGGTTAAAAAAACATAGATTTACTTTAGTAAAAAAAGTCAACATGGAAACAAATAATATTTACTTACAGTAAAACAGGTGTTTTAAAAGTGTTTAAGAAAAACTTTTGTTTCTAATGATCATTTATTGCAAAAAAAAAAATTTGAATTAAAAATGTTTCATACTCTGTAATATTGGCTTTTTTTTTTTTTATTAACTTTTTCATTGTTATATCATCAACATATATATAATATATACCATCAACAAATAACAGACTTTAAATTAATGATGATTATTTTTTTTAATTTTTATAATAATAATAATAATGATAATAATAACAATAACTACAATAATAATAATAAAATACTAATACTATTAATAATAATAATAATAATAATAAATAAATAAATAAATAATATACAATATAAACTAATATTTAACAACATAAAATCTATTACAAAAAATAAATTTTAAATTTTAGGATAAATATTCAAATAAATAAAGTACTTATGTTTACCTCATCAACAATAAAATATTGAGTTTCTTTGGAAGCAGCAGACGGCTTTCTTTCTTTTTTTCTAGTCTATCAAAAAAAAAAAAAAACTTTTAACTAAAACTATAAATCTTTATCTGTTAAGATATTCTAGTATTGAATAATCTTATTATGCTGTAATATCCTAGTATTGAACAATACTTATAAAGTATTTGAATATGAAGCACATCACAATTAGTTGTTTGTGTAATGTGTTCTTAGAGAATGTAACCCTATCACATATAAACACACCTATAAACACCTATTACACATGTAACCCTTCCACCTATAATCACATTTAACTCTAATGTGTATGTAATGTAATGAAGTACTGATTAAAGTATTGAAAATATAACTTGTTTATTTTTTTGTTAAAAAGAGGGAGAAGGGGAGGGAACTTTTATGCTTTACTCACTAAACTAAAATAAATGGTTATTAAGATTGTAAAATTAGAAAGAAGTTTATAAAATATTTAAAAATATGTATTACAATTTATAATTTTGATACTTAATTTCAAAAGTAATATTGCAACTTCAACTCTATATAAAATATACACACAAAAAAAAAACACCCGATAATATTTTTCTGTTAACTGTTTATTTCAATAATTTCTAAAAAGTTTTTTTTTTCCTACTCCTTCCTGAAAACTATAGAATTTAATAGTCTATAGTTTTTAGCCTACAGACTATATATTTTGAATAATTTAAAATTTTGAGCAAAAATATACTAGAATCAACTTACTAAGATAAACTTTAAAAAAATTAATTTGATATATTATGATATCAACTTTTTAATGACTTTAATGCTAATCATAAACAAACTGAATTCAACATTTCTAAACTCTACTGACCCAACTTTAAACTCTACTGACCCAAATTTAAACTCTACTGACCCAAATTTAACTTAATTTCAGTTCACTACTTATAGTTATATATTAAAATTTATAATTTTATCTAATAATATTTATTTATGGTAAATAACTTGGTAAAACTATACTAAGTAATATTAAATACCTGAAGTAAAGCCTTTTGTTTTTTTATGTCTTCGCTTAGCTGTGAAACTTGAGCTTGCAAACTCTCTCTTTCAATCAAAAGATCATCAAACTTTTCTTGTAGCTTCTGTGCATTTAAAAAGATGTTTTTTTAAATGATAAAATTCAACAGAAAAAAAATTTTCTGCTGAATTTTACCATTTAAAAAGTTAATGTCAGAGAAAAAAAACATTGATTTTTTATGAATTCAACAAATGAATTTTGTTATCACACTCAAAAAAATAATGTTTGCATCATTTGTCATGTACATAATACACCCTATTGTGCACTCAAATATACCAAAATGTTAACCAAGTAAACAAATTGTTAGAAATTAAAAATCAAAGATTCAATACCACTCATCAATAACTATTAATAGTTAAAATATTTCATGGAATCAAAAAGAAAAAAAAATTTAATTCAAAAAATGATTTTCTAAAATTTTTCAAAAAGTAACTATTTTAAAGGCAGTGATTATTTCAATTTAGTTATTAACTTTAGTATATAACTTAATATAACATATAATCTATGGCAACAAACTATTTCAATGGATAATGAAAATAAAATTTTAGTTTAAATCAAATAGTTTTATTAAAATTATATTAAAAAAAAATAAAAAAACATCAAGTAAAATATGCCTTGAAGAATAAAAATTAAGTACATAAAAAGAATAAAAATCAAATACACAAAAAGAATGAAAATCAAGTACACAAAAAAAGTTTAAAATTGCTTATAAAAATGCTTTTTTTTTTAATTAAAAAAAAAACAACCTATTATTATATATTTATTAAGAAACCAAGTATCGCAAAAATCACATTGATGTAGTTTTTGCGGACATATACAGGTATCATCAATAATACTCATATTATTTTCTAGATAAGATATTGACAAAATTTCTTTATATGTTTCATTACTACTACTAAAAATTACTCCTTACTGGGGGTTTGCTAAAAAATTATTTATAAATGGTTACTATTTTTCACTCTGTCAAAAAGTCATTTTCACTACGCACCTCAAAAACCACATCAACAAAAATGCTTATAAAACATGATCTAAATAAATTTAAGCTTCAGGATTTGATTCGCATTAGTTTTATGATACTCTGAGTGGATTGTATATGTGACTATAGACTATTTTTTTTGTTAGTACGTTTCTCACTACAAAAACCAAATCATATTCCCCCCATATTAGTGTTTCTTTGATGTCTGAAAATACATCTTTAAATTGCATCAAACAATTATTGATTTTTGTTATACATCTGTATCTATACCACAGGTGACTAACTTAACTACTTTCATCTTGTCTTTGCTTTGAATTATTGTTGTAGTATCTTGTAAACATATTTTTATTTGTTATACAGGAATAAATATTAAAAATATTCAAAAAATGACAACAAATTTTACCTTACATTTTGGAACAACGTCTTTCAATCCAAATTGTAAAGCAGAAGCAGTAGTTTTTTAGTAGTTTTTTGCAAACAAATGCAAAAAACAAACAGTTGGTAGAAGCTGTAGCATGGTGCAAAGATAAGGGTGTAAGAGGGCAGTGTGCACTTTTCCCCTTGATAAAAGATCAAGAAACAAATTGACATTTGGATGGTAAAATACAGACAGGAAAAAAACGAAAATACTGCTCAATACTATTATTAGAAGAAAATTCAATTGTATGCTTCTTGAAAAATAAAAATAGATCCGTGCAAGGTATCAATAAAGCAAAATTGACCAAATTAATGTTAAATACATTGAAAATAAAAGATTACACCAACAAGAAATTAAGAGGAGGGCGAAAATATCTGCCACTATCATCTGCTGCAAAATCAACATTGCGTTTACAAATGGCTTTAATTTTTAGTATCTTTTTTCTTCAGATTTGGCCGCTCAATTTGGCTAAGATTTCATGCAAAACATGATAGTTTAACAATCGAACATCAGGGGCGAGTGTCAATCAGCAGAGCTCTAAATTGTACAAGGAAAATGGTTTGCAATCATTGTTTGTTATTAAAAAAATGTTATGTTTCATGTTTCTGGAGAATACATATTTACCTAACTTGTTGTATTATAATAATGTGTTTCCCTTTAAAGCTCTTTCCCTCCTTTTAAAGTGTAAATAAGTATAAATGATTTAATCAATTATATTGTAGACGCACTAGCATAGGAACTTATTGCAGCTGGAATTATGACAGAAGCAGAGCAAATTGAGGAAGGGATTTGGAAAGGAAACATTGACACCACAAGAATTTTTAATAATGATGAAACTCCTTAATTCATTCATTATGGTGTTGATGGAACTTCTGCTGCGAAAGAAGATTAATGTAAAAAAATGCAAAAAAAAACCCAGTGATGTGTAAGCATTGATCCCTTTGTTTCATTCTCATGTTTGTTTTTATTTTAGTATTCTATATTTACAAAATGTTCAGTTTTGCTCCATCATAACTAGCTGTAAAACGGGTGTTTTCTTATAATCTACATTATCTAAAAAATCTCTTTTCATCGAGACTTGATTTAACTGATTGATTCTCTATATCATCACTGCAAAGCAAAACTATCCATTTTTTGTAAAATTGACTTTTTGGGTTTAAAATACACCTTAGGTGCACCAAAGTCATCTCACAAATTACGGAACCAAAATTGATTCAATTTTTGCAACTATGAGTAAAATTCACATATCTATAAATATGCCCTAAAAAAAATAATTAAGAGACATCCTTGCTGCAAAACAAAACTATCTATCTAAGTCCATTTTTCATCAAAAAAACAAACTTTTTTGGTTTAAAATACATATAATAAATAACTAAAAACAAGTAGATTTAATCAAAAAAATTAAAAGCAGGGATTAAATTCAAAACTTTAAATGTCTTTTTCTCAGAACAGCCAAAACAGGCTTAAGATGGTCTTGTTTAGCTGTGGCAATTTAATTTGCAGAATTTTGTCATACTTTATAAAGTTTTAAGATTATCTTAAGTCCATTTGTATTGTTCTCATAACTCAAATTTTTTATTTTCAACTATAAAAAATAAAAACATATTCTATAAGTATTTTAAAAACAATTTGGTCAAATTAAGAAGATCAAATGCAGTGATGTAAATACCTTTTTCTCAGCAAAAATTGACTTGAGTCTTGTTTTGCAGCAATGATATATTTAAAAACAAAAGTAATAAAACTGTTTTGCTTAGTAACTTTTTAAACTAACTTGAACTGAAATAATATTACTAATAAAACTATATCTTACTATTCCAGGAGAGGTCAGTATGTGTCAAGTAATACTTAGCAATGTCGGTATAACAAGCCTGATGAAGCAGCAGCTAACATAAAACATCTACTAGTAACCACTTCAGAACATGGTGTATCAGATGGTCATACACTTTTAGTTGCTGTTGAAAAATTTGATGATTATTTAAAAGAGAACAATATTAAAAGACCTGTAGTCCTATTATCAAATTCCTTCAATCAAAAGACATATGGATGTTTCTTTCACCTCCAGATACAGCAGGGGTTACATAGTTATTAGACCATTTAAATAAAAATATTCATCACAAATATAGAAAGGAAAAAGACAAAATATTTACTAAAGCAAATGCACTAAACAAAGAAGCATTCATGCTTATTTTAGCCAATATAAGGGATAAATGGGAAGCAAAATCCTCTCTGATAAAAGCTGCAAAACGAGTTCGTGTAACAATGAAGCTTTGAGCATTAAATTCATGCAACAAGACAAGTTTGATAAAGCAGATAATTGTATGGAGACTCCTGAAGTGCTATCAGTTTCATCCACACCATCAATCATGAGCTCTGATTCCTCTTTTGTTGTCTCTCCAGATAAAAGAAAAGGATCAGCATTGTACTGGAAAGAAAAATTTGAAAGTGCTCAAACTTTGATTAAAGAGTTGTATGAAAAGAGCATCCAATTAGAGGAGATATCCGCTTTTATTACCATTAAAAAAGTAAAGCCAAATCTATCAACCAATTCAACACAAATAACTCAAGTGCATGGGTCCATGAAGGCTAAAGATGTTTTGAGTTCAGTTAAAAATATAAATGAAAAGAAAGAACAAAAAGTTCGAAAACACTTGTTGCAAAATGTAGAAAAAAAGAACAAGAAAAAAAAGTCTTTATTAAATGTAAAGAGAAATGTGTGTGTACTGAAAGCATTTGTAGAGTAAAAAAGTTGAGGGAATGCCCAAAATATTTTGAAATCCCAATGCATCAAGTTAGCATGCTGTGTTGATGGAAAAAAACCTACAATAATTTTTTCTGCTGCAGCTTTGCAAAGAACAGTAACAAATCAAAAAAATAGCTTATAATAGATTTAACCATTTGATTATTATTGAAAAGGACATTCAAAAGCTTAAAAAAATAAGTCAACTTCACAAACTTAGTCTGACATTTGCACGTTTTTTAGTATTTTTACTGAAAATATTGCTTTAAGAAACCAGAGAAAATTTTCGAAAAGGTTTAAAAAAATTATTTTATGCTATTAAAATATCAATGTTTTTTTTTCATTAGCTTGAACATTTAAATACAAAAAAATTGCATTCTTATACTTACTATGTTTAAATAGGCCTGGCTACAGCACAAAATGTGTCTGTGTGGTTTTTGGAGTACATATACCTGTAGTAGTTTTTTAAAATTGAAAAGAAAAATAATTTTTACTGCTACAAAAGAAATCATTCTGTTATCAAACTGCAGTTTATTTATTGGAATTAAATAAAATTATGGCTGCAAGAAAATTCTATAAAAAGTGTCTTGTAACATTTTTTACAAACCATTGTAATCAAATATTTAGGGGATGTTACTACTTTTTTTTTAAATAATTGCATAGAAACTAAACAATGATAGGAAAAATAATTGCAAAGAACCTAAACAACGACGAAAAATAAGTATATCTTTGAAGAGTATTCATCAAAGATATATTTCTCAAGGGAATATGAAATCCAAAATTTTATTTTTCAATTTAAGTATTCATAACCGATTGTTTGTTATTAAGCAATAAATGTTTAATATTTGTTAGTGAAACAAAAATCATGCCATAGATTTCTGACTTAAGAGTTAGAAATTTAAGTCATACTTTTTATATTTTTGCTTCATTCAAAAAATTTAACTACAAAAAATCAAAATTTATATATTAATAAATAGTTTAAAAAAACAAAATTGTTCTTTAAAACTTATGTTTTTAAACATGCAAAAAACTTTTATCAGTTTGCTTCACAATTGAAATATGTTTATCAAATTTAAAGAAAATTAAAGAAAATTAAAGAAAATTACATTGAAATTTATGACTCCATTCTTCTGTTCCTTTTTTAATAATTTTATTTCTTCATCCTGTTTGCTTTTTAAAGTTTTCATTTCTTCCTCTTGCTTGTTCTTTAATGTTAACTGTTTTTCGAGTTCAGTATTAACTTTTATACAATCTGACTGAAGGGACTAAAAAATTTTTTAAATGTTTAAAAATTTTTAACAATTTTTAAGCTTAAAAATATACCTAAAGAGCAAAAACAAAACTAAAAATTCAATTTAAAAATATTTAATAACAGGGATGGAACCTCAAAACTGGAGCTTCCACCCTTGAATAATAGTTAAAATTTTGAAGAGAAAACATTATAGGAAAAAATACCTTTAACTTTTCAGATAAGTCTTCATTAGCTTTCATTAAATCACTGTTTGATAACTTAAAAGCAACATTTTCTTTTGTCAGTTCTTCAATTTGTTTACTGAAATCCTAAAAAAAGTGAATAAAAACTTTTTTTAATTTTTGAAAAGAAATCAATCTTTATATTTATTTTTTTTAAACAAAGTGCTTTAAAATGTTAACATGGGGCAACTATTATGGGAACTTTTGATTTAAAAATAACATAAAGGAACAGTTAAAGCAATTTTTTGCAATTGAGAGTTTTTACTGGCACTAACCTCTTTTATGTATAAAGACTAAAATTTTATTGCAATACCATTACTAAAAGGATTACCGTCCAAAAATTATATATACCCACAATTAAATTGGGGGTTTTACATCAGAGTTTTTCTTCTCTTAGGTAATTTGCCAAATAAAAAGAGCCTGACCTGTCCCTATGTATAATCAGTTTAATCGTAACCAGAACAAAATCATGACCAGAACAAAATCATGACCAGAACAAAATCATGACCAGAACAAAATCATGACGAGAAAATTTATGACTATACATTTTTTTAAATTTTCTTTGTTATTGCTGGTTTGTTTTATTTTGATTTTTAATTAGTGTTTTACTGAGTTTTGAGTGTTATTTTCCTTTTGAAATTACCATACAGTATAGCATATAATACAGTAGCTTTAGTAGCATCAGTGCTATTTCATTAGTAATATTTTTTATCTATAAATTTTGTCCTTATCTTAATGTATACATTTTGTTATATATATATTTAAAATTATAATGCTGAATAAAAAAAACAGTTACTTTAAGTTGCTCTTTGTATAACTCATCTTCTGTTGTTGACTTTACTTTAGCTTTCAACTTCTGAATTGTGATAACAAACACAAATTTAATCAATTTATATATATATATATTTATATATATATACATATACATATACATATATATATATATATATATATATATATATATAAATATATGTAAATACATATATATATATATATATATATATATATATATATATATATATATATATATATATATAGACACACACACACACATATAAATACTTACACACACACACATATAGGCACACAGACACTTGTAAATATATTATATATACATACAATTGTGTGTGTGTGTATGTGTGTGTGTGTGTGTGTGCGTGTGTGTGTGTGTGTGTGTGTGTGTGTGTGTGTGTGTGTGTGTGTGTGTGTGTGTGTGTGTGTGTGTGTGTGTGTGTGTGTGTGTGTGTGTAATTTGTATACTCTAAGCTTATTATTATTCCATTAAGTTAAATATTATTTTCACTTGTATAATCAAAATAATGTTATTTGAAAGTTGTGTTTAAATATTCATAACAAAGATTTGTGTAGATTATGTAAACGGTTTAATAAAAACCTTGTAACTAATAATAGTTTGGTTGCCCTGTTTATCAACTGACTGGTATTCATATTAATAGTAGGCATTTGAGAAGACTAGTCATTTTATACTGGTGGATGATTGCAATATTACACTGTTGTTAGATACACATAAAATGTCACTAATAATGTCAAACTAAAAGCACCAATTAAAATAATTGAAAGTAATGTGAGAGAAATAAACTTGGCTTGATAAGATTTTTTTTTTTTTTCTATCAAATAATATTTTAGAACATTAAAAAAAAAATTAGAACTTGAATTAGAATAATTCATTTTATTTCACACTTGCAATGGAATTTTAAAGAAATTCTTGTTTTAATTCTTTTTTCTTTGCCTTTCGTGCATTTAATTAATTCAAAAAAATTTAAACCTCTAATGAACATATATTCTACATTTTAATGAATTGCCTTAAAACACTATATCAGAAGAAAAAAATATCATTTGCAAAACAGAAACATTATAGCCTTATAACATTATTTGCAAAGAAACATTATAGCCTGATTTATGATGGTAGTGTAACTTTGGTAGTGCAACAACTTTGGGTTCTGCACAGGAATGCTAATACCATTCCTTTACAAGTCTTTTTATTTTTTGTAAAATAACTTGTTTAGAAAATATCAAATATTAATAATAGAAAAAAAAAAATCTATAGAAAAAAAACCAATTTTGAAAAGCTCTAGGATTTGGTTTGTAAAGCTTCTATTTAAATCCACGCAAAAAAGAAGATCTACAAAATTTAAAAAAAAAATGTATTTTTTGTAAGTTTTTTTCTAAAAAAAAATTGGAAATTTAGGATTTCAATGTGCATTTTAAGTATTGAAAAGTACAGAATATAATTGTACCCTGCATACCTAAGCACCTAGTAACTTATATATATTTTTATCCCTAGGTTGGCACTGATCCCAATATTTATTGTATACTTTAATTTAAAAAATGCTAGATTAAGCCCAGACAGTTTTCAGACAACAACAAAAAAATGTCCTTTATATGTAGATTGTCCTAACTCAAATCCTCAATTGGTGTATATACTGATGTCACTGCAGATTACTTTAGTATGATGTGATCAGTAACATGCTATGCCTAACTAAATTCACTTTCTTTGTTACATATATATATATATATATATATTTATATATATATATATATATATATATATATATATATATATGTATATATATATATATATATATATATATATATATATATATATATACATATATAAATGTTTTTTTTTACTGTACTTATCTTCTCTACAGTCAAGGAGACTCATCATTTACATTTTTTTTTAACATTTTACAAACATTTCAAGGGTTCTCAATTAAAAAGAAACAAAAAAGAAGACATACTTGGACTAACTTTTGTTGTTTTTTTAATAACTCATCACGCTCACCAACAATAATGTTTAACTGTTTTTTCAGTTCCTAAAATAAGAAAATTTAGGCAAACAGAAAAAAAAAAGTGAAAATTATTGTCTATAACCAAAATTTGAAGCATACTTCTTCCATTTGCGAAGCCCTTTCAAGTTTTGTTTTTGTAGATTTTATTGATTTTGATTGCTTTTCTTTTTCTAATTTTAATTTCTGCACTTCTCCATCAAACTCCTTAAGAAAATTATTTTTAAAAAATAGCAAATGTTAATTAATGTGTCTTGTAAGCAACTGTTTTTAATGCTTTTTCTGAACCTTAAATTTACTTTTTTTTTTAATAAAATAACGTTAAAAAAAAGCTTTTAAAAATTATTTTGGGGAGTAACTTAAGAATATAAATATATATATATATATATATAAAATAAATATATATATATATATATATATATATATATATATATATATATATATATATATATATATATATATATATATATATATATATATATATATATATATATGGCATATTATATGCAAGTATGTAAATAAATAGCAAATATATATATAAACATGTATACAAAAATTTATTATACATTATATCCTAGCCTTGCCTAATAATAGTATTAAGCCAGGGCAAGGGTTATAAAATTTCATATTTAGACAAGGCCTGGGACGAAACCACTTAACATGTTTCAGAGCTATAGGGTTAAAAAAGGAATAAAATTTGAAAGAAAAATTAAAGATTTTTTATTCAAAGTAATTTTTGTAATACAAATTACAAGATCAAAATAGACATTAAATATTTTAAAGTCTACAATAATAAAAAAAAATAAAGATATATCTTAAAAAGATTTAAACAACATATCAAAAATGTATATCTCAATGTAATCATACGTACTTCAATTTTTGTTAAACTCAGCTTCATTGATTCTTTTAGCAAAGCATTTTCTTTAAGTACTTTTTCTATTTCATTATTGTGGTTTAGTTGCTCCTTTTGGAATACCTTGTAATTTTATAATCAATATAAAAAAAAACTAAATTTGGTTTAACAATCTTAAATATCTATATAATACAAACTTAATTTATTAACTCAAATAAAATTTAAACTTACTGCAATTTCTTTTCGAAGATTTTTCATTTCTGCATCCATTGCAAGTATGTGTTCAGACTTTACTTTGTTTTCATCGCTTAATTTCTTTTTAAGCTCCTATGAAATAATTTTTTGTACTCATCTATAAATATTTTTATTCAAACAAATAAAAAACTTGTTGACAAAAATTAGAACAGATATGTAAGAAAAATAAGTGAATGTTTTTAAAATCAATAATTTATAATAAAAAACTCATGCATTATTAAATAATTTTAAAATTATAAAACTATTTTGTTTCAGTATTTTAAAGTAACTTTAAAATATTACAGCATTTTTAAAGTTGCTGAAAATGTGCAAAATATAACTACTTTATTCTGTACATTAGTGTTCTCTAAATCATCATATTTTGTCTTTAACTGCATCTTTGTGTTTGAAATACTTGCAGCTAGCTCTTTTTCTAGATTCTGAAAAACACAAAAAAAAATTTGTGAAATATTTTGTAAATAACATTTCAGCATTAGCTTGTGTCAAAAAACAAACAAACAAAAAAAACAGACAAACAAACAAACAAAAAAACACCTAATGTTTTTTATTTGGCTATAGTTTTAAAACTGAAGGAGAAAATGACTTATGACTTAAGCTCTATTTATCAAACACTTAAACTATTTACATCTGTTATTAAGCACCAGCAGTCAGTACTCATTTTTATGTACATAGTATAATACACATTGGTTTTATATTTTACATAATACACATTGGTTTTACATTTTACATAATACACACTGGTTTTATATTTTACATAATACACATTGATTTTATATTTTACATAATACACATTGGTTTTTCACAGGGGCAGGGATCCGAGTCCCAAAAAGGACTCCAGATTTGAAAGTCACAAAAAGATTACTTCATCCTAGTTTTTGGTATCCAGGAGCTCTGAAAATATAAATAAGTTTATGGACTACTGATAGGAACAAAATTAAGACTTTTAGGTTAGAGGAACAATCATTTTTTGAACCCGGAGTCTGTAGGTATAATGGTGGCAAGGACTCCGGGACTCCAGGACTCTGGGCTTAAAAACAATAAGTTTCAAGTCATTAAATCTCATGAATTTTTTTCTTAGATCATAAGTCAAAAAACATGTTTAGAGCTTCTGGACACTACAGACTTGGAAAAAGTAGAGATATAAAGCCGGAGTCCTTTTGGGACTCCGCATACCTGCACAGGGGTGTGGAGTCGTAAAAAAAAAAGTACCGATACCGACTCCAATTGTTGAAATTGGGAGTACGACTCCCACTACGACTTGGACTCCAAAGTAAAATTCTTGAAAAATTCTTTGAATTCTTTAAAAAATATTACACAATTAAAATTTTTTATTTTTGCCAAATATATGAAAAGTTCTTTGAAGGTTAAATATTTTGTACATGCACGTGCAATACCAAGAAGTTTTACTATTGGAGTCGGAGTCACAATTTTGTTTAGCTACTCCAACTCCAACTCCACTAAAAATGTTGCGATTCCGACTCCACGACTCCAACACCACAACTCCGACTCTAAAGCCCTGGTTTTATATTTACACAGTTTTACCTTTAAAATATATTTTTCCATATATTGATAAAATAGGCAAATTAAAAAATATTGATAAAATCGGAAAAATAAAAAATAAATTACAGTTATTCTATCAATCCAAGAAAAACCTACTACCTTCACCTACTACCTTTTAAAATATTCCAACAATGGTCTACACCACATCAAGAGCTTCCTACCATAGAAAACAGTTTATGGTTCTAATGCTATTTTAACATTACTTTTAAGAACATGGCTATAGGATTTTTTTTTCTCTTTAATTTCAACTTATGTAACTAAAAATTAAATTTTAACTCTCGCACATTATTTT
The DNA here is from genome assembly GCF_038396675.1 of Hydra vulgaris. Lineage (NCBI taxonomy): Eukaryota > Metazoa > Cnidaria > Hydrozoa > Anthoathecata > Hydridae > Hydra > Hydra vulgaris. The sequence continues at coordinate 34,105,911 of NC_088920.1, forward strand.
TGTTCAGATACTAATGTATGTGCAATCAATCAAAAGCTAAAAAATATGGGTTGCTTACTACTGAAAAACTTATAAAATAAAATTTACTTTTATTGTTTCTTTCAAGTCTTGGGCTTCTTTTTCAGAAATCCATTTGTTTTTAACTAAAGTTAGTTCTTCTCTGTATTGCTAAAAAATACTTTTAAAACTAAGTTAAACAATAATAGATTTGCATCAACATGTTTATTAAATTGCATCAATGCAAACACCAACATGTTTATTAAAATGCAAACACCAACATGTTTATTAAATTGCATCAATGCAAACACCAACATGTTTATTAAATTGCATCAATGCAAACATCAACATGTTTATTAAATTGCATCAATGCAAACGTCAACACGTTTGTATCGATGTGTGTTGTCATTTAATTACAAACTGTTCAACTATTAACATTTTTTAATTTTTGAACATCTAATATTCATTCAAACATATTGTTAAAAAATTTCAACAGAATACAAAGATAAACCATTTAGACAGAATGTCTAAAGGGTTTATCTTAGTATATTTTATTTATTTTCATAATTATTTTCCTTCGGTTTTATATAACACAACAGATAACAGATGCAACCTTTACTAATACAAAGATAGTTTTATAAATATTAAATAAATACCATTGCATCTTTGTGTAGTGTTGAACACTCTATTTCTAAGTTTTTTATTGTCTCTGCCATTTTTTCTTTTTCAAATTGCAATTTATCTATTTCATCTTCAAAGTTCTAATAATAAAAAAAACTGTAGAGCTTATGTTGTTTCAACATACTTAAACTGAAAAATCATCTTACACTAAATATTGTATATACTTTATTAGCAAATATGTTAAAAATATGTTTATTTATTATATATATGTTTTTATAAACAATTATATATATATATATATATATATATATATATATATATATATATATATATATTTAATATTATAAAAAGATCTATAGTCCCAATTACCATTTTTTAAAGGTAATGTAGAGTTATTAGATAAAGAAATGAAAAGATATTAAAGAGATTTTAAAAAAAGAGATATTAAATTTTAAATCCTAGCTATAAAATTTATATTAAAAGCGTTTATTAGCCTTTTGTTAACTAAAGTAAATAAAAATAATAATCATTGTTCTAGTATTTTTGTTTCTACACATGTAGAGGTTTGATGTTTCTTATGATGCCATTTCTCAATTATGCACAATAAAATAATTATAACAAGTATTGATAACAATAATATATGCAGCAACAATAATAACAAAAAAAAATTACAATAATAATCAAAACAATAATAATAATATTAATAAAAACAATAACAGTAATAAAACAAAAATAACACTTCATACTATTATTACTGTAGATAATAGTATTTGCGTTAAATTGTGTTTATAAATAATTATTTTTAATTATCATATTTCAATATTTCAAGTCAAGTAATGTGAGATTCGGAATATCAAAAAAAGTTACCTTGTTCAGTTGAGATATGTCATCAGTCTGTTGAGATATGTCAGCAGTCTGTGGAATAAAGAAAAAAAAACTTTATTCTAAATACTTCAACAGAGGAAACAAAATGTTTGTATTTTGTTTAATTTTTGCTAATTAAATACATAGCAGTACTAGTAATAATCTAAACACTAGTAATAACCTAATGACTAGTAGTAACCTAATGACTAGTAGTAACCTAATCACTAGTAGTAATAGTATTTATTATGCCACAACAAGTTAGACCTTGTATAACTTGTTTTGACAAACTACATAAAAATTTACAATTTATTTTAAAGTTAAGTAATTGAGAATAAAATTAAAATTATTGTTAATCATTTTTGATTTATTACTTCAAGGTTTTAGATAAAATTTATCCAATATTAAAACTATGTACAGCTGACCATGGCAATATATTCTGTATATTTATCCAATATTGTATTAAAACTATTTACAGCTGACCATGGCAATATATTCTGTATATTAACAACAAAATTTGAAAAAAATGATGACAATCTTTAATCTTTTTTTTTGTATACAAACTTTCTAATGAAATTAGAAAGTTTGAGATGAGTTGCTTAGTGATATACTTTTTTAATTCATCTTTAGTGAACATTTCACACTGGTATTGCAAATTCAAAATGAGGTCTCACAAACACTGTGTATAATGTTTTGAGTAGCCTAATATCCAAAATTAAAATTTGTTTATGGTACATAAACTTATTATTTAAATTTATTTTTGATGGAACTGTTGATTGTATAACTGATAGCTATTTGATTAAGACATTACTTTAAATTTAGTCTAATACAAGTATAGAAACTACGTTCGTAATCATTTTGCAATTTTTGTTATTTTCTTGCAATATATTTTTATCAACGCTGTTTTTATTTATTGTTAATAATTAAGTAATCTATAAATATATGTAATAAGACAATTTATTAACACTTTTAAGTAGTTTTGGCATTTCTATAATTTAATAGAAAAAAATTAAAGTATAAAGGTGAAGTTAACACATCCATACAACTTCTTATTATCCATTTGGACCAACAAATTTATTTGAATACAAATGTTTTGAATTATATTAGGCAACTGAAGCTGAGCTTTGATTCATACTTGTAAACAGTTTTTTGTGTAACTTTTTGTATACTAATTTACTATTTGTACTCTAGCAACAAATTTGTATCAGTAAAGCAAAATGATTTACATTTAAACAAAAATTATTTTTTTGACTTCATTTTTAATATAAGTTTTGTACTCTCCAATCCATTTTTACATTACATTTGATTTTGACATTTTTTATGAATTATATATATATATATATATATATATATATATATATATATATATATATATATATATATATATATATATATATATATATATATATATATATATATATATATATATATATATATATATATACATTTATATATATATACATATATATATATATATATATATATATACATATAAATATATATATATATACATAAACATATATATATATATATATATACAAACATATATATATATACGTAAACATATATATATATATATATATATATATATATATATATATATATATATATATATATATATACATATATATATATACGTAAACATATATATATATATATATATATAAACATACATATATATATATATACGTAAACATATATATATATATATATATATATATATATATATATATATATATATATATATATATATATATATATTTGATTTCAAATACATCAACAAGAACCTCTTTTATTGCTAAAAGATCAACAAAATCCTAAAATCTTACGCTTCCAAATTAAAATATTAAAACTATTAAACTTCCAAATAAAGCTCCATTTGAAAAATAAATTTTTTAAATGGAACTTAAAAAAACTCTTTTTTAAACATAACAGAAATTTCAGTGTCAAAGATTGATATATTTTAAAATGAAGTTTCAGTTTAACTTATGCAAGGAACACATGTAGCACTAAATACTTTCATTGATTGCTGATATCTAGTTTAAAGATCCTCATTAATTTATGGCAGACTTGGTTCAAAGATTATTTATGACTTCTTGCAGATAACTGCTTGGGAGATTCTCATCAATGGTTTAGAGATAATTTTATACATTATAGAAAAGTTTAAAAAACCTGTATAACTTCTTCATGTTCTCGTTGCATTTCTTCAATTTCTCCATGAAGATCATCGTTTTCAGCTAACATTTCTTTACCCAGTTTAGCAGCAAGCTGCAGCTCATTGTCTTTACTTAAAAACTGCAAAAAGTAAAAATTATTTAAAAACACTGATATTCAAGTTTTATTACAAAAAATTTATATTTAAAAACCACTATAAAATAAAAGTGCTAAACAATTAGTAAGAAAAAAAAAAGTCTTTATTAATTCTTTTCTTTACATTTTTTCATCAAGATATTTTTTGTAAAATTTTATATACTTTTATAATAGTTATTATGACAGAGACGATCAGAATTAAAAAAACAAAATGGCTGATTTTTAAAATTTTATTAAAACAAAATACCTTATTCTTTTTTTCAAATTCTAAAGAGATTTCATGCTTTAACCAATCTTTTTTTTCTTCTTGTAGTCTAGCATTCTCGCTTGCCTCAATTGCAAGCTCTTCATTGAGTTCTGTCAAATAAATAAAAATTAAGTGGAAGAAGTATATAAGACTGTCAGATATATAACAAATAAGTCAAAGAAGTACATTAGACTGTCAAATAAAGAAACATTAAATGGAAGAAGTACATTAGACTGTCCAAATAAAGAAACATTAAATGGAAGAAGTACATTAGACTGTCCAAATAAAGAAACATTAAATTGAAAAAGTACATTAGACCAGGCTTGGTCGGGAAAGGCGTGCGATCGCACTCTGATCTTGACCACGCATACAATATTTAGTTGCGACAACTTGCCCACGGCTTCATAGATGTTTTGAGAACATTTCAAAAAATAATCAAGCGCAAAAAAGTTCAACTGGACCGATGAGAGACAATTACAAAAGTTAAAAGCTGCCTGATTAAATTGTTATAAAATAAGTTTAGAATAATTAATAAACTTCGTCTTTTATAATTAAGCGACACTCTTTTATATAAAGTAAAAACTTACTATTAATAATTGTTTAATAAAGAAACAATTGTTATTCAATTTATCAAAGAGTTTAGTATAATTTCTTTTATTTGAGTACTTCTGATTTATTTCAACAAGATTCTAATAAACAAACGTTTGTTGATTTATTTAATAAATAAAAAAGTCAATCTTTTTTTAACCATTTCGCGCTTTACGTAGTTGGCCTGAGTTTTGTTTTTACAAATTACATACGATTCTTTGTAGTACGACGAACAAAAGAAACAATTAAATCATTCAGTTACTATGACAATGTTAGAACGTTGTTTTTAGCAGTATCTTTAAAAATGATAAAAACAATTCCGCAATGTGCTAGACCCCTGAATTAGCGGTCTATAATGATCAGTATCCAAAAAAATTACATTCCAAATGAATTATATATTTTTTTTTTATTTTACTAACCAAAACCAAATTTTAAATACGTCAAACTATCTGAAAGCATTTTTTTATGATTAAACTCAAAAGGTAAAAATAAATTACGAGGAGGAAGCGGAACTGCTTTACCACTGATTATGAATAGTGAGTGGGCTTTTTTTTTATTTTTTATTTTAATAAGTATTTAAAACAGAAATAAGTAAATTTAAGTTTAAGTATAACAAATTTGTAAGAATGACATCTGAAGCAAAAAAAATTCAAGATAGTAAACCAATATCTAAGAACTTAAAAACTTTTCTTTCGTGGGGGAAAGAATCAGTTATTGGATACACGGAAGAAAATGGCTTAGTTGTCAAAATATGGTGTAAGATTTGTGCTAGGAACAAAACTGAAATTTTAACGGATGCTTTAGTTAAAGGAGTATCAAATCATTCTTTGAAAGCGTTTACGGAGGGAACTTGTGTGGTGACAAAGTATCAGGTAAAATTAAAATAATTAGCTTGTTCTTAATTTGTGACTCCAGGAATTAATTTAAACATAATTTTTCTACCATTATATAACTTATAACTGTAGTTATCTTATAATTTACTATATTACTAAGTGAATAAATTTTTTAGAAAATTGCTTAATTTGAACCGTGATTTTTTCTTTGATAATAATAAAGGTTGATCGCCATCTTAGAGGGCAAAGCCATAGATTAGCGGTGCTGATTGATAATGGTAACTCAGAAGATCCTGGAAGTAGTTGTATTGCTAACCTCGATATGGAAAACTTGTTAACTATTACACAAGACAACCGCGAAGCGTTATTAAAGATGATTAGAACAGCCTATGAAATGGCTCTAAAACCAAGCATGCCACATAGCCATTTCAAGACACTGATCAAATGCCAAAGACTTAATGGTGCACTCCTTTTACAAGGAAAAGACAACAATAAAGCAGGTTATTGATTTTTAGGTTCAGTTTCTTTTTCGTAATTTAATAAAATAATTCAAATGAAAAAATCAAATTAAAGTTACGTTACTATTATAATGAAAGTTTAATTTTTTTTTTTTTTTTAAGATTTTACATTCGAATGGTCTTATCCTTTTGATTTATCCATTTTATTTTTTAATTTGAAAAATATTAGTTTTATTATTATTTTTTTATTTTATTGTTTTTAATTTCTTTTTTAGCACGTGAATATATCTCATGCATTGCCAGTGCCATTAAAGAAAAAGTTGCTAAAATTGTCAATGAAACAAACTTTTTCTCCATTCTTTCCGATGGTTCTCAGGCTAGAAAAACAAAGGATGAAAAAGAGTTGATTCTTGTGCGCGTTGAACGCGAAGGGACCCCTGCCTGTTTTGTAGTTTCTTTACTTGATATGAACAGTTTGGGTGGTATGAATGCCAATACCATTAAAAAGGCTATTGATAGCATTTTTATTGAAACCGGTAGTGTTCCTTTAACTGCGTCAGCTTACAAATACAAACTTGTAAGCGCTACGGCCGACGGAGCTTGCGTTAATTTTGGAATTTATAATGGCGTGTTAACACAATTAAAAAAAGATAGAATGTGGCTGATAAAAATTCACTGCGTAAACCATCGTTTAGAATTAGCAATAAAAGATGCTGTGAAAGATATTTCCCAGTATAAAGAGTGTGAACGTTTTTACATTTCCATATTTAATTTATTTCGCAATTCTGGAAAGCTAAAATGCGCAGTTAAAAAAGCTGCTGAGGCTTTGAACATTACATATTACACGTTGCCTAAAATATTTGGAACGCGCTTTATAAGTCACAGGAGACGCGGCTTTACAAAACTTTTACATAATTGGCCTTCGCTTATTGTGGGTTTCGATAATACTCTTGCTGATCGCGACACTAAAGCAGATATGCGTGCTAAACTTTCTGGATTGTCCAAACGGTTGCATGACTACAGACTATTATGTATGGTTTGTAGTTATTTGGACATCTTAGAAAAGTTATCACCATTATCATTGGTTTTTGAAAAACAAATGTTAATGGTGAATGAGTTAAAACCAGCGGTGGATATAACAAAGGCTAGCTTAGCGGAATTAAGCCATGAAGATATTGATAATATTATTGATTCATATTTACTCAAGTTTAAAATCAATGAAAAAGATGGTTCAACCAATCTTCTTTCTTCGTATTTCAAAGAAGGTAACGAATTGAATAAATCAAACCCTGAGTTTGTTGAGATTGAACTCAACAATATGGCTAATCTTAACTTTGAATGTATTCATTCTGCCATTAAAGTAAGAAAATTAGCAATTGAAATCATTCTGCCATTAATAAACGATAGATTTAGTTCGCTGTTAAATCCCATATTCGAATCAATGGATTGGTTAGATCCGCAAGTATGGACAGCAGACAGCATGTATGGTGATGCCAGCATATCTTTATTGCTAAACGAATTTTTTTACCCTCTAGAAAAATTAGGAATGGATTTTAAAATGGTTCTTTCGGAATGGAGAGCTGCAAAACTATTAATAAATGCGCAGTACACCACTGCACTCACACCATTGCAAATATGGCAGAATATTTTTCTTTATTATAAAATTAAGTTTCCAAACTTGAGTCTTTTAGTTGAACTTCTGATGTGTATTGCTGGTTCTAATTCAGCTGTCGAACGCGTTTTCAGTATTTTGACTGTGATTTTGACTGATAGGCGTTTAAAGATGAACCACTCAACAATGGAAGACTCAATAATCATAGCAGGGAATGACACGAATTTCACTCAACAAGAACGCGATGATATTTTAAGTCGTGCTGTGGATATTTTCTTAGATAAGCGAAGAGTTTTTTTCCTTGATTCAGCTAATGCTAGTATTGCCACTGATTATAGTAGCGAAGAAAGCTGCACCAGTGAAGATATAAGTTCTATATCTGAATCGGACGGATAAAAAATTTGTAATATAAATTTTATCCCACATAATTTTATATTTATGTACATTACTTAAGAGTCCTGAAGGACGAAAATATATTTAGCATTATATATATGATATCTTTGATTGTCATATTCTTGTTATACGATTGCATAAATAAGTTGAATTTAATAAAAAGGCAGCGTATAAGCTAATATATGTATATATTATATGCTGTATATATAAAACTTTTTAATAATATAGATCAAAATATGTTATTAAAAAGTTTATACTCTGCCATTTTATTAAATCTTTTAAACATCTGTGTGTGTGTGGCTCCAACAATAAGTCAACGTATTAAAACAAAACAAATTTATATTAGCGAATCTTTTTAAAGCATTCGTCAATATAAAATCATTTAATTAGTAAAGATTAAAGTTATGAATTTAATTTTTTTGCGTGTATTTTTAAAACTTATTGTTATGCGGACAAACATGGAAACATACTTGAATGTTCTCAAAACATCTATGAAGATGTCATAGTAACTGAATGATTTAATTGTTTCTTTTGTTCGTCGTACTACAAAGAATCGTATGTAATTTGTAAAAACAAAACTCAGGCCAACTACGTAAAGCGCGAAATGGTTAAAAAAAGATTGACTTTTTTATTTATTAAATAAATCAACAAACGTTTGTTTATTAGAATCTTGTTGAAATAAATCAGAAGTACTCAAATAAAAGAAATTATACTAAACTCTTTGATAAATTGAATAACCATTGTTTCTTTATTAAACAATTATTAATAGTAAGTTTTTACTTTATATAAAAGAATGTCGCTTAATTATAAAAGACGAAGTTTATTAATTATTCTAAACTTATTTTATAACAATTTAATCAGGCAGCTTTTAACTTTTGTAATTGTCTCTCATCGGTCCAGTTGAACTTTTTTGCGCTTGATTATTTTTTGAAATGTTCTCAAAACATCTATGAAGCCGTGGGCAAGTTGTCGCAACTAAATATTGTATGCGTGGTCAAGATCAGAGTGCGATCGCACGCCTTTCCCGACCAAGCCTGCATTAGACTGTCCAAATAAAGAAACATTAAATGGAAGAAGTACATTAGACTGTCAAATAAAGAAACATTAAATGGAAGAAGTACATTAGACTGTCAAATAAAGAAACATTAAATGGAAGAAGTACATTAGACTGTCAAATAAAGAAACATTAAATGGAAGAAGTACATTAGACTGTCCAAATAAAGAAACATTAAATGGAAGAAGTACATTAGACTGTCAAATAAAGAAACATTAAATGGAAGAAGTACATTAGACTGTCAAATAAAGAAACATTAAATGGAAGAAGTACATTAGACTGTCCAAATAAAGAAAAATAAGTAGAAAAAAGTACATTAAAGTAATAAATAGCTATTAGTAAAAAACAGTTAAAAATAATTCAATGTTAAAACATAATCAACAATACAAATGATTTGTAATCAAAATTCTTATTACTTTCTTTAGAAAATTATGCTTAACTGAACTTTAATAAATTTTGCTCTTTTGTTGCTGTAGTTGTGAAATAATAATAAAGCTTACATTAGCATTCCTCATAGTTTTCTACTTTAGTGTAATGTTAAGTATATACAAAAAGTGATGCTACATATCAAAAGATAAGATTAGAAAAACTGTAAAATACTCTTTTAATACAGCATCTGTAATTTTTATTTCAGCATTATATATGTTCACCTCCTTAAGATTCTGCATTATATATGTTTATCTCCTTAAGATCCTGCATTATATATGTTCCCCCTCCTTAAGATTCTGCATTATATATGTTCACCTCCTTAAGATTCTGCATTATATATGTTCACCTCCTTAAGATTCTGCATTATATATGTTCACCTCCTTAAGATTCTGCATTATATATGTTCACCTCCTTAAGATTCAGCATTATATATGTTCACCTCCTTAAGATTCTGCATTATATATGTTCACCTCCTTAAGATTCTGCATTATATATGTTTATCTCCTTAAGATTCTGCATTATATATGTTCACCTCCTTAAGATTAAGAGAATACTGTTATTACAACTTTCAACTGATACATATGATTACAACCTTGAAACACAAATATTGACAAAATAAATGTCCTTCATATAAAGATTGTCTGTACATATTGCAGTCGACTTCCTCAGTCGACAATTGACTTCTTCAGCCAATATATGAGTGCAGAGCAAAAGATATTTATAGTAACATAACTTATGTATAAATGCTAAATCAATGCATATATATCATTCAAATACATAACACTATTTATAAAAATTGCTTTATTATTTATTAATTACATTTATGAGGTAATTATACAAAAATCTATAGCTTATAATATAAACTTAAACTATTTTATTTTATTTTTTTCTGGATATTTTTATTATTGTCTTAATATTAGGAAAAAACGAAATTATGTCAAAATTTTGCTTATCAAAAAAAAAAAAAAAAAAATTAAGGTTGCTTGAGTAAATACTTGTAAAGAGGATAAGATAAGTTTAATTTTATAAACAAAAAAATAAAAAGCAAAAAAATATATTAGCCTTCCTATTACAAGACCAAACATAAGTATGTAGAAGAAAAACTTAAAAATTATTCTTATTAAAAAAATATTTTAAAATTACAAAATAATGTAAACATATAAAATTTAAATCAACATACCATCTATTTTTTTCTTTAACTCTTTGGCATTAAGAGCTTGTTTTTTAATGAACTTAAGTAACTCTTCTTTAGGAAGACTTTCAAGCTTGACTGCAATTTTACTTGGTGTCGCAGCATTTTCCTGCAAATTAATTTGTATTAATTAAGCAATCCTAATTATATAACAGTTTGAAGAGAACAAGAAAAACCAAATAGAAAAGTTCAAACAGTTTAGGAACAGCAAAATTCAAATAAAACATGATTAGCACTAAAAAAAAAAGAAAATTTACATTATGCAAAAAAGAAAAATAAGAAAAAAATAATAATAAAATAAAAATTTTTTAATATTTTAAGAAATAAAATCAGTATTAGACAGGTAGTAACAAAAAAATCACAAATTCAACTTAGCAATCTTTTCACAATAATGATGCCAAAAAATATTTTTTACAAATTAAATATAACATTATTTAAGTGTAAACATACAACTACATACAATTATTAAATTTATTTAAAATAAAAAATTACAAAATTTTACTTTAGTATTAATTTTAACTTATAAAAACTAATTCTTTTTTCTAAAATATTGCACATTGTTGTTAGAGATTGCAAACTCCTAGATTATTTTCATTGGCAGAGTAGCAAGAATCATTTACAATGTTTAAGGGATGTTACCTATTGCAAATAATTAAACACACTTTTCTCATTATTTTTTAAAATATTTTTATATCTGAAGTGACTTCTTAGAAAAATCAGTGCATTGACATGAGTGTCTGTCAATCTAGTTCTAAAATTTGTAAAAAACAATCTATTTAAACTAAATACCATCTATACACTGGTTAAACTAAATACTCTCTATATTCTAGTTGAACTAAACACCCTATCACCTAGACTCTGGTTGGATGAACACTAATTTAAGTTCATAATTAGACAACATGTCTAACGACATCAACAACAGCTAAATTTATTGCATGTGTAAAAACAAAGTTGACACTCAGCAGGAGAAAATTTCTTATAACAGAAGTACTATCAATTGTTATGCAAACTTCATTAGTGGAAAGACTTATCTTAACATCTCAAATTTTTTGATAAGTAGTTCATAGCAATCATTTGAATTGTGAAATCCAAAATTCAAATTGAAAAAAAACTTAAATTTCTTTACTTTTCTTCAAATATTCTATTCTTGAAGCTGTTTTATTTGACTATATCCATATAATATTTATAGATAAGATTTATGACATTTGATTTTGGTAAAACCTAGTCTTTATCACAAAGCAACAATTGACAGTAAATTGACCCAATCATTATCATAATGAAACTTTTTTACTATAGACCTTATTAAACACAATCTTTTTTATTCACAAGTTCATTTAAAATAATATTGTGGATTTTTCTAAATGCATTTTCAATTCAACAGTGGAACACATTAAATTAGTTTTAAAACATATTCTCTATTCACCAGCAATTTCTTAAAAAAACATTATATAGCAGCTAAAAAAAATAGTATTTGTTTTCTATTATTTGGGAGGACAGGAGGGCATTTATTTAAACTATTTTTCTTTATAAGTTTAAAGTTAATAGTAGTGAAAAGCATTTTACATTAATTTAAGCTTACAAATCTTATAATATAATTTCAACTTATAAATCTAACTTAGCTGTATTTTTAATCAGAATACTTGATCAGATTTTTTTATTGCTCAATGTTCTTAAAGAACAAAGCAATTAAAAATTAGTAAAAAACACTTATCTAACTTTTTTCTTTAACTTGAAGTTTCACCATTTTCTATAAATTGAATTTTTTTTTTTGAGATTTAGTAACTCTTCCTGATGATCCAGCATTGGTGAAACTTCAAGTTGAAGAAAAAGGTTAGGTAAGTGCTTTTTACTAATTTATATATATATATATATATATATATATATATATATATATATATATATATATATATATATATATATATATATATATATATATATATATATATGTATGTATATATATATATATATATATATATATATATATATATATATATATATATATATATATATATATATATATATATATATATATTAGGGTTGCCAGATGTCCCGATTTTACGAAGGAGAATTCTGCGCCAAATATGTAAAAATATTTTTTTTACTTAGTTCTCCTTCGTAAAATCGGGACATCTGGCAACCCTAATATATATATATATATATATATATATATATATATATATATATATATATATATATATATATATATATATATATATATATATATGTATATATATATATATATATATATATATATATATATATATATATATATATATATATATGTATATATGTATATATAATATTATTTACTATATATTTACACTTAAATAAGTCTCATAATACGCCTATATGTCTGGTAAATATGCTATTATTATACTGTGATACTATGGTGGTATAAAAAATATTAAGTGTTTACTTTATATTACTTTATACTACTTATAAATGACATTGAAGTATAACAATACTTGTTAAAAATGTATTTATTATTTATAAAACATATATATTTTTATTAAACAAAATAAAAATGTGTAAAAATCAGGATATTTATACATATATACAAAAAAATCAGGATATTTGAACTTCAACAATTTTCAGTTTTACAAATATAATTTAATAACCAAACAACTTATGCTATAATAATAAGATTAAAAAGCTATGTTTTAGAGATTCTTCAATAATTACTTGTATAAAATGATAAAGAACTTTTTTTGAATATTTGACAAAAGTGTAGTGACTTAGAAAATGCAACAACTTAAAAATGAGAAGAAAAATATAAATAAGGAGTAATAGTAGTAAACAAAATTAGTATAAACATATATATAATGTAAGTATTAGAGTAAAACGTAAGTTAATATAAAAAACAAATTAGAAAAAGACATAGTTGATTAGATTCTTTTTATCCTGAATATGCACACTATTAGGTATGTCATTTGTCATTTTTATGTCTTTATTTTATTCAAGTGAAAAACATCAATAAATAAAAATTATTTATAATCTAAAAACAATTTAAAAAAACTAAACAATAAAACTACCATTTAGAGGACTTTTTTAGAGAAGATGTAAGGGCTTGTAAAAATATGAATTTTTTAGCATTTTTTAAAGCTCTCAACCAGCTATTGTTTATCAATAATGCGCCATTATGTGAAGATTAAGATCCCGCAAACCATGCTCACAAAGAGGTGACTTAAAACACATAGGACTTAGCTTAATCTTTTTCAAGTTTTTGGCTGATCAAAAATGACAACAAAACTAGTTGTTGTATACAACAAAATTTTTAAAAACTATTAGTAGAAGAACTTTGTTTTCGTTAATCTGCTCGACTTTGATGCTTTTAAAAGTTTTTTAGTATCTATGATATTATAATATGTTTTTTATATCCACCTTTTATATATCCAACCCCATACCGTTAAATTTTATGAAAAATGAGGCAGTTTAGAAGACCAATGACTATTTTTTGATATTCTTAACAAAATTTGAGCGAAATAAAGAGCACTTCTCACAAAAAAAGGGTCGATCGCATCTAACTATCCCCTCTCTCTCCCCCACGTACGGGCCGAATGTCTATTTAATGACAGGCAAAGTTTTGGTACGATTTTCTTACCATTCTTCAAATTTTTTATATTATTCTTATATTAAATTAGAGAAATTGTCGATCGTTACTAATTAAAGCGTTTGCACAGCTTGTCAAGCATTTATCCAACCGTGTAGCGACAACATTTACCATTTCTTTTTTTGTTTTTGATTTATACTCATGATTTTTATTTTTTAAATAATTTATCATCTTAAGAAACTTTTTTCCTAAGATGAGATTTTGCTGCGCTAATTTTTTTTTTTTTTTTTTTTTTTTTTTACAAGCTAATTTTTTTACCGAGTTTTACCGAGTTCTTTTCATCTTACCTAAGATGAGCAAACGCTTTTTTCTTTAATCATCAAGGTGAGTTTAAAATTGCGTATATAATATAAAAGTATATAAAAGGAAAAAGTAGTCTCGCGAAATTATTTTTTTAAATTTAAATTTTAATATATAAATTTATTCCTTAAGTTTAAGCTTTAAATTTAAATTTTACAATTTCCGAATTAAGACTATCCGTACTTGCGGAAATATTTTTACCTCCCGTTTCCTGTTCCCGTTAAAATATAGCCAAGTGAAAAGTCAATTTAATACTCGCCTCGTTTTATTTTAAGTTTTAGTTTGTGATTCTTTTTTGAATGATTTATTTATATTTAGTTATTAGTTATGACTATGGCATTTCAAGAATTATTTTGATATTTTCGAAAGAATAAGATTGCTTAACAATACTCTTTAACTTCAAGGGGCGAGTAATTTTTTGCAGTAATTTTTGTTGTTTGAGGTTGCTAACTTCTGGATATGGAGCAAACTCAAAATATTTATATGTTCATAATTATATCAAATAAGGATACTTTACAAAAAATTGTGATGATTAGGACCTGAGAACAAATAAGTCCTAATATTTTGGCCAAAACTACCCCAAATGTGAGAGCAACAAGTTGTTAAAAAAAATTTTTTTGTTGATATTCTAAACTATATTTATATTCATTGACAAATTTTAAGTTTCATACAATAATCTCTTTGCGTTCAAAAACTATGGTCTTATTACACCAATTTAATAACCCTAAAGTTGAGGGGGGTTTACACTTTATATAGTCATTATTTTTGAACGCTACGAACGTTATTATTGTTATTATCGTATGAAATTTATAATGAATATAAATTAGTTGAGAATAGTAAAAAAAAGTATTTTATCAGCTTGTTGTGCCCACGTTTGGGGCAAATGTGGTCAAAATTTTAGATTTTTTTTGTTCCTAGGCCCTGGTCATCGCAATTTTTTGTAAAGCATTATTATTTGACTTTGAAGTATAAATAATGTTTATTTATACAAATTTAAAGTTTACATAGATAAAAAAAATTTTATATTTATATATTTAATAATGACATAAGTATAAACAAAGTTCATTTATTTAAATTTAATAATTATTTGATCATTCTTATCGTATAAATTTTTATTAGCGTTTTTCTATTGAGTTTATATTGTGTAAGAGCATCGAATTTTATCAACAAAAAAAATATGTTTAATAAACATATAAATGTTTGAAGTTTGCTCCATGTCTGGATGTTAGCTTCAAGACATGGAACAAAACTTATTGCACACCCCTTCCCCCTGAACTTTGTTTATAATCATTGTCGAGATTGTTTTTATCTATTCTCTATTTTTTATCTTTTAAAGAATGTCCTAACACTTTTTTTGCCGACGTTGCCGACGTTGGCGAAGCTCCGTTTTGCTCTAAGGGTTTCTCATGGACCAGCCGTGGCTAGCCAGTGATGGCAAAACAGCGGCTAGCCACTGCAGGAAAAGAACTAGCAGAACAATGATTAGCTATTGCTATACCGTACTACTGTTATTTTGCCTTTAGTAATTGACAGGGTCGCGCATGGTTTTATTATGGGTTTTCATTAAGCAATCCTATTTAAAGCCCAAATATTTTCCTTTTAGACTCCGTTTTCTTAATTACTTAAAGTTATTTTTAACAGAATCGGTTGTAATTTTTTGATTAAAAATTGACATATTTTTAGTTACTTGGCGTATTTTAAGGACAATAAAAGGCATAAGGTAATTGGTTATTGACATTTTTAATTTTTAGGAATAAATTTGAAAAACAGATGTGAATTTCAAAATATTTACGCGACAAAAAACAATCATTACTCAATGGTTTGATTTATAATTCGACAATGGTGCTTTTCTGCGATTCATATCGCCAACATGATTTGTTATATATTGCTGCTTCAATTTGTAACGTTATTTTCTACTTTAGTGCTTGCAACCATTTATTTTAACTTTAAAATAAAAATAAACATATGCAAAACTTAAAAGTTTGTTAAATATATACTTATAAAACATAGAAACAACGTAAATACAAATGGTCACAACATATATACAACATATCATGTTACAACTATATTTATTTTTATCAGTGACGAAAAAAAATTTTCTTCTTTTTTTTTTTTTACATCTTTGCCTCCAACAAGGCTGCAAGCAACCACTATAAGAGTTGGAAGTTACTGGAAGAGAAAAGATGAAGTTTGTAGAGCAAGATAACGATTGACAGATGACTTAAAAGATTGCAAATTATATGAATCAGGAAAGCAAGATGAAGGAAGCGATTTCCAAAGTACTGATGTTTGAGGAAAAAAACTAGACGAATAAGAGTTTTTGGAGCACTTAGGAACAGTCAAAGAAAAAGGATGAGATTCAATTGAATGACGAGTAACACGAGAATGAATTTTAGTAGATGGAACAAGAGACACTAGCTCTTTAGAGCAGTTACCATGATAGTATTTGTAGAAAAGAGAAAGAGAAGCAACATTACGACGATGTGATAATGGTTGGAGGTTGGCTGCAAGACCAGGTCCAACTATGTTTACAAAGCATTTTTAAACCTTGTCTAAAAGAGAAAGGGCATCATTAAAAGATCCGCCCCAGATATGGCAACAGTATTGCATACAAGGACAGGTTTAAGGTTTATAGAGATAAAGAATAAAAACCGCAGTTAAAAAGTGTTGAGTTCGGTAAAGAGATGCAACCTTAGCAGATGCTAATTTTGCAATGGATTTGATATACCAAGAAGGTTTCCAAGAAAGATCGGAAGTAAGAGTTAATCCTAGAAGATGAAGGGTAGATGACTCGTCGAGTACATCACAGTTCATAAATATAGGAAGATCTAAATTATTGCGATAACGATTGGCTGAAAAAAATTGGGTTTTATCTGAATTAAAGTTCACCAGCCACTGTGAGGCCAATGCTGTGGCAGAAGTAAGATCCTTTTCAAGGTCAGATGCCCCCACTAAGCAATCAGAGAGTGTTAGCTTCTAATCATGACAAGAATAAATGCTAGTGTTGTCTGTAAACAATGCCACCTAAGATGTGAGAACATCTGGAAGATCGTTACTGTAAATTAAAAAGAGTATAGGGCCAAGAATTAAACCTTAAGGAACCCCTGAAAATACAGGATATAAAGGAGAGTGCTATCCATCGAGGACAACTTTTATACTGCAATTGGAAAAGAAGGACTCAATAATCTTAAAGATGTTACCTGATACACCGTAAGAAGAAAGTTCATGGAGAAGACCAGCATGCCAAACTTTATCAAATGCTTTAGAAATATCAAGGGTGATGGCCTTAACATCTCCACCTTTATCTAATGTACGATAAAATCTATCTGTTGTTACTGTTAGCAAATCAACTGTAGAACGAGAAGATCAAAATCTATATTAATGATCGGAAAGTAAGTTATTAGATTCAAGATGAGAGATTAAGTGTTTGTTAATTAAAGATTCAAAAACCTTGCTTATGATAGGAAGAAGACTAATGGGACGATAGTTAGACAAATCAGATTGCTTTCCAGAATTTTTGAAAATAGGGATAACAGATGCCGCTTTCCAGCAGGCTGCAAAACAGGACTCTGATAAGCACTTGTTGAATAGTTTTGAAAGTATAGGCGACAGCTCCGGAGAACACTTCTGCAAGACTATAACAGGTATATTGTCCGGGTCACAAGCTGTAGAAGAGTCTAAGCAGGAAATCAGTTTAGATACAGAAGCTGAAGTTATACGAATGTCAAGCAATGGATAAATCTGTTTATTGGCAATGCCAGATAGAACGCAACAAGTGGAATCAAGCGATGATATTGATGAAAAGTTTTTATCAAACAATTCAGCTTTGTCTTTAGGTGAGGTGACAAAGCATGTGACTAGTGGAGTTTTTACAAAATAAAGGAAGATATCCATCAACACTAAGATCACAAGATGAGACAGCTGAACTCAAATTAGTCTCACAAAGAGCAAGTAGGTCTGGTGAACTTTGCAAGAGATAAAACTCAACAAAAGAAAAGTTACTTCGAAGGCCACAAATATTAGTGAATTATGGATTTAGAGAACTTGGTGATGACAATGGTTTTATGTGTTTTTCTAGTTTTTGGTACTTTAGTCATTTTTAAATTTGTTGAAAAACTTAACTCAAAGCATAGTACTCAGTACACTATTTAATAGCCCAAGCAATTGCCTCATTACTATTAATAAACCCTAAGCCGTTACAAAGGGCACTAAATGTGGTCTTGGCAATGCACAGCAAAAGTACAAACAGAGACACCATCAATGCGCAACATGGCACTGTTAATACTTTGATATATTTTAGCTGTTGATGGAATCAGCCTCTCTGAAAGCTACCACAGAGTTCGGGAAACCTGACTACCAGCCGGCCTCTGAACCATAAAATTGAGTTTTAGAGCTGTACCCTCATTAGGAGATAAGAGAATGAGTTGCCTAGTCATAAAAACAGAGACGCAATCAAAACGCATGCATTGAGTCTAGAAGTTCCACCATTCAACATTCTAAACTGGAAACAATGTATTAAAAATACATTTGTGCCTAATAGATGAAGAAGGAGTGCCAGGCTGGTCAACAGATAGAATCTGTTTACCCCTTAAATTTAGTTGGGAAGGGGAAAATACCCTATCCCAAAAGAAAATGAACACAACACAGATAAATAGGTAATTTTTAGCATGTTTTTAATAGTTTTAACACATTTTATAACGATACAAATAATTTTAAAATTGCATCATTCTTTTATTTTAGTTTAAAGAAATATGTATTTTGGGATAGTAAAGATGGGGGAGCAACCCATTCTGGTTATACCAAGTGACATGTGGTATCATAATTGCATTTAAATTTTGTTTTGGAAACTTTGGCGCACAGTAAAAGCAATTAGAAAATTTTTTTTTTTTGGTCTAGGTCAAAGGCGGAGAAGGAGGACCATACGCGCCTCTCACCCCTTCCTCCTCCCTCCACCCTATATGTCAACTTATGCACCACTGGTATATGTTGTCATCAAGTAAAATACAAATTTAATTTGTTATAACAGTTTTGATAAAAAAATGAATATAAAGATAAAACTATGAATATAAAAATGAAATTTTGATTTTAGTCTAAAGAAATATGTA
This sequence comes from Hydra vulgaris, assembly GCF_038396675.1. Lineage (NCBI taxonomy): Eukaryota > Metazoa > Cnidaria > Hydrozoa > Anthoathecata > Hydridae > Hydra > Hydra vulgaris. Next base: position 34,125,521 of record NC_088920.1, read on the forward strand.
TTTTTAGATAGTGAAGATGGCGGAGCAGCTCCCACTCGGTTATACCAAGTGACATGAGGTATCATAGTTGCATTTAAATTTTGTTTTAATAACTTTAGTGCACATCAAAAGCAATTAGATGATTATTTTTTTCAGAGGTTAGGTCAAAGACAGAGGGGAGGACCATACACCCATGTCAACCTATGCACCACTCATATATGTTTTATTCAAGTAGAATATAAATTTAATTTGTTGTAATTGTTATAATGGTTTTGATAAAAAAATTGTTTATAAAATTATTTTTTTTTTATACTAGGGTGTATAAAACCGTCACCACCACATCCACCCCAACTATAAGATACACTTCTAATGTTTTCATGGGATGTAAAATGAAACAAGAATAACTTTTTGTATAAAAAAAACCTACTACTTCATTTAAATACACACTTTTATGGTTGAAATTTGCATTTATTGGATGGGAAAGGCGGTGGTTTACTTCTCCCTCTAACGCCCTGGAAACGCCTATTGACTTGTGACCAACGTAAACACATAGTCTTTTCATACACCTATCTTTTGATAACAAGATATAGATTTTTAGATAAGTATTGACAAAGTTATAACAATTTTAGTGAAGGAAAATTAAATTTTGAACACAGTTTCTTCAACAAATCCATATATCGAAAAATCGGTACTTAAAACGTCATAACTTTTGATAGGTATGTTGAATTTTGATAATTTTTTTACCTTTAAAATACTGTTTTGAAGATTTTTCTAATGATATATAACAATCTAGTATATAATCATTTTAAAATTTTTATGTTACATACCTAAAAATAGGGCAAAATTGTTCAAATAATCTACACAATAATGTACATATACTTTATATTTCCTTTTCTATCAAACCTATCAGTTTTTTTCTATCAATTTCTATCATTCTTCAGTTGCCGTCATTTTCACAATTTAGGTTTTCAGTTTCTTTAACCAGTGTAGCGTGGTAAAAAAAAATTAATTTAAACACTAAACCAATTTAATGGTTGATGTTTGATGTAAATAGTTACATTTATTTAACAAATGAATTATTTATTTAGAAATTATATAAAAACATAAACTTCCTTTATTAAAATATTAATTTTTAAAATTTATCAAGAAATTATTATATACTCAAAATTGAATATAAAAAAAAACATAATAGACTCTCCTCTGAAAGTATTTCTTTATATTTGTATGAAAAGTGAAAAAAAACGACTTTCAAGATGGAGGCAAAAATCTGTGCTGTATATGTAAATGCTCTAGTTTAATTTAATTTTACCACTGATGGGCCAGTATCGACCCAATTTCTGCTTGGCAAATCTTTGTTGGAGCATTAACGGTTTTTTTGCGGTTACCCAGCTCAGGCAATGTTATGAAGGCTCTGGCCGTGTTACGGCTTCCTAGAACTGGCAATCCAAGAACGGAACTTTATCGGTCCTTTAATGAACTCGCTGGCATTGGCTAGCTATTATCGGACCAGTATATCCTTCCTGTCTGGGTAATTGTGTGTAACTAAAAAATTGCATGTTTTGATGTTACTTGTCAAGGTTACCTAATTTAACTGACAATTTTTTGTTAAATTCAAAATATTGAATTTAACAAAAAATTTTGTTATTATTATTTTTTTATATTGTTGTTTTGGTACTTTCGTTGAAAACTTTAATTTAAATTTTAAAATGGAATAGTGATGTCAACTAAATTCGAGGAAAAAAGCGATAAATTATAAATAATATACTAGGCCAACCAAAAATTAAATGAAAATATAAGTAAAATCTATTGATAAGAAAAACAATAAAGCAAACAAATTAAAATTTTTTTTAAGAATATAGGACTAAAACTTGCAGCAAATGTTTGTAATGTGAATAAATCATTTAAAGAATACCTCTCAAATATTCGAAATGTGCAAAAATATGAAGAATTAACATTACAAATATTAAAGACTAATTTTATTATTTAAGTATTAAAGACTAATATTAAAAGCTTTAAAAAACAGAAAAAGTAAAAAGTTTCGAGTTCGATGTCCTTCAGGTCCCTGATAGTACCGCGCTCAACTTGTTTCTCCGCACAGCGCACTATGTGTTTTGGGGAGGCCAAAATACAAAAATGAGATGTCTCAGATTTAAAAAGAAAACTTCTACTGTTTTAAAATACTCAGATTAAGAAAAACCCAAGATATTTTTACTCTGGTTATAGTAGTCCCTGAGATAGTGACAAAGTTAAAAATGGTAGCTAAGTTTAAGTTTTTTTTTTAAATTATATGTTTTTTGTATTTCTTGCAGTGTTTCATGAATAATTTTTGTTTTCTGCTAATTTATATGTTAAAAAGTATCAAATTATTTACGTTTTAAGATGCGCATAAAAAAAAACTTTTTTCTTTTTCAATTTTCATGATGTTGAAAGGGTGTAGCGGAATAGTGTCGCAGAATTTTGATTGTCGCAAATTTTTAACGTCGCAAATTTTATTGCCGAAAATTTAAAAAAGGAATAGTGTTGCAAATGAATTCAATGAATAGTGTCAAAAATAGTAAAAAGGAATAATGTCCTAAAGGAGTTGAATGAGTAGTAACAAAAATAAAAAAATAATAACTATAAATCTGTATCTAGATAGCGTGTTTGATGTCATACTGAAATAGCCTTCTGCCGGGGGCTTCAGTACATACATCGACTATCAAATAGCCAGACCCGTAAAGGAGTGCTGCTGCATCGACTGAGGGTTTGGCATGGGGCAGCAACCTTTTCTTTCGTTATTCTTTGTTTTTTCTTCTTTTTTTTTTCTGTAAAAGTCGTATGCTATAAATATAAGCAAAACGAGTAAGCAATTGCTGAAATTAACTGTTTAGGACACTATTCCGTTTTTACTATTTGCGACACCATTCCTTTTTTTTGTTTTCGACACTATTCATTAAATTTATTTGCGATACTATTCCTTTTTTTTTTTTTGCGACATTAGGCCCTTTTAGTATATTCGATACTATTCTGAATTTCATTTTTCGACACTATTCGTGTCACCCGTTGAAAGCTGAAAAAATAGTTTAAATCAGAATTTCCGTGAACTCGCAAAAAATATGGTATCAAAAGTTATCGACTAAACTATTATTAAATAACGTGGAATAGAGTGTATTTTTAAGAAACTAAAAAGTTAGCTGCGACTTTTTGCGACTATGCGAGAAATTTCTATTTGAAGTTTTCACTACCTGGATTATAGCCAATTTTCAATTTTTTGTTTTCCCAAATGATAATTGATCAAAAGTATACATTAGACTTTGTATTCAACAATCAATTGAAAATGATAGTTTACTATTGATAAGTGATATTAAATTAGATAATTATTTGTCTATGATATATTATTCATGCTTTAAAATAACATTCCATGCTTAAAATTAACATAATTAAAAAAGATGCCTTTTTTTTTTAAGTTTAAAAAATAAAAGTCGTATATTAATCTGATAAAATCAAAAAGATTTTAAAACTAAAGGTATTATTAGCTGTTTGAAGTATTGAACAAAAAAAGAAAATATAAACAACGCTTTCCTATTTCTAGAGTTTGTGTGAGGGATGGTGAAAAAGAAAACTTGGTTGAAAAGTTAAATGGAGTTGAATCGAATTACCAAAATTTTTTTGGTAAGAAACACAAAAAGTGGTTAAATCAAAAGTTTGAAATGGACTTGAAATTTAAATGAGATTCTCCGATCCTCTTATCAGTTCGATCTCCTGGGAATCAAATCTTGAAAAGACGAACAAAGAAAATTGTGCGCAAGCTTCTAGAAGAAGTAAAGAGTTTTTTAATTTTAGAAGTAAACCATAAGGAATCAATAAAACTGTCTAAACTAGAATCACCAGAGTTAAAATAATCAGAACCAACAGAAATTGTTAATTCAGAAGATGAAATAATGAACGATTTAGAAGCTACTAATGAGGATTATTTGAAAGATGAAAACATTGACGTGTGAAATAAATGTAGCAATATTAAAAGTAAAAATTTAGAAAAAACTATTACTTTGGCAGAATTTTTTTAAATTTATTTTTCCTTTGTGTTTTCTAATACAATTTTAAAAGATAATTTTTAATATTTTCTAATCTTTTTGAAAATCAAAGAAGCTTTTAACCTTTTATAGAAATACTAGTGTCCTCTTTGGTACTTATTTTCTGCTACACATATTCCTAATTAGGTCTGTGGAGGTAATGGATTAATTTACTTGTTGATTCGTTGGAGCAATTTACTTTACAAGTAAATTGCTCCAACGAAATAACATAATTAATAATAAACAATATAATCAGTGACGTGGCTAGTAGTTTAAAGTCTTTCCCTCAAAAAACCAGTCACTAGGACCCAAGAAATCTTAACGTGTTACATACCATAAAAAAATATTTATTTATAATTATGTCTTTTAGGTTTATAATGACAAAAATTAATAATAAAAGGGAAATACCCAAATTCTGCAGATTCTTTGTTCCGATATATCTTTCGATTGGAAAAAGGTATTTACATCAAACTTTGCAAGCTTATCAAATAATAGTGCAAAACTAATCAATAATGGTGCAATGCAAAAAGTTAATTAATCAAAAGTATAACTTTTTGTTCAATTACAATAATTTGAGTAATTTTCACCAAAAAGAAATATAAAGATGCATATGAAAATAAGAAAAAAAAAATTTAACATTTTTTTAGTTCAGAACATAGACTTTTATGTAAAGAATGAAACCCTGAAAATTTTAATAAATAAAACAAATTTTAAGTTATTTTGGATCAAAATGAAAAAATCTGAGAAAGTCTTATTAAAAGAACTAAAATTAATTTAAACAATTACTATAAAATTTTAAAAGTTTTAGAAGCATACATAAGTCAAAACAAGAAGCTCTATAAGCTATAAAGTTAATTTCCATGCTGAATGAACACACTTAAGATAGGAAATAAAATAAATTTTGGTATCACTCTGGTTGCTAAGATCGTTGCTAAGGAATTAGAAAGTTATAAACATTTTTAAATGCTAAATTAGAGTAATTTAAATACCGTTTTGTCTAAATTTTATCTTATTTTAAGAATTAGCATTGTCGAATTGACCAAAATTGATCATTTAAATTTTGAAAGTTTTGAATTTTTTGAGGTATGTGTATCCACCTTAAAAAACTTAGCTTTATTAAGTATTACTAAAAAAAAATTCAGAAATTTGTACTTTTATATAATATTGTTGATGTAATAAGATTAGACCAATAGGGAACACTTCGAAAAAATCAAAGATTAATTTGTTAGTTTATTACTTCCATTTTTGCATTGCGTACGTTTACTTTATCTACCATTCCCATGTTTGATATGCTTCTTATGCCATACATATTAAGTTTTTTTTATCTGTATTTTGTGAATTGCTGTAACAAAGCCTCGACTTTTTTAATAAATATAATTAAGTAACTCTATTTTTAAAATTATTTTATTGATTAACTGTGGCATTATATTTTTTTACTGGTTGCCAAAAATAGTTTTTAACTTTAACTTGGTTGCCATAAATAGTTTGAAGGAAATAATAACTTTTATTTTATCTTTTTATCATTTAAACAAACAATTTATTAATTTTTTGAGTTCAAACACCTGGAGGGCGCTATGTTTTGACCCAGTTTTAAAATCTTTTAAATAAGTATACCACTGTAGTGGTATGCAGTAGTCTACTCATTTTGCTACTCGGCTTTGTGAAGGTGAATAGAGTAAAAAATCCAATGCGACAGTTAATCAATAAAATAATTTTAAAAATAGAGAGTTACTTAATTGTATTTATTAAAAACGTCGAGGCTTTGTTACAGCAATTCACAAAATACAGATAAAAAAAACTTAATATGTATGGCATAAGAAGCATATCAAACATGGGAATGGTAGATAAAGTAAACGTACGCAATTCAAAAATGGAATTAATAAACTAACAAATTAATCTTTGATTTTTTCGAAGTGTTCCCTATCGGTCTAATCTTATTACATCAACAATATTTGCTAATTAGTGTAAAGTTTTTACGCTAAAAATATGTACAACTCATTTTTTTTTTGTACAAATAAATGATAAATTCAAAAAAAAATTCAATATCATTTATACTTCCCTACTTATAAAATCACAAAATTTCCATTCTGAGATATTCTTCAAAAGCAAAAAACGTATTTAGCCAACCAGTTAGCTTTGTACATGTCAGAAACTTTTAATATCATCAATTGACTGAAAAAAAGAGCTTTTCTGAGGTTTTAATGATTTTTTATTTAATTATCATAATTAAGCACATACAGTCTTTTTGCCATGTACTAAAATTATTAATTTGTTAGCATGTTTAAAGTAAGAAAGAAAACGAATACGGTCTTTTTGCTTTGTACCATGAGAGAATATATGTTAATGAAGTAAATTCCGGTTCTAAGTCATTTTTCTCTTAATGTCTATTTTGTAAGTAGGGCAGTATAGCATATGATTTTTCTATTAATTCAAAATTTTCATTATTTCATTCTATATAAAAAACAAAAAAAAATTTTTTTTTTCTTCTCAAAACCAATTGTTGAAAACACAAAAATAAGTCGCGAAAGAGTGAAAACTTCTTGGTGTTCTTATTGACAAAAATATTACTTGGACTAAACATATTACCAATAAACAATATATCAAAAAAGGTTAGTATTTAATATCAGCCACAGGTCACAGATGAATAAATACCATCTTAACAAATCTCTTTCAGTTTCATACAAAGTTACTTAAATTGCAAGAAAATTGTTTGGAGTAGTACTTTTAAAAGCTAACTAGAAACACTCTATCGAAAACTAGAATAATAAATTAAAAAAAAAAAATTAACGAAACCAGTTTTTGAAGTTATAAATATTTTTACGTCATACGAGTTATAACTTATATAACATTTTATGTCTTGCGTAAAAAATTGTAATATTAATTTCAATGTCTCTCAATTTTTCATGATCTTTATGAAATTAAATTTAACATTAATTTGCACACAACAGACTCTTTAATTAAACCTTTATACAAAACTAGACAGGAACAAATGAACAAAAAAAACAACAGGAAAGTATATATTTCGTGCTCCTGATATCTGGCATAAAATTTTAGTATAAAATACTTCTAAAATATGTAAAAAATATAGACGCATTCAAAAATTAATCTAATTAAAGAATTCTTAAAAAAATTTTTTTTTTTGAAATTTAATTGCAACTTTGACAATTTTTTTGTTCTTAAAATTAATTTTATGATTTATTTTTTGTTCATTTTAATTTTTGTTTTAATACTATTATTGAAAATTATTGACTTTTGAGAGATTTTATTACCAACTGGGGATTTAAGGTTGGTTAGGTATATCCTGCGATTGTATGAACAATAAACTTGAATCTCTTGCTGGGATTTCATTTTGCAATTTATTGAACTTTGCTTCTAGGAATGTTCAATTAATTCCAAAACTTTCAACCAAAATTGAGCCAATAATCTAAACTTTTCCAGGCCTTTAATTAAAAAAAAAACATTTTAAAATGCTCGGAACAGGTTTCGCTGCTGTTGACATTGAACTTGAGCAAATAAAAATTATTTATACTATTTAATAATACTTATATAAAGAAAAATAGCAAACAATAGTATAACTAGGTTAAAGATTTTATATTTACCACATTAAAAAAGAACTGATAGTTATTAAAATAATTATTCTTTAATTAATAATAATAACTCTAATAATAGTTATCAGTTTTAATTTTTAAGTATTTTTTTGTAAAAAGTTTTGAGTCTGTTTCGTTAGCTTGTAACATGTTATTAACAGCTATGGCTTCTTGTTCTGCATATTGTTGAAGCAGTTCTTCATAATTATTATTAGTTGAATGTGGAAGAATTTTGCTTTGCTTTGGACAACCCATGTGATCAAACTTAGCAATTTGTGGTGGAAGAATCGGATTTTTTGGATTTTCTAGATGTTTCTTTAAAAAATCGTTTCTTTTGTTTAAACTGTCACAAACATGACAAGAAAATCCCGCGAACATATGTTCCTCAGGAAGCGACCATTTTTGAAGTTTTAAAGACTCATAAAGTTTTGGGTTAGAAAACTTGCCGGTGTACCGATGTTTTAAATACTCGTTGTATTTTTCATCATTTGCATCAAGTTGTTTTAGATATTCCGCTAGTTCTTTTGGCGAACTAAAGTCTTGTACCATGATTACGGCTTTTTCACTGGGCATGAATTCTTCAGCTAAAGAAGACCCTAAATACACTGGAACCGATCCAATGAGTAAAGGTCGAAAAAGTTTTTCTGTCATGTAATCTTGACATAAATAGTTTTCAAAAGCTAACTGAAACTTATAACGAGCCAAAAAGTGATAAAATGTTTCACTTGAAAAATGTTGAAACCCGTCGACTTCTTTTGGTGGCTTTTTGTTGTTTAAACAAGGACCGTATGAGTCAACTGCTATATATTTCATAAGCTCTTTTACATATGTATCTCGATCAGACGGAGGATCACAATCACTTTGAAAATAAACAACTGCTGCTAGATTTAACTCCTTTTGCAGACTAAAATGAAAACAGATTTCAATTATTTTATTATATGTGAGACTTCAAACGATACAAAATATTTCAACGTCAAAATAATAAAGAGGAATATTTAATCAAATAATTCCCCGTCAAAAAATTTATTTACAAACCGTAGTTTATTTGTTTGGTCTAAATCACACTATAGCTACATTATGTACCCAGCAAACACTCTATAGCGGAATTTCAGTGGACCTAAATAGACATTTTGAGCGGACCACTGTAGTTTTCATTGGTTGCTTAGGGGGCCATTAGTAACAGACGCCAAAAGTGGCTAGCCGATGACTAGCCATTACTAGCATGTCGGAAAGCTATCGACTTGCCATTTACAGTGACTGCCTCTAATTATTCACTAAGTGACCAATGAGCAAAACTTCAATGAACCGCTAGAAAATGCCTATGTAGGTCCACTGCAAATCCACTAAAACAATGTTTACTGGGTACCAACATAAATTTAATATTGCCAACAATAATCTAGAAGTTTACCTAAATTGTTTCTTGTATATGAATAAAAATAAGGATTTTGTAACATTTGCCGATATTTGCCCAATAAAGGCCCAATTTGCGCTCCCCAATATTTACCTAATGTTTGCAGCCATTATCGGCCCAATAATAAAGAATTTGTGCTATCTGGGTTAGTCCTTATTAATAACTACAGCAAAAACGAGAATGCTGATAAAAAAATAAATAAAACTTACCTTTTAGGATTACACATTTAAATAAAATATTGTTTTTACCCCTCAAAAAAAGCTTAAAATAAAGATACCCGCCGTTAGGACCGGCTAAATAACAACTTTTATCTTTTGATTTTATCTTGCGTTGTATAAATTCAAACGCCAATTTAGCGATGGGAATAAAACAATATAAAAAATATCAGCAGAAACGTAATATTTAAAAAAAAAAAAAAATAAACATGATAACTATTTTTAAAACTAGGTTATTTAAAAACTTTGGCATATAAATTCGCCGAATGGTCACACACCAGCAGTGAACGCCTGAGGGAAGAAATGAAGTACATTAGAATAAAGGTTATAGTAATAAAAATCTTTATATCTGATATTAAGTGATTTAGAAAATAAAAAAAGAAACTGGTATAGACTATGTTGTAGTCATGATAATGGGTGACAAGAGTTTTTTTTACAAAATGTTATTAATATATATATATATATATATATATATATATATATATATATATATATATATATATATATACATACATACATACATACATACATACATACATATATATATATATATATATATATATATATATATATATACATATATATATATATATATATATAAATATATATATATATATATATATATATATATATATATATATATATATATATATATATATATATATATATATATATATATATATATTTAACTAAAATCATGTTTTTATTATTTATAAGTTATGTATAAGACTTTAAAGTAGAGCAGCAGTAGTTAAGGTTCTCACTTACTCCGTTTTCGATACGGACTTCGGTATTAAAATGTCTGGCCATAAGTGATGTCATAGTAACAAATTTACTTAACTAAAAAAAATGACATCTGTACTAAAATATTCATGATGATGATTTTCATATTATTAGATCATAATTAAAGAAAGTAGATCTTCTATAATAATAATTGTTCATATATGCTAGTAAAAAATTGGTTTTGAGTTTGAGTTAAGAAAAAATAGGGAAGAGTGGGGGACTCTGTTCACCACCCCACCCTAAACCCCCTCCTTGAAGTATAAGAAAATTATAAATCTAATACAAATTTAATTTAAATTTTTGTTAGTGGAACTACTGTAAACAATTAAAAAATAGCTAAAAATTAAATACCTATAACTTGAAAAAATCTCAGAAAAAAAACACCTCATTTCTGCTTAGTGACATAGCAATGCAGCACCTTACACAAAGTATTTTTAATAGTATAATCAAAATTTATAACAAATTTCAAAACATATTTTCAAAAATTTTATTTTTAATCATATTTTGTCTTTTTAAATATTAAAACCAAATTTGTAACACATTTGGCATGATATATGTAACCGTATGTCACGCCAAATATGGCTAAATAATAAAAATATAATTTTTTTAAAAAGTCCCTGAAATCACTCTTAAACTGGAATGCACTGTTTACAACTGTACTTAACAAAACGTTTCACAAAATGATAAATTAAAATGGCTAAAAGCTAAAATCTGAATGATAAATATCTGAAAAATAAGTTTTACTGTTAACCGATTTTTTTCTTTGGTTGTAACAAAATATTTTTTATCCATCCATTCTTCAACAATTTGCATGTTTTGCGTGGTTAAAGGATAGTCTGACTCACGTCTAAATGTTGCTGTATGGTTGAATATGCTAAATTAAACAAAACAGTTTTATAAAATATTACTTTATACAACATAACCTTATTCTTTCTTATAAATTGATCTTACTTATAAATCGTTTTTACTTATAAATTGTTTTTTTTGGTATTTTTTTGGTAATTGGTAATTTGTGTTTGACATTTCCCGATAATTTTTATTTCTTGAGAAATAAAGATTTTTTTTCTTCTTTTCTCGAGAATTCTCATGAATCTTGAGAACATAAAATATTACATATTTGTGCACAAACGTTTAATAATAGGTACACAATATATATAAATAAACATGTAAGAAAAAAAATTAATAACGCGTTGAAATTACATAAAAATGCATTGAAATTACATATTTCATATAAAAATAGTTGTTAAATAATCGAAAAAGAATTGAAAAACAAAAACTTCTTTTCTTTGAAACAAAATCACTGGCAGTGGAAAAATTTTGTTTTTGTTGAGGTTTTATTTTTGTTTTGATTAAAATCTGGTTGTTTAAATATTGTGATTTGTATTTTTATTAATTTTTTTACTTTTAATTTTTAAAAATTCAAAATAAAAAAAGTAATAAAAATTTACTAAAAAAAAAATTAAATTGATATTATTTTATTACATAAAACACTTTTCTTTATAATCGACCGTATAATTTTAAATTAAAAAAGGTTTTATTTTCATCCCTAAAAAGTTCTAAACTTTTTGTTTTGGAACCAACTGTTTGTAAGATATTCTTGTCTTATTGTCTTATTGTAATACTATCCAAAGTATCAATTTCTATACAGTGTCTTCAATTGATAAGTTTAATTGTTATTGAAGAGATAATTGTACTTAATCACTACATTCTAATTTGGCTTCAGCATAAGCAAAATCATCGTTGTTCTCATCACTCTCTGTTTCCAAGCAATTGAAGAACAATCTATTTAGTATAGTTTTCGCAGGTTTATAAATTTCATTCTTTGATGCAGATTTAAAAAAAGAAATGAGGGCATCTTTGTCGTCAGAACTTGGATTTTGTAAAAATTTATAAAGATACAACATTGTTCTTTTTTCTGTTATTGATTCCTTTTTTTATTTTCTATAGAAATTCTTGACTTTTAGAATCAACTTCTTTTAACTTCCCAAATAAAAATTTTAAAGACCCTTCTGCAGTTATTTTTTACTAGCTCATAACAGTACATAAAATATAATAAAAAGCTCCTATTTTATTCCCTTTTATGATTATTTTCCCTAATATTCAAATTTTTTTGGACTTTAAAAGGTGAATTTAAAAGATATTTATACACGCAGCAACACCACAGACAACATTATACAATTTAAATTAAAGAGATTGCAGTTTGAATGCGATGTTAGCGTGTCTACAAAAAATTTTTAATTTTCTCGAGAAATATCAAATAATTTCTCGAGAAATTATTTGATATTTCTCGAAAAAATTTGAAAAATAAAATTAAAAAGAAAAATTGAAAAATAAAATTTCTTGAGCAATTCTTGAGAAAGAATTCTCAAGAGTAAACACTAAAAGTAATATTCGAATGGTTATTTTGTATCAACATCATTTTAAAACATAATGAAACCTATTTACATAAAAACTTTTACCCAGAAATATAAAAAAAAAAGATTGCTTCAAATAATATAATTTCAAGATGGCTTTGGTCCATCGCAATTTAGGATTTGCAATCACTTAATTGTGCCCATTGCGATCTACTTTTTTTATGTCTTGGCCTAATCTTAGTTTTAAAATGTTCTACCCTTGGTCTTGTCTAAGGAATCAACTCTTGGACCTGGTCTCAAAATGGACAAACCATTTCAGAACATATTCCAAGACATAAAAAATATAAGTCTTAAAATGTTTTACAAAATCTTTTGATGCTTTAGCCCTGTTTTATTTTATTTTACTAAATAGTTCTGATAATTTATACATATTAAAGTATATGTATAAACTATTTATCAATTATTTATCAAAATTATTTATGAAAAAAACCAAAGTAACCATTATATGAAAACATGAAACGGTGCTAATAGTAAAAGTAATAATTTTTTTAAGTTTGGATTGGTGTTTAATTTATATTTTACCCCCCGTGATGACTAAAAAATGGCTATATTTTGTTTTTAGCACATACATTCATATAATTTTCTGAAATATCCACAGTCAAGCAAAGTTAGTAAAATATTGATATCTCATAAAAAAACATTAAAAAAAAAATTTGTAGAAGTTCTATTAATAACAACAATTATATTTGAATTGTTCGTTAATATTTAATTATTGAATGGTACTTAATTAATTTATTTTTTAAAGTAACTTATTAGTATATTTGAGAATTAAAATTTAGGATATTACTTGCTAAGCTGTGAGAGTCCCAGATGCCCAGATTGCCCAGATGAAGAGTGTAAATGACAGGCAAAGAAAAAAATGCATTTTTGGATTTGCATCCATATGAAAGAAAAGCTTTATTGTAAATAATTTTTGAATAGAAAACATACCAAAATCTACTATGTATAATATACTAAAAGAATGGAGAACAATATAGGACCAAAAAGAAAAATTGGAAGTAGTCCCAATGCAAAAAAGAAGTTTTAAAAACAAGTATCAAATGATGTAAGGTTGGAAAGAAAAAACAAATTAGAGGCAAAATTACTTGCTTAGATTGCATTCTCAACAAATGGAATCTCGCATCATTACATTGCTCTATTGGGCCAAGCAGTCATTGAAAATGTGTATATTTCAAAATCTCTTGTCAGATTAGAAAAATTCATTGGAAAATATAATAAAAATGAAAGTAATATTTTCTGATCTTTATTCATTTATTCACATTATTCATTTCAAATACAAGACTTAAATTCAAAAATATTTAATTCATACCAAAATTTCATAACCATGATAATGTGCCAGAATTAAGACCAATTGAAGATTTTTGGTCTGTATAAAAGATTGATGTACAATAAAAACTGGCAAGCTGAAAATCTGTGTAAACTTCAAAAACAGATTGAGTTTTCAATCAAGAAAATTGACATATAACATGCACATCAGCTAGCTGATGTACAATCCAATATTTACAAGAGTGAGCCGTGTTTGTTGCCATGACCTGAAATACTTATAACTTCATTTAATTTCATTATTTAGACTTTTTTTGTTACTATACTTTTTAAATTAATAAAATTGATCATCCCATTAAAAGTTATACAATTTAGTCCAGACTTTTATTTATTACATAATTGCAAAATGTTGAGATAAGCAACCAGAGAGGGAGGGGGTAGAGAAATAGTGCTTTTTTATGCTTCAAAAACATGTCACTGTGTAACTCATCACTGATTTTGTAGAAAAAAGTAATTAATATTTAAAAACTAAGACAAAAATTTTTCAAATATTTTTAACTTGGTGACTCTTTAATATAAGTGCTAAATTTGATCATTTTATTAAATACTTTGCTTAGGTTTTAATAGTATGCATAATTTCAAAACTCTTGTTTTGCAAAATCAGATTTTTTTAAATCTGCTGTTCAGCAGATTTAAAATAAACATTATCATTTTTTAAAATTCTTATACACAAAGTGATAACAAATATTATTAGAGAAAAAAAAAGATTATAAAAATTGAAATATACATGCACTTTTGTTCTTTATTCTTAAATGACCGAAGTTACATGGCAACCCAATTTAGGCTATTTTTAATTTTTTTCTAATTTTTTCAATTTTTGTCATAAAAAAGTGAGCATACAATCAAAAAAAAAGTCAAATGTCAAAATGTCAAAATTCAACTTGCAGTACAGAGCATGCATGTATTGCAGATTCCTCCAAAAGGCCTCGGTCATCTGACCAAATGGTTTTTATGATTGAAAAAATATGCTCTACAGGTGCAGATGTTCTTGGCAAACACATAATGCATTCAAAAATTAGATATACCAATGTCTTTTTCTTGAAAATGCTTGAACAATTGGACCCATTTGTCAACATAGGCAATTTAAATTTTCAATGAACTCCACTCCTTTTTTGATGCAAAAAATGTTTCTGTATTTCATCTCATCAAAAAGACTGTCAATATTAACTTTTTGTTGATTATCTGAACCATGTATACTGTTTATAGCTTTAGCAGATTGTTCAATATCCTCCCACTTCAAAACATGATAAAGTCCAATCCATGTGAATATCTCATTCTCACAGTTCAATATAAAAGATACATTGTTTTTTAAAAGAAATTTACCTCTGTCATTAAATGTATTAACATCTTAGGCACTAAATTTTCTCAACAACTGTTTTGCTCCTTAGGAGACAAAATTACTATTCATTCTTTCCTCAAGATTAAATTTTATCTTTTTTAGTTCCAAAATAATTTTTGATGCATTTGCCTCACTTTTTTCCATTGGTAATACAGTTTTGTTAAAATTATATATCTGCATATCCACAAACAAAAAATAAAACCCACCTGTTTCACTTTCAAAAAATGCTTGCAAAGCACGTGGACAGCTTTCTTAAGGAATAAAATATGTCTTCAGTGCCTCGAACATATAGAAAATTCTTGCCAGCATCTGCCAGCAAAAAAGAGAAAAAAATCAAGTAGTTCCATGCTAGATTATTTTCCTATACTCCATATCTGCAAATTCGCAAAATTCCTTCAACTCAGTTACCCAAACTGTGTAGACATGAAAATTTACTACTTATATATTTTCACAAGAACAGCTTTAATTTTAATAGGCAGACCATCCACAGCAGATTGAAGTGTATTGTGCACAATTTCTACACCACAACCAATGCCAACAAAATTAACACCAAGTTTTTGTTTGAGCCTGTTGTAAAAGATATTTCTACCTCTTTTATGCACTCCTCCAAAATTTGTGTTACAATTGAAGAGCTTAGCGCTAAATGTACTCAAGTCACAAAATAAATGTTTAGAGGAAATTTACTTTGATCAGAGATATAACAGTTCAAAATAAGGATTTAAAATGGCTTATCAAAGTAGATTTTCTCAAAAAACTTAAGTACTTTTAGCACTGAGCTTTTCAATTGTCAGAACAAAAACCAGCTATGTTTTTTTATCAATATCATAACTTTGCAATGTTGAAATTAGCTTATCAGTCAATATTTTAGATGTTTCATCATCAACAGATTCAAAGTCCAGCAGTTTTACATTGATACCTTCCAATGGTAAAAAATATCTAACAACAACTGTTGATAGTTTTACTTTTTTTTAATTTGATGTGTCATTAGAAACACTTACTAAATGCGTCTTCAGTAAGTCAAAATGAAACTCTTTTACTGATAAAGGTGTCAGAACATTTAAAATTATTGCTTGACATTTGGTTCTTGCAGCATCAAATTTGGTTCAAAAAGTTTTGAGATTAGTTTCAAACTACAGGCAGATGTTTTGAAGCTCAAATTGTGCATTACTGTGTGAAAGACAAATGTTGCCTCCTTTGCTGCAATAACTAAATCACTTTCATTGGATTCACTGTTTTAAAAAAACCCTCTCCAGCTTTGTGTTTGGCACCTATGTCTGCTCATCCATGTCTGCACAAATGTCTGCTCGCCCACCATGTGCAGCAGAAAATTTTGTTAAACAATGCTGTTCTCACTACTAATTTTTTTCACAAATGGGCAATCTTTTTGTAGTTCATTTGTAAATTAGCAACTTCTTTTTGATATTTTAAACAAAAACAAACAAACGAAAACACAGCTTCTTATACACATACACTAATAAAGTCAATGGTTAGCGTTCTTTAGGATGATTCAAAACAAGATTTTGAATTCTTGATAAAATGCAGACCAAAAAGTTATTGTTAGTATTTGTATTAGTACACAAAGAATATGACTTTCTGAGTCTGCGTTTTATTAAAAGTTCAAAATAAAATTTTCATTTTGGTAAGCCTTCATAAGAAGTCTAACCAAGATGAAAACGGTACAAAATGAAAACCGTTGGAACACTGGGACTAATGGTATAAAACCAGGATAGCTTTGGTCATAATGGGACATATGGTAAGCCTCTATATGTATGTATATATATATATATATATATATATATATGTACATATATATGTATGTATATATATATGTATGTATATATATATATATGTATGTATATATATATATGTATGTATATTAGGGATATGACTTTTTAATTTTTTTTCAAATAAACTGTTTCCTGTATCATAAATCGATGAACTTTTACCTAAAATCATGAAAAAAGGCCCAAATAGCTTTCTGCAACAAAAAAAGGTCACCCCCAAAATAAAAATTTGATTTACCATTTTTATACATTCATTTTTGACCGATGTTTTAATCTTAAGCTTAATTCTCAGCTTAATTCTATTTATTTCATTATTTTGTTATGAATTTATAAACATAACGCCACACATTACCATGGCAACGAAACGGCCGTGTGCCGGCAAATACTTGGAATTGTTATGTGATGACGTCATTGTGTTACCACGGTGATATAGACGACTGTAACAGACTGTAGAAGATTATAGAACTTAGTAGAACATTCTGGAAGCTCTAAATAATTATATAAGCGAGCTGCTGTCAGAGCTCAGTGTTGATAATGTGAATAGTTCTATGAAGTACTCTGCGTGTAACTGAGCTAATAAGGAACTACTGTAGCGAACTAAAGACGCTGTAAGTGTACGAAGTATAAGTAGTTGTAGCATTATCGTTAGGATACGGACTGGATTATCGAACTGTTATCAACATTGACTGGATTATCGAACTATAATTGGATTACTATACAATTAAAGTATTTTATTAATTAAACGACTTTATTAAACGGATATTTACGCTCAGCTATCCGTAAAGTCGTAACAATATTATATGATGTCTCACAAGAAAAGTCATACCACAGTAACAAAGACTTGGACTAAAAATTTGGTGAGATTTCAAGAGTCACACAGAAGAAGAGGAAGCGTGGCTGTAGAAGAACATTCACTCGATGAAAAATCCAGAATACCACTTCAATTGCAGATCGTAGGAAGATACCAGTTTCTCGGAGCATATGTTAAAGGAAGAAAAGAACGAATAGACCAAATTTCTAAGGAAATTACAAAATTGTGGGACAATAAACTGAATTTTCCACGTGTGTCTGATCAAGTGATAAGAGCAAAGCTTATGAAGGTGCTGAAGGTCTATGATGAATGTGTCAAGCGTGGAAAATATGATGTTCTCAATGCATTATTTGACATCACGAAAGTGAATGGCCAGTGGTTATCCTCGGAAGATAAACGTCTATACCACCTACAAAAAGAAAGTAAAGGACAGGTGGGGTACTCAACAGGACAAGTGGCAAGTAAAGAAACCATTCACCCTTCCAAGAGAAGGAAAGTCCAGTCTGGAACAGCAATACCTTCCACATCACAAGTCCTGTCTACCACAGACAGTGGTACTGAATCTGAAAACTGCAAAAGTAAGAGTGAAGATGATGAAGACGACGACGGTGATAAAGACGATGATGAGGACACTCAGAAAAAAACTAGAAAGCACTACAAAAGTAAATTTGCTGTAAGTATGGTTACATCAAGTGGAGTTTCCACAAAGAAAGCTGCTAAAATATGCAATGTATTATCACAACAAGGTATTGATATTCCAACTCCAAGTCAATCAGCAATTTACAAGTCCATATTCAAAGAGGCAGGTAAATTAAAAAAAGAAATGATACAACAACTTAAAATGGAACAGTGGTCCTTACACTTTGACGGCAAACGAATAGATGATAAGGAATATCAGGTAGTTGTACTTCAGAATGAAAGAACTGACGTGAAACTTGATGCACTGCGTTTAAAAGATGGCAAAGCTGAAACTGTTGCTGAAAAAATTGCCAAACTTATTGATGAATACAATTTGTGGAATTCAATTAAGATGATCATTACTGATACAACAAACGTCAATACTGGGAAGAGAAATGGAGTTGTTGTGAAGTTGCAACGTATGTTTAAATTAAAGGGTGTCACAATACCACAATTTATCGGTTGTCAGCATCACGTACTAGACAGGATTCTCCGTCTGGTGATGGACGAAGAACTTGGGGGTGATATAAATCTCCAAACATTGAATACCCATTTGTGTCTGAACTGTTGAATAAGTATGATGAACTGAAGGATAAGTTTGTGAATGGAACTGTAGAAATTCTTGATAAATCAGGGTGGAGAGACGATATGAAGTTTTTGTACCATTTAACAAGAGTGTTTAGGTTCTATGAAGAACAAAGAAACTTCCCTCTGATTCACTTTCAGAACATTCCTAATATGAGCAATGCCAGATGGAACTCAAGAGCCATTCTCGCCATTCTGGCGTTCATTCTTATGCCTGAAGCGAGAAAGAATTTGGAGAAGGTTTGCAGGTTCATTTCATATGAGTGGGCAGAACATTGGTTTAGTAGTCAAAAGTACAATGACAATGACTTCAAGAATTTATCTGATGTATTGAAGCCTTACAAAAAGGCATTGCAGTCATTCAAAAATCACTGGAAGAAAGAGCCATCCGTCATCGACATACCACGAAGTAATCAGATAGCTGAACGTGCAATCAAGGTGATGCAAGACCTGTATGCTTCCTGCAGAAAGAAAGACAAACTGCAACTTCGATTCATTCTAAGTAATAAGCGCTAGACTCTTTATGAGACGTGAGCATCATGTGACCCATGTACTAAACACAGTAGGCCTATAGACACAGACAGTTATGTATATTGTTGTACTAGACGCTTTGATACTGTTAATTTTGTAATACTTGTATAATTATATATCACATAATGTTTTTTGTTATATCACAGTACATGTTGCATAAATAAATAAAATAACAACAGGAGTATGACTCTTACAACATCTTCAGCCTTTAATATTCATTTACTGTACAAAAGTGTACCTATTGAAAATTCGATTTTTTGGTTTTGGAGTGACCTTTTTTCAAAATATGTCAAAATGAAACATCTACTCGTTCTTTTTACATAAAAGTTCATTGAATTACGATACAGGCCTAGTAGGTTTCAAAAAAGTCATATCCCTAATGTATATATATGTATATATATGTATGTCTATATATATGAATGTCTATATATATATATATATATATATATATATATATATATATATATATATATATATATATATATATATATATATATATATATATATATATATATATATATATATATATATATGGTCATAATAGCACTAATTTTGTAATAAGTCAATAAACATAACAGTTTTTTTCAGGTTAAACATGTTTCAATTATACAATAAAAATACAAAAATTATTTCATATATAGTGAAAACAATCATTAACTTTATTTGTTAGTCAAACAAAGAAAATATGAAAGGTGTGAAGCCCTATGTCATTACCCTACTTCATAGAATAATGGAAAATGTAGATAATTAGTGTAATACATATGTCATAAAGTAATAGAAAATGTCCATAAAAGCTGCAGTGATTGTATGTAATTAAAAACCTGTTTATTAGGATTTTTTCAGATTTTTCCCACATAATGTGTAACGCTTCTTTGATTTTTAACTGATGCAAATTTGGGAGTAGTCTAATTTTGAATCTTTTTAGTTATTATTACATTAAAGCAACTAGTTTTTGAATAAATATTTATTTCATCCTTTAAAATTACTAAATATTTTTCAACAAAAGAATAAACTCCTCATTATCTCTGCTAAAATGTCATATATAAAATTGTGTGTAAAAGCTGTAATGCTTGTTATGTACATATTTGTACATTGTTTTATTAAACTTATTTTTTTATATAATTAAAGGATTAATATATTTGTTTAATTTATTGTTTAGTACTCTATATACCTAATGGCAATTTTTATATCTAAATGATATTATATACACCTATTTTAATTTTCCTAATATACATTTTATACTGTTTATATTAGTGTCTACATGTTTAGTCATGTTTATTTTAATTATTATCCTTCATATGTAATTATTTAAGACAATTTCATTTTATTTGACACTTGTCAAAGCTCATCTTATAAAAAGATTGTATTGAATCTAGTTATCTGTATCCTTTTTGAGTCTCTTGTTTGTTTATACAATTCTCTGTAAATAATACTTTATAATTGAAAAAAAAAAAATGTTTTAAAGTAAAACTATACCTGATGCCCAAGTTAGTTGAAAACATTCGTTTATTTTTTGGGGATTCTTCATGGATTAATGCCCACTCATGATGTGGTAACCTTGGTAAAGGTAAATCTCTACCATCAAATGATGTACCATAAAATATTATTCCTCTAGTTAATTTGTTTGTGAGTTGTTTACGATCTTTAGTAATTAAGCAACTGCCTAAATGTTATTTTATTTGTTTTGATTTTTTTATTTAAAAACAATAATATTTTGAAATTTATAGCAATATTATATATATATTAATATAGTGTAATATACTATAACATTTAATGCTTAAATATTTATTAAAAGAAAAAAAGGAAATTAAGCATAAATATATTATTATAAATGTAGAAAAATATCTCTTTTGAGATATTTCGAGGCTTTATTAAATAGATACAAGATAATTGAATATATATTTGAAGTTATATTGGATCGATACTAATATGCACAAGCTGAATATATTCTTATAAGTATCTAGGAAATCTTAGTGATTGAATTATAACTGGTTGACTCACTTTTTTCCTTTTTCGAACATAAACAGTTTGTGTAAGTATTCAATTTACAATTTTTTTTTTTTTAATCAAATTGTTTTTTAAAACTAAATATAGTATCTAAAGCTAAATCGGCGATTCCTACCCATAGGCATTTAACTTCAGTCACTATCCCACAGGCTTCTACTTAAGTTTTTGGTCCTAAAATTAGAACTAAAATGTTTTATAAAAAATCTATTTCATATCTTTTTTGATGGCACCATTACCATGATTTAAAGCCAAGTTTGGAATGTTTAGGAAATTCCTAGCGGTTTCTGGTAGGTAGGAAGTAAGACATTTACCAAAACTTGTTTTAATAATATTTCTTTTTTTTTCTAAAATAACAAAAATTTGGTAAAGCAATTTATATACAACAAAAGAAAAATAAACTTTAAAAAGTATTTAAAAAAATTATAGTATATAAATTGAAACAATCATCAGAAAATATTAGTATATACTTTATTTAGAAATTTTTTTTCTAAATAAAGTATATACTAATATTTATAGAAAAACAGACTAGAAATACAAAAAAATATGAGTTTTTGCTAAAAAAAGCAAAATTATGATGTTGTGCATGCTTACAATTTGGTTTGTGGGCAATATAATTCTTCCTTCATTTAGGTACCGAAATTGGTACAGAGTACCGAGTATTTTGATAGGTATTGGTACTGAATACTGAAATTTCAGTACCGTGACAGTACTACTAGGTGTGGATCATCTGATAAGATGCCAATGTTTCATAGCGATATCATTAATTTCTCTTCCTGTATCACTACAGTGGTACAGGGAGAGAAAGTTTAGAAGAGAAATTATTATTAATATATTATCCCTAATGACTACAGAGTCATAAGGGGTATTATGTCAATAATACTTATAATGGCTGTAATACATGTCTTTAATTTCCTAAGATTCATTAATAATTGCCTTTGGCAGATAAGACAGATGACAATAAAGAAAAGAGTAGTAACTAACTTTTAACTTAATGAATAGAAAAATTAACTTGATTTTGACATATTTTAGCAACATTCAGATTTTTTCCGAAGTTAAGAAGGTTATAATTTTTCTCTAATATGATACAAGTTAATACCAACCAATTTTTTAAAGAGAGAACTATCTAAAAAAAGTTCTAGAAAAAACGAGACACTTGTTAAAAGTGAGAAGTTTTATAAGGGTCCTAACACTTTGGCTGCTTGATAAAATTAAAAGAAAAATTCAACTGAAAAACCGATGATGGAAAAAAAAAATTTTGATTTGTATGCCATTTTTCATTTTATAACTTCTACATAATTTATAAGCAAAAAATTTAAGCCCTCATTGTATAAATAATGAATGATATTTAGAAAAGCAATAATTTTTTGCAATAAAGGTCATAATTTTAAAGATCAGTTTTAAAAGCCACGATTATGGCTAGTCACACTTCAAAGAAAAAGCCACAATCGTGGCTTGCTGCAGTCAAAGGGTTAAGTAGTCTATTTTGACCATTTGTAAATCGATAAGGGCCATAGTGTTCTTAGGTGTAAACTATAGGAATATAATTAATAGTTTTATATTCTTCACTGAGTAAAATGAGTTCAAAATATTTCAACCAATTTAAAAAAAACTTTGTGGAAAAACCATCTCTGATTCATTTACATAATGTTGATAATTATATTTATAACTATATATTTAAATTATATAATATATATAAAATATATAATTTAAAATTATAGCCTTATAAACAGACACTGTGGTCCCCTCTCGATTTACAAATGGTCAAAGTAGACTACTTAAGACCCTTATAACATTCTCTCACTTTTAACAAGTGTCTTATTTTTTCTAGAATTTTTTCTGGATATCTCTTTAAAAAATGATTTTTATTAAGTTGTACCTTATTAGAGATAATTATAACCTCCTTAACTTTGGAAAAAATCTGAATATTGCTAAAATATATAAAAATGAAGTTAACTGTAGCATTTTTCTGTTCATCCACATGTCTTTACAGGTAAGTTTTCTAATTACCTACTACTGTTTGCAATAAATGGGCAAAATATAATCAGTTTGTTGCAGTTTAGAACTCAAATATATTTAAAAGTATATTGTCCATTCGCCTAAAAAGTTCAATATTCAGCCATTTTGAGATTTAAACATAACTTACACAATTAAGGAGTACTAGATCTCAAAGTCAAAAACGATTTATATCTTCCAAAATAATGCTGAACATTTCTTAAAAGACTTTCATAATATATAAAAGAAAATATTAAAGTATTCTATAATAAAAATAGAGATTCTTAAAGAAAAAAAGTCAAAACATGTGATAAGCAGCTTTTGTTATTAGGTTTGGTTTTTTACTTTCTAATTGATAATTAATATTAAAAACAATTTATATTTCATTCAATTTATGATCATTTATTTTATCTTTTTTTTAATAAGATAGAAGTAAAACCATCTTGTGTTTTTGACCTCAGGCTCATGTATTGTGGCAATAATGTCACTCACTGGACACTAATGGATACCTGGTGTTATTGGATAATTGAAATAATTGCCAGCATTTTGTAAACAGCTGACACACATAGAATCACATATAAGAACTGTTTTCTTACCAGAAAAAATCACCAAAATAATGCACAACCAGATATTTAATGAATATTGATGTCAATATTTATTGACTTTTGTTCAAGCAAAATATCTTCTAGCATGTGAAAAATGTCAAATTTACTGGTCATTGAAGTTAGATAAGCTTTTAAACAACATGGTTGAGGTTAGATGTAATAATTCGCCAGTTTTTTTTATAGAAAGAACGTTCTCAAATCATTTAGCGAGCACTTCATGTGTATTTGCAGATGTTTTGGTTTCAGATATATAGAGAAATCTAAGAATAAATTTAAATCAGATAAATCTGAAGAATTTTAAAAATATATTTAGTTAGATCTTGTTTTAATGAATCATTTTCTATACAATTTTCTTTAAAAAATTTTGTTTTATTAGGATTGACTTTTTATAACAAAAAATAAATTTAGCTATTCTAATTATTTTTAATTAAAAGTCCATTATGATATAGGATACAAATCATCAATTATTTAAAAAAACTAATGGACATAAACTAAGACAATAAAATGCTATATATCTGATGTTTTTACAATTTTCTTTAGCACCTAAAAATATGTTGATTGGTATCAAAGGTCGATTTCCATTTAACTTTTGAAAAGACAGTTTATTAATAACTCTTTTACCAGTACCATCTACTCCATCACATGCACTTTTTCAATATGCTATGCTAAAAAATGCCAGTCTGCTTTCAATTTGTAGTATTTTTTATAAAAACAAAGGTTTTTTATATTAAACCTGTAATATAAAAAAGAATACATCTAGGATATATTTAGTCAGCTGATTAATTTATCAAATTTGAAAAACATCATTTCAAGAGCCAAATATGATTTGGTTAAAATTGCTTAATCAGAATTTTTTAACTATTGTAGATTAAAAAATTAACTTAACTATTTTTACACTGGTTGCCTGCACCACCAGTAAAATAATGAGTCTTCTGAACTTGCAGATACTCTTATTTCAGTATTGGTATGATTTTGAAACATAACTAAAGAGCACCTCAGTATTGTGAAGCAGATTGTCAGATATAACATTAAAATTAACTTTCTAGGGATAGCTTTCCTTTTAAAGACCTATTATGTTATGCGAGGTCTTTAAAAAGAAACCTATCCCTAATCCCAATAGAGCTAAAACTCCTTTTAACTATTGTTTCTAAAGAGCACCTATCAGTTTTCAACCAATGTTTATAAGTTAATTAAATAGCACAAGAACATTTAATTCTTTTCCAAATCTTTTTTTTATGGGACACTTCTCATATTTGTAAGATATGTCCCGGAAAAATACATGCTTTTATTTTCTAACATGAAACATACATGATTCATTTTGTAATGAATGCTTTTACCATAAGACTTGAACTTTGATTGTGTATACAAACATAAACGATGCAGATAACTTACCTGTAAAGACTTGTGTATAAATAGAAAAGTACTACAGTTAACTTCATTTTGGCATATTTTAGCATTTTTCAGATTTTTTCCAAAGTTAAGGAGGTTATAATATTTCTATAATATGATATAAGTTAACAACACCACTTTTTTAAAGAGAGAACTATCCAAAAAATATGTGTCAGGCAACCAACCATTGTTCATTTTTACTAAAAAAATGAACAATGATTTGTTGTTTGTCTTGAACCCTGTAATAAACTGACACAACACCAAGATTTTCCAGAAAGCTGGCAAGATGGCAATGCAAAAAATGGAGTTTAATGCTCATTTTACAACCAAGTGCTTTGTAGCTCTCTAATAGTTTCTGAAAAATTTCTGCATAATTAATTGCATGTGTATTATACTAGAAAGTTCTTGACAACATCTTTGGATGATAACCAAGCATTCTTCTCAATGTCTGACATGAACTCTTAGTAAACTCTTAGTGAACTGTTTATTTTTAATAAGTTGTCAAATTAGTGGACCATCAAACACACCACCCTATATTTTTGCATTTGAAAATTTCCAGGAAATTGTGAGATGATATACTTAAAACAGTCACCATCAATCATTAGTTTTATGCACAGAGGTGGATATACTATTTTCTTCCTGTCTAAAAAGGAAGCACATTATTTAAAGGCTAACACAGATTGTGCTTGTTGTACCCAGTTGTGTTTGTTGTATTGCAATAACTCAATGACTATCTTTATATCTCCATGTTTTTCACAAAGAATAACAGAATGCCCAATAGGAAATGCACCAAATAAATTGCAATTGTGTATAAGGACACACTTAAAGATCAGTCTTCTCCATTTAGCCAGCACTTTCACGCTCAAGTCTTTTCGCGCTTGCCCACATGCCAAGAAAAACTTTGGCGAGTGCATAAAAAAGGGCTCACCAAAAAAATAAAAGCATTTTACTTTAAATTGCAACGAAAGCTTTTTGTTCATTTGTTCAACTTTTATGTAAAATGCTTTTTCTTACCAGTTTTTTTTTAATTTATTTTATCTAGTATTTATTCAAAGTATACTTTTTGCTATTTTTATTTTAATTTAAATAGCAGAATAAAATGAATTTTTTAAATCATGCAGGCTTACTTAAAAATGACCATCCTGCCAGCGCTTTTTTGCTTTTATTTTTATTCTTAAATCCTGTTATTTTCACTGAACAAAAGTAACAGTCTATGCAATGATCTTTTTACTCTCGCCAACTTTAAAGTTTTAAAATATGCAAAATATGCTTGTTTGACAAATTTAATGTTTTTCCTCTGACTTAGAATCATGGAATGACCACAAATATAGCAAGGGGAGTTAGGATTGTTTATACAACATAAAGAAGGAGCAGACATGATTTGAAATAAGGTGATATATTTATATACCTATGTAAGTAAAACACTAAGATGAAACAGCTATAAGCTTAGAAAACTGAAAAAAACAGCATACAGTGAAATAAAACTTGAGTATATTGATTGTATTGACCAATTGAAAGCTGTAAACACCACTCACGACACTTTTAATTGTAACTGCCAATCAGAATCAATGTAAACAAAGCTTTATTACAGCTAAACAATGGAATTTTCATTATCTTTAGGGTAAGTTTCGCAAAAAAAAATTTGACATGTTGGAATAAATACTCTGAAAACAATGCTTGCCAAAAATATACAAGTGTGTTTTTAAATTGCAACAAATCTTTTTTGTTCATCAAAAGCATTGATGAAAAAATGTGATAACACTTTTATGAATGAAGTATTTAAATAAAATGTTTGTTTTGCTGTTTTTAATTTTTAATTATTGTATTAAAAATTTAAATAAAACTTTTTTTTATTTAAGTATAAGATTTTTTTTTAGTTTTTTTTGCCGTTTCTTTTTTAAGTATTTTATTTAGAATTTAAAACTTTATATATATATATATATATATATATATATATATATATATATATATATATATATATATATATATATATATATATATATATATATATATATATATATATATATATATATATATATATATATATATATGTATTGCCGTTTTTTATTTTAAACATTCTTTATAATTTAATATTTCATTTTGCCTTCTTATTATTTTAGTTTTTTTGTATAGAATTTATTTCAATCAAAATTTATCTAGAGCTTTCGTTTTTGTTTTTGTCAATTATTTTAAATTTAAATCACAAAAAAAAAAAAAAAAAATTTCTTTATAATCACACATGCCAGCCTAATATAATCTAGAGTGTAATATGGATATTTTAAAGTCCACCTGAAACAGCTAACAATAAATAATGTAAATTAGGATAGAGAGAGCCCAAAAATAATAATAAAATTGCACAAATAATAAATAAAAGCACAAAATAATAAATAATGACACAAACTAATAAATAATGGCACAAACATATCGAGGGTATACTGCCAGAATGCACCAGAAGTCATTTTTTGTTGGTTTTGAGTTAAGTCAACATAAACACTCATTATTATATGCTTTATCACTTCCAAAACGCACCAGACCTTATATTCTATATAATAAGTTATTATATAGAATATAAGGTCCAAGTTATTGATCATTCTCAAATATACAATGGGAATATAATTGCATGAAAAATTTTTTTTTCATTAAACTGCCATTATCTCAAAACAATGAAAAATGACTTAGTGCGTTCTGGCAGTATACCCTCGATATATAATAGCAAAATAAAATTGTTGGTAAAATTAAGGGAAAAAAATGATCAGCTAAGAATAAAAAAAACATAATCATAATAATTTTTGAACCAAGTATAATTAATTTTAAAAATGCTTACATTTTGATAAAGTGAAGTAAAATTTTAAAGAATGATAAGATAACAACAAAAAAAAAAAAAATTCAGAACAGATGTTTAGAATAAAATAAAAGTATTTTAGTAAAGTCTGTTATACAAGTAATAAGAATACAAGCACTTCACTTAAAAACAGAAATCTCATACTTTCTAAGGAAAGCCATAACACAAGTGTTAAAAGCAAATGAGTTGAAGCATAATCTTTAAGGTGGTTTACCATGAAATAAAGTTTATATTTTTAAATTTTTTCAAATTTTCAGTTTAGATTGTTTTAGGATAATTTGATAATGATTTTATAGATAAGGATAGGATAATGATTTTAGGATAATAGTGACATAAATTCAGTGGTACCTACCACTGAATTCATTTTGGAAATCTGTTTTTTAGTATAATAAACACAAAAGATTTAATTTAAGATTTAAGCAAGATGGTTAAACATATTTCTCATAGCAATGGCCCCTAGCAACACACTTTTTTTTCCTTGTTTTGGACTAATTTTTGTATACTTGGCGTACTTTTCAAATACTTGAATTAAAGTATGACAATGATCAATTCTGTTCTATATTGTAGATTAAAATAAAATAAACAAACTTTCAGTGTGAGCTTTTATATGAGCTCTTATAGATCTCTGACTTATTTATCTCTGGGGAAGAATAAGTCATAAAACCATCTAAACTGAATGAAAAACAGTGTTTAGATGATTTTAATTTGTTTATGTATTTTTCTGTTCTCAAAGAAACTTTGATGCAAGTTGGTAGCTCCCCAGATTGTCAAAATAGAGTAACCATATAAAATGACAATTCAAAGAGAATGGGATTTCCACACAGTTTAAGAAATGGGATTTCCACGCAATCAAATGTACATTTTGTACATATGAATGGTGCATTTTTACTGTGGAAAAAAACACAAAATAAAGCATTTGATATTTACTTAAGAACGATTGTTGCTTTTCAGAGTAGAACTTTTTCACTGCACCAATTTCAACACTCAATTGCAACACAATGTTT
The DNA here is from genome assembly GCF_038396675.1 of Hydra vulgaris. Lineage (NCBI taxonomy): Eukaryota > Metazoa > Cnidaria > Hydrozoa > Anthoathecata > Hydridae > Hydra > Hydra vulgaris. The sequence goes on from NC_088920.1 coordinate 34,154,852, forward strand.
TATGTCCTGCAGGACTTGAAAGTTGGTGTAAGTGGAAGAAATCAGGTGACAAGGGAAATGACAACTATTTACCTTTACATGAAACAAAATAATTCTAGTTTGGTTGTTGATATGGTACTGAAATTTTCAGTGTTTGGAGTAATCACTTAAATCTGGATGTTGAACTAAAATCAAGCTATATTCACAGTGTTATTACTCATTGCTCATAATTTTTTCATGTAAAATGTGCCATCAAAATGTGGTAAAAGCTATAGCAAATTTCAAATTTCTTTTCTATTTTTTGCTTCACTTTAGTCAGGAGGTATAATTAGATAAAATTAGCAAAATTTCAAGAGAAATTTTAATAGACGTTTTATCTTTGATTTTACTTGTTTTATACATGTGTAAAGTTTTAGACCTTTTTCTGCTAAAATTTGATGTTTTTTACAAAAAATTTCAATTTTTTTTAATAACTAGTAATTAGAAGTTGTTATTGGAACTATTTTATTCCATATTGTGAAAAAAAAATTTGAAAGTAAAATTTAATTTCATATATATTCATGTATGCATATATAAATGAATGCATATATATATAATTATATATATACATATATGCATATATAGATGAATGCAATTTTAGTTATACACAAACAATGCTATACTGAGAAAACGTCTTTAATTATTATTTAACTATTATTTTATAAATACCAGTTTTATAACTATTTACCAAGTTTGCAGTGAATTTTTTTTTCAAGATGGTGCGGATAAATGTTTGGATACCACCATAAAACTTGAGGAAACTCATTTTCTTTAATTAAATAGGTTTGATGGTTCAACGATGGAAAGGTTTTAAAGTCATTTGAATAATCTTCTCCTAAACCATTAGACAAGAGTTTTTATGATAAAAAATATATAAAAGATTTTATTTTATAAACCTTTTAAAAATGTTTACAGTAAGTTTTTAATTTTTAATAATTATTTAAAAACTTTTTAGGGGTTTATAAACAAAAATAGCAATTTAAACTTACTATCACACTCCTCTTTTATCAGACAAAAGCCATTTGGTATGTTCTCATTTAAGCTATACACAAATGATAAGGTGCCTAAAAAATAATAATTTCAAAATATTAACATAATTTGAATATTAGTCTAGTCATTAATTTTATATCAATCTTGACATTAATAATAAAAGTTATATGTGATTTAGGGAGTGAGATTGATGGCTCTTAAGTGGCAGGTAATATATGTTTGGTTGGCTATTACAAATATTACTTATATTGTCTGATTAATTTGATTAAGTCGTCTAATAAATATTACTTAAGTCTATTGAGATATTATAAATATTACTTAAGTCGCCTGCTATGCTAATCACTAGACCAGTATTTTTATTTTTGGAGGTATTTTTCGGGTGAAAAAACTTAAGAAAAAAATTTTTTCCTTTTGAAAGGTTTTTGGTTCTTTCAATAGCTAGACTATGTAATGAGTTCGAAGATTGGCAATCTTTTTTTAAACTTTCGATATGGAAAGATATAGCTCTGAAAACAAAAGGATACTCTTTCAGTTCACTAAGAGAAGGATAAGTAGCAAAAACTTCCTCGTTCATTATTAATAATGTATTTCAATATATTAATTTTGTTTGAAAAAAATTAGATAAAAATTCATTTTACAATGAAAAACAAGAATATAAATAAAAATAAATAAAAAATACTTTCCCATTTCTAACTCCAAAGGAATATCAAAATAAACCAATTAATTTTTAAAGCAAACAAAGAAAACTGACTAAAATGTGTTTTGAAGGAGATTTGATAACAGAACTATACAGAAGTATACTGCAAAATATTTATTTAATAATGTTGAGAAAAATTTGAATAAAATTAACTTTTTTTAAATAAAGTTTCATTCACATAGCATTCTCAGGTTTCTTAACCTAGAATTTTGTAGCGGAATATAAAAAGTAAAAGTGTAAGTGAACCAAGTATTTAAAAATATACTCAGCAGGGAAAATAATGCTTTTATGCAGAAATTTATGATTTTCTATTCAAAATTGGAAGCAGTAAATATTACATACTGATATTTAACCTGACATTCTGAGGCCCCTATTGAAAAAAGTATATCCTAAATACTTATGTAAAGATATATGAAAACTGTACCCCAAAAAAATTTAACCTTTTTTGCATTCTAACAGGAGTATCTTGTCAACTCTTAAAATTAAAAATTAAGTGGCTGCTTAAATATTTTGTCTTAACCAGTATCATAAAAAGCACCTAGCATTTTTTATTTTTATGTTCTTTTACTTAAATGCAGATGAAATGACTCTTATTATCTTAAAAATACTTTATTAACTTTATTACAAAAAAGTAAAAAAATTTTATGACAAAATTAAAAAAGTTTTTAGTAAGACTTTTAGTTTTTCAAGTAAATTGTAAAAAATGGCAGCATCAACATAATCCTATTAGACTTGTCCTACAGAACTAAAACTCTAAATTTAAAGTTTAAATTATATATAGCCTTTTTGGGTTAAATGACTAAGATTGGAAAGTATGTTTTTTTTACTTAATTACACAGGCTAATATATGTATATATATATATATATATATATATATATATATATATATATATATATATATATATATATATATATATATATATATATATATATATATATATATATATATATATATATATATATATATATATATATATATATATATATATATATATATATATATATATATATATATATATATATGTTAGTATATTCTACAAGTAGAGTGCTCAATGTTCTTGAACCTACTGATGGTGAAATAATTTGTTGAAGACATTTATTTGGTCTATAGTAGATTTTATCGTTATTAGTTTAAAAGCAACTTTTAAAAATTTAAAAATAATTTAGATAATAAAATATTTTGGTTTTATGCACGGCTTGAGTAATAAGATGGAACTTATAAAAATAACTTATTAACGTTAATATTTGGAAAACTCATTATGTTGAATTAGTTGCATATTACATCCATTCAAGATAAAATTGAGACCATGAAAGTTCTTAATGTTGAAAGCAATTACTATATGCAGTGTAAATTAATTTTGCTTAAAAGCGATAAATCTGACATTTGATTATAAGTTAGTTGAGGAAAATTCACATTGAACAAATAAAATATGGTTGTTTAAACAATGGATGTAAACAATTTGGTGAAACAAATATTAGAACGGATTTTATTGACCTAATTTTGGCTCATAGTGTATTAGCATATAACATGATTATCTTTCGGTTTTATAATTGTTGCTGGTGTATACAAAAAAGATTAGTTTAATATAACTAACTCATGCATAAGAAGACGTTTCATAATAAAGAGTAAAAAATATAACGCTAACATAACGATCAATGAAAAATTTAACGTTATATCTGTTAAGTAAAGAATGTCCTAAATGTTATGTTCCTTAAAATTATATGTTTAGGTATGAACAGCGTTACCAGTTTTACCAGCAGCCGTATTCACGTCTCTCCGTTAAGCTTAACGGAGCTTTTGTCTAAAATTTCATTACAATATTTCTAAGTATAGAAACGACGAAAATTTCTATAAATTCGTTTAAATAAAACTAATACCAAAATAAAACATTTATGTTTAAAAAATTATATTTTATATAATTTTTTTATTAATGTAGTTATAATTAACTACATTAATAAAAAAATCCTTTAAAAATATAATTTAAAATAAGAAGTTTTTGACTAACGCTCCGTTAAGTTTAACGGAGAGTTGAGAATACGGCCCCAGTTATGTTAGTTAAATTCGGGTGGCGAATTTCATAAGTTCGATCTGGCATATGTGCGAAGCGTTGCAAAAACTGGCATAAGTGCGAACTTGCATATGAGCAAATTGGCATAAGTGCGTCAAAAAAAATTGCATACTTTGGCATAAGTGCGATCTAGCATAGGTGCGATTAGGCATTAATGCGTCGAACAAAATTGCAAATATTAACATAAGTGCGAGTTTGCATTTCGCACTTATGTCAATGTTAACAAATTCTTTTAGCGCACTAATGCCAGTTCGCATTTATGCTGATTTCACTTATGCCAGTTTTTGCAACTGTTTTGCAATTTTGCCAGTTCGCACTTATGCAACTTCGTACCTATGCCAGTTTGCACTTACGCCATTTGCACTTGTGCCAGTTCGCACTTTTGAATTTCGCGCTTATTTAGTTGTCCCTGTAATGTTAAAAGCGTGAAATTAAAAAACACGTTTGCTTAACTAAGTTAAAACTTTTAAAATAGAATTTGATTTGCGTAGAATTATTTTTGAAAGTGCGTATCTTTAAAATCTAGACTAAAAATTTTATCATATTTTAAAATGGGGTATTTACCTTCGCTACGTAATTTTTCACTTCTTCCGAAAGCTTTCTTCAATGCTCGATAGATTTTGGGTAAAATCTTTGCTTATGTAAACGCCAGTTCTTTTGTTTTACTGAACTGAGTATTCTGTTTTTGTTGTGGAAATTTAAAAGTTTTAGAACTATGTTCTTGGTTTATTATCTTTGCGTTGACCAATGCTATGAGCTCTTTCTTTCACGATTTCGTTTGATATTTTTAGTTGTTTATTAAAGATTTCTTTTACCGCTTTTTTACAATCGCCCCAGCTATCTTTTGAAGACTCTTTTATATCCTTCTATTCCTAAATTATTTCTTCTAGATCGATTTTCCAAGTCTACTGATTTTTTATGTAGTATTTTTATTTGATTGTCGTTTATATATGTGATGCGATTGCACTCGTTATTAATGTAAAAAATTTTTCCTGCTCTTAATAGTTAAGTCAACTATTTAAGTTTAAGTAACCACTTAGTTTCTTTAAGTATACTTTTTCTGTGTTCTTTGAGCTTTTTTGCGATCATTTTTTCGATGTACTTCATTGTTATTTTCATATCGTACGTAAAAGTTTAATAAATTCATTTCATTAATTTATTAAAATAAATATCTTCTTCTCTGTTTAAATTAACAGGTACATCAAGAATTTAGCTTTGATAATTATTTTTGCAATGTAAAGGTTAGACTGGCTTCCTTGCATACATAACTTGAAAGAGAGTGACACCTGCTGACGTGTGACAAGTTGTTTGAAACGCAAACAGTATGCCATCTAATGAACAAAGCAATTTTTCTTGCTCTCCGTTCAGAACTTTAAGTATAGAACCCAGTTCTTTTAGCGCTTTTGACCAAACCATTTGCTTGAGGATTGTAAACTGAAGTAATACGATGATAGGTTCTAGTAAGTTTCAACAAATTTTCAATAATTTTATTACAAAATTTTCAACCTTGATCATTAATTTAAATTGATGTACAACCATGACGACATATAAATTCATATAAAAATCTTGATACCTCTTTAGCACTTTTATTATATATAGGCTTCGCTTCGATTCATACTGAAAAGTAATCAATAACTACACAAATGCCAACGTAACCTTCTGGATTTTTGGGAAGACTACAGAAATCAACACCAACGTCATGCCATATTTTTGTTGGAATTGGTATTGGATGCAACTCTGAAGAAACTTTTTTCATTTTTGATTTTGATTTTTGATTCACAAGTGAAGGTTCACAAGTGGCGACATAATTTTGAACATCTTTATTCATGTTCGGCCACCAATATCCTGAATCAATCAATTTCCATAATTTTTTATTTCTTCCAACATATCCACCTATAGACTATGATTCAGTTGATGTGCCTAATCTATCACGTACAGCTTTTTTGTACTGATCACGTGACATTAGATCTTTGACAACACATAAAGTCTCTGGACCAGATAACTTTCATGATTTTCTATATTTGTAATGTAACATTCCATTAACGATTATACCCCTGTCAGTTTGTTTTTTAAATTTTGTTTTAATACCTATGTTCCAATACCTTGTAAATGTACAGGAAAAATTCCTGATAATAAATAATTCTCAATATCATAAAAGTTTGGTTCTTTAAATATTTTTTCAGATGATCTTGAGTAGGTACTTCAATATCTGAGAGCGTAATATTGATAATCGTTTAAAACACGGCTAAAGAATTTAAATGTCGACAAAAAATTTTGATGTATATGTTCTTCCATCATTCAACCAATGACTTAAAATACAATAAAAAATACAACTTTTTGTTTGCTTATTGCAAAAAAAAAAAATTAACCACAGCTTAACAATAGTATCAAAAATAAAAATTTTTGAGATTTTTATTTTTAGAGATAACTTGATTCAAAAATTAGGATCATTTTATAACATAAATATTTTTAACGTATTTGGTGTTTTTTTTGATTTAATAATAAAATTAATTATAGCATTATATTAGTGAGCTTAAGTTTAAATGGTGAGCCTTGATCGCACAATCGTCAATTTTCAAGATTTAACTTGGAATTTTTTATTTTTTATTTTTAATTTTTAAACAGACGAAAATTTAATTTTTTAAATTTTAAAAAAAGTACTGTCGCAGATTAATTATGTCAAAAGTGGGTCGTGTACAATACCAATACAATACCAATTACTATAGTTTTTGTTATTATTATATTCTTAGTTTTGAATAAAAAAAACCGGTATTGTTTATAGTTACTTTTGTAAAAAAAACGAACGCGATGGAAACGTTGATGCAATTCTTAAAAACGCTAAATTGCTAAAAACGTCGAAAGTCATTCAAAAAAAAAATTATTAACTTTAAGTTTTTAAAAGTTGCATAGCTTTATTTAAAAGTTGCATAACTTTTCAACTAATAATAATATAATAATAATATAAGTTTGACATTTTTTAACGTTAATATCTAGCTCTAACTTATGATATTTGTTTCATATACACTTTACACTTTTAAAAATAATGTTGAAGTGCCTAGCTTAAGTCATCGTTCACTGTTAAATTTTTTTCGGCCATTTTATACTAAAATATATAAAATGATAAAAGAAGTGTTGATAGCCCATACATCATAGCACATATAGCATATACATCATATGACCATAGCACATATAGCATAAAACATAATTATGAATGTAGAATAAAATACATGTAAACAATATTAAAATATATTATTTAGTTAAACAAGTTAATAAATTAAAATGCTAATCTATTAAATCTTTTCATAAAGGTTAGTATATTTATAGTATATTTAGTATATAATAATCTTAATTTTATCTAAAAAAAATTATTACATTAAAAAAAAAAAAAATAAATACTAAACTAAACGTTTGATTATGTAAATTTGTTTAAACTAATACTATACGGCTAGTGAACAAATGTTTTTCATGTATCCTTTTATTTTATGTATACGTTTCCACATTTGTTACCTCTTTTTAAAACATTTACACGGAAAATTTTTTTTGCTTTTTAAAAGATGAACTCTTCTGCTTTTTAAAACATTTACATTTTTTAAAAAGCAGAAGAGTTCATCTTTTAAAAAGCAAAAGACAAGAACTTCGTGTATTTTTTTTGTATTTTTTGAACATTGTATTTTTTGTATTTTTAGAACATTGTATTTTTTTTTTTTTTTTGTAGTTACAACCGCTTTTATTGAATTAACTTTTCTTAAAAACGTCGTTGTTGATCAGACATCAAATTTATATTGAAGGTATGTTGAGAACATTTTTGAACCTATGGAGAAAATTTTAAAACATTATTTTTTTACGAGCATGCCAAACTTCATTGTAGCAGATACCTAATTATTTGTAGCATAATATGTATCTAAGTTAAAATATTGTAAATAAAACTGAAAAATATTGCAACAAGACGTAACAAACTAATAAATAAATAAATCATAAACTAGTAAACAAATAAATCAAAATTAATAAACTTCTTTAGAAATTTCCCAGTAATAGACGGTTCATATAAAGTTGCCTTTACTCATTTGTTCATACAAAATTTACTCAGGGTTGTTTTTGTACTTGGCTTTAATAAAGTCAACAATAAATTATATAGGGTAGATTAGGGTAATATGAGCACCTTGGTAATATGAGCATACTTAAAGGTTTCTTAGATGTAAGCAGTGAAGTTAAAGTTGCTATTTTTTGAATCGACTTTATGAGGTGATAACAGGAATCAGTACAGTTAGCGTAAATCTATATGCAATAATTAGCGGGTATCATCTAATTAAAACGCTGTTAAATATTTTGCGTTTTTAAAATAATATCATCGCGCATGAATAACTCTGTGGCGCGAAATTTTGGTGCTAAAATAATGAAATTAATTTTTTCATAAAGAAAATATGTTAGCTAAAAATCCAATCCTTATTGGCTTGAAAAACAATGCATAGAACTATTTAGTTTTGACTTTATTTAAAGATGCCATTTTTGTGTAATATGAGCATGCTCAAATTACCCAGTGATTTTCATTGAAATTACCTAGTTTAAAGTCCTAAAAAAGCAGTCGTTTTAATTGGTTTTTTGAATAAAAATAAAATATAGCAAAACTTTTTATTATTTTAACAATACTAAATATTTTTCTGTAACTTAAATTCAAAAAAATTGAATTTTATGGTTCATAGGTTTGAGTTGATAAAATTGAAAAAATTACGAACTAATTTTTTTTTTCTTTTCTTGCGGAAAACATAATAGTATTGTTTCAACAAAAAGTGGCTAAAAATTTGATCTTTTAATGATAAATTTTGTTAATAACAAATCATTATATTCCAAAAATTAGTTCTATTTGTCAGGTTGGTATTTTTTTTACAAAATTAATGTCTTTTTGTAAGCTAATTTAAAGTGCTCATATTACCAAGTGGTCTGGGTAATATGGGCATTTTTGTTACTTTTTTAAAACCTCTGTGTTTTTAAGAAAAATTTTGGATGCCCAAATATATAAGTGGATCATGAGAAGGGATCCCTAAATATTGTTTATTTGCAAAAATTTTGGATCCAGCTAAATTATTTTTGAAATTATTCCAATTTTTGCTTAAGGTGCTCATATTACCCTAATCTACCCTATCGGAAATTTTGTATATACGCAACAAAAAAACTTGGATGATTGTATAATTCTTGCAAACGGTTTAGTAAAATTTAGCTATAATTCTTCGACAGAAAATAAGAAAGTATTATGGGATTGGAAAAAGATACAATAATAGAAAAAATGTATTACGTTTTTAATCAGGTTTTTGTAATATATATATAACAAATAACATTGAACTTAAGCGTCAGCGTAGCACTCATTGCAATCGACTTCGGAAATACCGTCGATTACAAAAATTTCTCGTGGTAATATACTTAAATATCCAAACCATTGTGAAATCAAGATTTAGGTAATTTAGAAATTTTTCAGGAAATGTGTCTCTATGTTAAAAAATTTAAAAATATAAAATACAGTTGGAACCAATGAATGAAACAACTGAGAACTGTAAACTTTATATTAGACGTTCAGAAGATACTATATCTTAGCTTGCTTGAAATTACAAGGCAGCCCATTTACTTGCGAATCAGATGCAATTTAACTAGGTAGTTTACACATCCTTCCTTACCAATGTCGCTTATCTGGTCAGAGCCAACATTGAACTTCAGACCTCTTGATTTCGAGAAAGAACTCCATTACACCACGGTTGCAATGAAGTTATTTCGCATTTTAACTAGTAATTGTTACAAATTGTTTCTTATATGGAGTAATTTCATGTATAATGCTTAATTTTTTGTTGTATTTATAACTACACATAATGATTACGTATATTATTGATAAAACGAGAAAAAAAATTACAACGTTAATAAAAATGGCAGTTTAGAATAGCAAATAAAATTTTTACTAAATTTTTATTATAATACTTGCGTGAAACAAAAAAATTTATTAAAAAGAGAGGGTCACTCGACAACGACGAACCCCCCCCCCCTCCCTCCTCACAGGCATAATATGTAATATTTGCTGTATTTAACCAGAGCTGTTAGTTCTTGGCCTTGGCCTGGCCTTATGGCTAAAAATTGAGGCTTTGACCTTGAAACTTTTGGTTGGCCTTGAAAATTTTGGCCTTGATTGTTTTGGCCTCGGCCTTGAAAAAAATTACATATTTTCTTATTGATTTCGTTGAATTCTGCCCGTAACCTTGGTTTATTTTTACAAAATGTGGTTTTATTGTCACAGCACTTGCTACGTCTAGTTTTGTTAATAATTGGTCTTAACGTAAGGCAAAAATTAAAGTGTTTGGCCTCGAAAATGTTTGCGTAAACCTTGGCCTTAAAACTCTTAATCTTGACCTTGACCTTAAAACTCTTGGCCTTGGCCTTGTCCTTAACCTTGTAACTTTTGGCCTTTGTTTTGACCTTGGCCTTGTAACTTTTGGTCTTGGCCTTGTAACGTGTGACCTTGGCCTTGCTACTTTTGGCCTTTGTTTACAACTCTGTATTTAATTAAGAACATTTTTCCTTTCAACTCTACCGAGTCATCTTTATTTTTTTAATTAAATTTTCCTTATTTTTTTCTTCGTAAGTTTTTGCCGCTAATTGCAATGAATAAATGAATGATTTATAGAGATAATTGGGCGTTTGCATTTTATTTCCTGAAATGGAAATTTAAAAAAAAATATGTATATACTAGAGTTGTTTACCGGAATGTTTCGTACAATTCCGGAAAAATAAAATTCTTTCGGAAGGATATTGAGAATAAGGAATTTTCTTTTTTCGTACCGAATTTTACGAAACAAAAAAAACCGCCGATGTTCATTTCGCAAATGCTTCTTACGAAATGTTGTCTTCCGCAAGTTGAATTACGAAACAAAACTATTTTGCAACATACGAAAATAGGGCTTACGGAAGTCACACTTGCGAAATGAGCTATTTCGCTAAACGACGTTTCGGAGTCTATAACAAAATTTTGTTGGCAAAACTGATATAATTGTAAAAATTAAATTTTTTATATACCAAAATGTTTATAATAAAATTTTATTTTCAGTATTGCAACATATGAACATTTTAAGGTTTTATTTTTTGAAATAATGATAAAAAACCAAATTTCTTTCGAAACGAAACTCTTTCGCACTGAAACTTGCGAAACAACTTCATTACGGAAAAACACTTACGAAACGCGGCATATTAAAAATATTTAAATACGTTTTATGAATCAAATACGTATGATTAGCTAGGTAACTAAAATACTAATTATTATAATAATTATTGATATGTTTCAGTTAGTAAATTTTTATAAATAAACCTAGACTTTCATAAGATATACTAAAAATATCTTTCAATGAACAAGAGTTAAATAGTGAACATAACTTGAACAACATAAACTTTCCCATTTTGAGGGAAAAAAGAAAATTTAGAGCATGTAAGTCATTTGTTTGGGATCATGTAGATTTGCCTCAAATAGTAAATCGGTTAAAAAAAAAGGGTCGTTATCGAACTAATTTTTAATGTAAACTTGTCGTTAGCTTAACTGAAAGGCAGTTTTTCTCCTGTTCCTTTCTTTAAATTCATTACTTACCCGAAGTTGTGAGAGAGCAGTTAATTAGCCCCTGAGTCAGTAAGTTAATGGAAAAAAAGAAACGGTTTTATACGAATAAAATTGCGTGATTGGGAAACAATGCTGTCGTTGAAATCAAAAAAAGATATAGGTCATGTAGTCAATCCTAAAAAATAACTACTCCATAAAGTACGTACGCTTTAAATTTGATCCTCCCCTCCCCGCAATAGTAAGGTATAATTTTTTTATAAGGTAGAAAATTATACCTTTAAGTTAGAAAATTGTATGACAAATAATTGTTTTTAATATAATTTTCTACCCTAAAAGGTAGAAAATTATACCTTACTAAAGGTATATCACATATCCTACCCTAAGGTAGAAATTTCTACTTTTTTTTTTAGTCTGTGTGTGTGTGTGTATATATATATATATATATATATATATATATATATATATATATATATATATATATATATATATATATATATATATATATAGATATATATATATATATATATATATATATATATATATATATATATATATAAATATATATATATATATATATATATATATATATATATATATAGATATATATAGATATATATATATATATATATATATATATATATATATATATATATATATATATATATATATATATATATATATATATATATATATATATATATATATATATATAGATATATATATATATATATAGATATATAGATATATATGTAAAAACTATTGAAGAATCATTTAACAACATTATTTTATTTAAATAATAAATAATAATATTTTTTTGTATAACAGTTTAATGAATACTTTCGAGTTTATTCCGTAAGCGCACATTCCGAAACGCTCCTTGAACAACTTGAAATACGGAAGATAAAAATGCGAAATTTTCGTAAGTTTTTGTTTACGGCGAACAACCCTAGTATATACTTATTTAGTAATAATCTCGTTTTAAGTAACGTTTTAATTTTTATAGTAGATTTCATAAAACGATTGACTTTCTAGTATTAAGTAATCAGTTTAAATATAGTATTTGCGCATGAGAGTTAATACATTAATATCAGGGATCCTTAAATTACGAAACGCAAAATGTGTTCAAAAAACAGAAGTAGGAAATAATAAACTCTTTTACCCTGAGATTTTCACTAAACTTAATGGGGGCTATTATGATTTTTATTTAAATTAAGACTTTGCGAGGAAAAACTTTTGTTTTGTTTATTGTGAAAGTTTGCGTTACGTAATTTATGGACGGTCCCTCAACTAAATAACATTAAAATGATTTTTATAAAAAGAGATATAAAGTGTGCAACCATTTTTCTTTAACGTCGTTAACTTAAAAACATGTTTCTCTTTTTTTTTTCATAAAATGTTTTATCTCGAAGCTTTTCCCACCATTTGCAATGATTTAATTTTTTTTAAATAAAGTTAAAATTATTGCGCGTTGACACATTTTTTTTTCTATAATTAAATGGGAATAAAGTCATTAAACATTAATCTATCATAACGGTGGCGACCAAAACGAGACAAACAACACTTTCACGTTTAACACAAGCGAGATATGAGCTAAAATCATCTGTCGAAAAGAAAAAACTTTTCAATAAAAATTCTATAAACTTATATTGAAAAATAACATAACTTAATGTTATAGAAGCATTTCATAAAACAGTTTCTTTTAGTATTAAGTTTTCAGCTTATATTTTTTTAATATTTCTAAAAATTATTTAAAAAAATAATCGATAAATTTTTGGGATTTATCAAACCTCTTTTTTTAATTGATTTAAATTGAACATTTTAAAACTATTAACATCAGCAGGTATTCAATACGTTTGTTATTTGCAAGTTTCCATTTTAAAAATGCAATTATTTTGTTTAAATTTATAATTTTAAAAGGAATACCAATTCGTTAATTTTTAAGCATTAAGTTATTTTTGTATTTATAAAGTTTAGTCATGAGGAACTAATACTAATAAAAATTTAAACAAAGAAAAAAATAAAAATTTTGGCCATTCGAAAAAAAGCAATTGACCGTCAACTGTGTTACTCTTATGTTCGATGTATAATTTGTATGAAAAAAACACCGTTATGTTTTTTTCATACTAATTGTAAATTGAACGTAACGGTAATTAACCGTTATAAAACGGATATTTTTTTTTACTGAGTAAGCCGCAAGTTTATATTGTGCATTTACAATCACAGTTTATGAATTCTAGTTTAAATATTACGAATTCTTATATACACGTTGTCTAAAATACATATTATGATTTATTAATTACATGTTTTTCAATTACATATTACAATTTCGTTAGTACATCACAAAAAAGTAACTAGAAATACGAAAAAAACTTTCCACTAAAAAAAAGAAAGAAATTTGTAACAATGCTTAGTAACAAAGGTGAAAAAAATTAACTATGACTCACATTTTTAATTGATAAATAAATGTTCTTACATAAAAGTTGAAGAATAAGTCCGGCATTTGTTATTAAAGTTTTTAAAGCATGAAGTATTTCTTCCATCAGGAAACTGATTTTCTAAACATGTTGTCAATCGTTAATCGTTAATTAATACTGACGCTAAAAAGTTAATTTAGTTAAATGACAGTAAAGGAAACGACGAAATAGAGACAATAAAGTTGAATTAAAATACCTCTTTGTTAGAAATCTTTTAATGAATAAACAAACGTAATCAAATAAAAGTTACAAGAGTTTTAAAATGAAAACCGATTAATTTCGAATACTGCAACTAATCGGTTTATATATATATATATATATATATATATATATATATATATATATATATATATATATATATATATATATATATATATATATATATATATATATATATATATATATATATATATATATATATATATATATATATATATATATATATATATATATTTAATATATATTTCGTCATCTTCATCGGGCCCGGTTTTAAGCGTAGGCGACGACGGCGGCACTTTTCTAGAGCGGCATTTTCTTAATTTATTTTGTGTTTTCCCAAAAAAAAAAAAAAAATAGAGTATCAGAGTATCTTTTTTCAATCGAATATTGGACATCGCAATTCAAGCAATAAATGAAAGATTTACGCAATTATCGGAATATAACGAGTTATTTGGGTTTCTTTACAATATCGGCAGCAAACACTTTACGGATGATGAGTTATTGAAACACTGTAAGGACTTGCAGTTAGCGCTTATGTCTGATGGCCAATCTGATATCAACGGGGTCGAACTTTGGTATGAAATTAAAGCTATTGGGAGACGACTTGATACTTCCAATAGCGATCCAAAAAGTGTATCAAAATGTATTTACACATCTAATGTTGTCGAAGTATTCCCAAACCTTTCGATAGCTCTTCGCATACTACTAACGTTACCAGTCACAGTTGCTAGTGCTGAAAGAAGCTTTTCAAAGCTGAAAATAATAAAATCCTATTTCAGATCACAAATGTGTCAAGATCGTTTAGTTGGTCTAGCTACGATTTCTATCGAGAAAGAAATTGCTGATCATTTGGACATAAAAGATTTGGTTAAAGATTTCGCAGAATTAAAAGCTAGGAAAATTCACTTTTAATTACGATTTGTTTTTTATTTTTTCATGAATGGAATTTGTTTTGTTTTTTATTTTTGTATAAATTCAGTTTTTTTATTTACTTTGTTTTTGTGTAATTTTTCGTAATAAAATAAAAATATATTAAAGTTTGATTTTCAGTGTTTTTCTATTTTCCTTCAAATTGGAAATTATTGCATTTTTAATTTTTGCGGCGGCAAATTTGCATCTCGCCTACACATAGAAAACTATTAGAACCGGGCCTGATCTTCATAATAAACTATTTACAATATTTTTTTCTTTAGTTAAGATGCGAAGGGAAGCAGGCAGAAGACAAAAGTCTTAAAATAAAAAAAATAAATAAAATTTAAAGATGATGTAAAGAGTGAAATCGCTTTATAACAAAAGGGAAAGTTGAAAAATAAAAGAGAATAAAATAAAAGTAAAAACAAAATAATATTTGAGATAAAATTTAAAATTTAAACGAATATTATAAATATTTAATTGGTAAACATTCAGCACTCCAAGCTTTCTAAGCAGTGGATTGGCATTGGTGTATTTATTAGCATTTAATATAAGTCGGGTTGCTTGTTTTTGTTTTTTTATGATGCACGTTAGTCTTGACGGATAAGTGCCCAAGTCTTACCTAAGTCTTGACGGATAAGTGTTTGCCCAGGCAATGTTGCAATAACTAATATAGCTGTGAATAAATGAAAAGTAAAAAGATTTTTATCCAACATCTATCTAGTTTTATACAAGATTCCAATACTTTTTGAAATTTTATTTTCTGATAGAATAAAATGTTTTTTTCCAACTTATTTGCTCATTGATTAAAACGCCTAAGAGTTTAACACAGAATGTCCACAGAAACACCACAAATACCCAAAATAAGTCTAATATTAAAAAAAGTTAAGTTTAAACCTTAGCGATTCTCTGCGACAAGACCTAATTGTCTTCTTTGAGTTTCCGTATTCTTTAGTTTTTGTTTTTATTGATATACTCATTTGTATTTTTTTTCCTATTTTATATATTGCATAAAGATAAACAATAAATGTAAAATAAAGAACAGAAAATTAAAAAAAAATCTTTTTAGAGACTCTTGAACATTTAATATCATGAAATTTTAAGCCCTTAATATTACAAAAAATTTTTTTCGAATTTTTGTTTTGTTAGGTCTCGAATGAATCCAAATTATAGAAAAATTTCAAAAATATTTTATAATGCATAAAAAGAAACACTTTTTGAAATTCAATGTCGGCTCTGGCCAAATAATAACTTGCACAATGAGAACATTTCCGGCCAAATAATGACATTGCACAGTGAGAACATTTCTGGTCAAATAGTGACATTGCACAGTGAGAACATTACATTAAAAAAGGTTGTTAATAATATAACTGTTACATTCAAGTGGATATGAAGCCTTAAATAAGCAAAAAAGAGACTTATAATTTTTGTGTGTGTCTTTAAGTCAGCTTAAGAAGCAACATAGGAGAACACAGGTGCAGAAGCATCGAGAGGGCAATGATATTTTTATTATACCTGAAATTATGAACTTTTTTTTTTTAATTTAATAAATAAACTGCTTAAAAATAAAAAATTGTTTGTATTATAAAAGTATATATTTATGTAAGTATATTATAATTTGTTTAAATATATTATTAATATATTATAAGTCTAACAAAAATAATTAAATGCAAATTTTCTTTACATTTTAAATAAGAATTGCGTTCTCAAACGAGAACTAAAGACCAATTTTGATAATCCCAAAACCATTTTAAAATGCGTTTTTATTTGTTTTTTGGTAACTAATTTTAACAACTTATATCTAGGCTAAATTTTTTTGCATAATATAACCCCAACCTCAAGGTGTAAAGATATAAAAACTACGCTTCCCGCGTTTTCCTGTAATTTTTTTATAGTGCATTATATTGCAAAATTAGATTTTTTTTTAAGAATGGAGAAAATATACGAAAAAATAACAAAATTCTTCTTTTTGTGATTTTATTCTAAAAGAGTTTAGTACAGAAATAGTGACAAGATTTTCGCGAAAAAAAAAAATACAATTTAAAAAAGCAAGCATATCCGCTAAATTCGAAAAAGAAGTTTACCGTAGTATATCGAACAATGGACAACATTTTAAATAAAAATAAAAGTTGATTAGAGGGAAATAATTTTGAATTTAAGATAAGTCCTGTGCTTCCACAACATCTGAAGGAAGTCGGTCTCATGGTTGAATCGAATAAAAACCTAGATGAACTGTTTCTAAAAACAAAAATATTAATAAATACAGCGTCTTACCATTATTATTTTAAATTCAGAAGATTTTATTTCTGTTTCAGAAACGTGAGCTAAAAATAAACTTCATTCAATATTGAAAAAAACAAAACAGAACGTTTAATAATCTAAAGTCAATATCTTAAAAATGAACAAAACAAAAATTTTAGATCTTTGATTCATGTTCCATTGATTTTTAGTGGAAAATCAAATTCAAAACCACTACCAGTAATTTATTGCTTCTCTTTGTAAACAGTTTGAGAACTAATATAAGCTATATCAGATTTCTGATTATAAGTAAATTTTATTTTTTAAATTTATGAATGCTTGCTTTTTGTATACATTTATACTTCGTACTTTTTTTTTTTATAAGTATCCAGCTAAATAACTAAGTTATTAAACTCAAGGTAATTATTTCATTAGGTAATTATCTAATAAAACAGTAATGTATTATTTATTTCAACCATTCATAACAAGATCAATTGAATTGAAGAAAAAAAATGTTTTGTCCAGTATTAGACGATTTACTGTGCAGCGTTCAGTGCAATTAGAGGACGTCCATCGATTTAAATCTTTGGATAATTGTGCCTCTGACAATTTTAATCAAAAAATGCTATATTTTTTAGCAACCATCTTTGTTTTTAAGTTAAAAAAGAAATCTAAATAGTTTTAATTCCGCTAGCCGCCCTTCTTAATGCTCCCTTTTTATTTATTAGTTATCTTGATATTTTTTTCTTTTTCCAACAAATTAATTTTTTTATATAAAGTCGTTGTTTAATGCTTATTTACAAAAAACCTAGCTTGGCAGGGAGGGGTAGGTTTTAAACTTTTAACTCAAATTTTATTTTTTAAATATTAAAACAACTTTTATAACTACTTAGATAGAATAATTTTTACTTTTTGAAGTTGAGACTAAATCTTATGAGAATAAATTAACAAATCAAAAAAGTAAAAGTATGCAACGCATGATTAGCATGTTATGTAAAAATATTTTTGTAAAGCTTTCTAAAAGAAAAACTTAACTGCAAATCAACTGCCTGTTGTGAACGAACAAAAAAAAATTAAAAAATAAAAAAGTAAATTTTTTTAACAGAAAATATTTTTATTTGACAATTTACCTAATTCAAACTTGATACTAAGATGATACTTGCATACCTGCTTAACTTTGATGAAATTCGCATACCAGCTTAACTTTAATAAAATTTACATACCTGCTTAACTCTTATGACATTTCCAAACCTGCTTAACGTTTGTATTAATAAATAAAATGCACTTGTAAATTTTCATTCATTTCATTCATTTTCAGTTAAAAATTGATTTCTTCGTTAAAAATGTAATATAAAATTAAGTTATCAAAAATAAACTATAGAAACAAAATATTTTTTACAGAAAAATTTTTTCATTGAAGTTAGAAGTAAATGAAATTTAATATTAGACAAAAAAAAATGTTAAAGTAACGAAAATTAAAATGTTTAAGTAACGTCAATTAATAACGTTAATTAATAACGTCATTAACGTTTCTTTATGGTTTTTAAAATGAGTTTTATAGCTTTTCAACTTTTGGTAAGAATTAAATATTTTTTTAAGTTACACTCCCCAGTGGACACAAAGCGTCCATAGAACGTCTTACAAACTGTATGCACGCTGGATGACTATTTACTTTATGTTAAAAGTTTTTTCTGCAAAAACTGTATGAAAAATTATATATCATATTATCATGTTATATGTAGTATATATTTATTTATATGCATTGTATACTTACCTTTTTTAATATATATGTTAAGGTAAAATCATTTAAATTTGTTACATAATGAATATTCGTGTGTTGTGCAGTACTTGCACAATAAGCTTCTATTATTTTTTAAGGCTTTTTTTCTTAGTACTGCATTTGTTATTCTAGCACTAAATGCATGTGGAATGCAGTTGGCAATTCCAACTTTTATTTTTATAAAAAGTCTTAATTCCGCCACTGGCGGATTAAGACTTTTTATAAAAACAAACAGTTATAGAAAGGTTTAAAAAGTGAAAAAAGTACTTCAAGTCGTTGAAATTGATTTGACAGTGGTGAATGAAGTGTATAGTTATTTTCGTTCAAGAGTTTAGTTTTAGAAAAATTTCAAAATTGATATTGGTGGGCACTAAAAAGTACTTTGCTGTTCAAAAAATAAAAAGAATACGCAAATCCCAACATGAAAAATTGACGCCCAGGAAGTTGTATAAATCTACCTAAATGATGCGGACATTCTCCAATTTATTTTCCAAACGAATGTCTGCATTTCAAGAGCTTCGTTTCTACTTCGATTGAAATTGGTATCGGTGAATCTGAATTTGTCTTTAGTTATTCAATCAAACAAACATGCCTAATTTCAATGTTGTTCCAAGAATGATTTTCTCTGCTGCTGTTAAAAATAATCCGGTAAAGATTCTTTTTAACTTTAAAAAGGGTGAAGAATTGCTACAGGTCTAAAAGTGGACAGAAACGCTCTAGCTGTTCTTTAAATTATAAATTATTCGGAAGAAACATGGAAGATGTGAATAATCATTTCGCAGATTTAAAAAGCCGCCAGAAGATATTAAAATAATTAATCCACTTAACAATGTAATCTAGACGGTAACGGTATCTATGTAATTTAAATGTCACTCAGTAAAACAGTGCAGAAAACAAAATTTAGTAAACAAGGAAAATGAAATTAATAAAAAAATAGTATATAAACCAGGCATTAATAAAGAATATAGCTAAATAGAAATTTGAATATATTTTAAATTTAAAAAATATTTTATCAACTTAATATATAATATAACTAAACTTTAACTTTTCTTTATATTTAGGGAAATAAAGCATAATACTAATAATAAATAGTGCATAAATAAATAAATAGTGCATAGGTTGAATAAAGAAATATCAGGGAAGGACTATATATAAAGCTTTCCATAAAAAACACTAATATTTAAATTATCAAAAAAAATTTCAAACTATTAAAATGCTGAATGAAATAACAAAATAAGATTGAGCATTTTTGTTTAAAACTTGTCATTCTCTAGAGCAAGATTATACTGACTTAGCCGATGTAAAGTCAGTAATCTTGTTTAGATCAACATTAGATAAGCGAATTGTCTTTTCTTGAGCATGTTAATCTGAATAATTAGAAAAAACAATTTATGTTTGAAATTTTTTTTTTCTGTTAAAAATAATATAAGAATATATGGTTTTAGTTTTTTCAAAAGAGAAAATAAAATTTAATGTCATAAATTTAAAAATATTTTGTTCAAATGCATGTATAAAAAACAACAACTGTTGTTCGAACTTTTTAAAAAATTTTAGTTTTTTTTTAACTACAAAATGAACGAAACTGCAACTTAGTCTCTAGCAACTGACGTCCATAAAGGACGTCACCCTTTATTAGGCATTTTTTGACCCCCTCCTCCCCCCTTTGTCACCGATTGTCCCTTTTCCCTATACCTCCCTTAAAAAGGACGTCATAAAATTGAGCCCCTCCCCCTCCCTATAAATATCATTCAGAATCTGATTAGGTATTTCCACGTTTGTTTTTGTTTCTTTGTCTTGAAAAAAAAATTATTTAATATTACTTTAGTCTTATCCGACATACTAAATTTAATCAAAGTGTATCATGGGAACTTGCCTCACTTATCATTTATCCAAGGATTTTTTAAGTGATTGTCAATTGATATGATTGGAAAGGAGCAGTCCGGTTCGTCTGAAATAGTTGAATTATTCGGAATATGAAGGCCTTCCGTTTCGATTTCGTCCTCATCAAACCATTCAGCAAAGGCCGCGTTCTCTTCTACTGCAACTACGGCCATTAACTCTCTTTTGCGCTTGGCGGCAATGCGAACAGATCTGACTTGCAAAAGAGTAATAGCCATTCGGTTAATAACATTGGAATAAGCAAAGTTGACATGCTTTTTAAACATGACTTGGGAGGCAAAGTACACGTTACAGTGCTTACAAATTTTCTGAGACAAAATTGATTGCACAGAGGGACAAAACAGATCGTAAGGAGGAGGCTTGAATGATTGCAATGATCGAGGAATGATGCTCTGAATATTGGAAGCGATAAGAAAAAATACAGAAGGAAAACAATTCTTGCAGACGACGTCTGAAATGGATACAGCTTTCAAGCCATCTTCTGACTGGCTGATTGGAATAGGTGAAAGCAGAAATCGACCAGGAATAACATGGAAGTAAGAGTTCCTTTTCAAAGCGCAGCATCCGGGATCTTCACATTTCACAATTTGAGTGAAATATTGACTGGTGCGCACATGAGAGGCAAACCAGTCCTGATCCTTTGATAAGTGATGATGGACATCGAGCTCCGTCTTTTTGTCTGGATTGTATACTCGGCCACCGTTGGAAACTGGTCAATCATCAGACCTGAAAAGACCGAGGCACAGCTCTTTCCAGCAAATTCAAAGTTCTGTTTCTCCAAAAGAAGATCCACTGTCCTGCCTTAAATATAAGTCGCAATGCAGATAACTAACTCCTTAAGTCTTGTATATATATTGTATTTTGATAAACAGTTGATATTAAAAATGAATTTGAATACCTTGAGAGTCTAGATGAGGTCCATAATGATCATGAGGTAGGATCAATCCCGCCAACTCTTTACTCAGTGGAGCCATCCTTCTCTCGGCTCGATTGAAAGCACTCCGTCCTGGCGCATTCGTCATGATGAATAAGGCATCCAAAATCATTTGTAAGGAAATGATGAATTGCTGTAAACAAAATAGATGTTTAAATTAGAAGAAACATAACTGTATTGATAGATCTCAATAAAAAATTTGAAAAAGAAGGCTATACCAGTTTTGATGACTTTAGCGTATCGTAGATTCTTATCTGGTCCACCATCAACACTGAAGACAACCACTTGCTTGACCAACTTGGTCAAAGGATTTTTTGTGATAGAATCAAACTCTGGCAGAGTCAAAAGTTGTTCAAAGTCCAATCCGTGAGCATACGCTGTCAATGATAAATGCTTTCCAGATCGAATAGCAACATAAGTGGGACCGGAATAGGAAACTGCGTCAGATTTTCCAAGCCTATCTGGTTTGATTGCAATACCTGCGTAGACGGATAAGATGAGTTTGTGCTTTGCAACGATAACCCAATCATGATCAGGAAGAGAAACTCTTCCTGATCATGATTGGAGCTTGTTTTTTGGCAGCGGTGATTCCAATAGGGATCCGAGCTTTATTGTCTTGACTTATAAAGCACACATCCTTGGGGCCCAAAAAAGAGCAAACTTCTTCCACATTCTTTAATGTTGCTGTACAAAATGGACCATCCACGTGACTTGAATGGAGGTCATTTTGAGCTCGCAGCAACTTAACTGGAACCGTGTGGACGTGTCTCTTTCCTTCAAGCGAATTGCTCCGTTTTGGCAGTAAACGAGTATGTAAAGCACTTCTACTAAAATTATAACCTCTCTTTTCGAGCTCGACACCAAGCTCATCCAACGAGTTGAGGCTCTTTAAAAGTAATTAAAAAATAATCAGTGAATAAGTTCAGAGGCTGAAAATTTATATTGAGACCTAATATAGTCCATTATAATTATTTATTATTTAATGTTGTATTCTCACCCTATACACTTCAGATTGTCTTTTCTCATGAGCAGCAGATCCATATTCAGCAAGCTGAATGATGACACGCAATATTTTAGATTATTCTACCTCAATAGTAGGGCGACCGATTCCGTCACGTACTTTAAGAGCTTTTTTTACTTCCGGGTGGTTAGCGAACACCTACAGTACCGAAAGAACTATACAAATAAGCTAATGTTCATTTTCTACAATATTATTATTGTAACTTATTATTATATGATGCGATAAATATTAACTGATTCATGACAGTTTTCTTTTCAGCCCTTGATTTTTGTTTTGACTTCATATTGCCAATCAACTTGTTTAGATTACTCGTAAGCTCATGGACATTGGCCTTCTTCTTTTTAATGGTTTCTAATTCAGCATCGGTCCTTAAGCCACTTCTTTTTCTGCTCTTCATAGCAACTATTTCTTGATTTAAAATAACAATCTCTGCTTTGATTGAGTATTGAGCATGAGTCTTGGCTTTCTTCGTCTCAGTTTAAACTGTGCTCAAGATGTCGTGTCGAGAGGCATCTGAAGTGGTATCAACGACATCTATTGGCTCAATAAATTGATCTGAAAAAAGCTGGAACTCTAAAGAGGAAGAACTGGCATGAGAAGGAACAGATTGCTTGGTTGTTTGATGGGCCCAAAATGACATTAAAAAACCTTTTTGTTTCAAGACCATTGAGGTATACTTTTGGATCAAAGTCTTTACTTGAACCTCCAAATCTTGCTTTTCATTGATCTCATTCCATATTTTATGGACTTTTTTTTGACTATCGACTTTTTTCTTGAACTAATCAGCATTATTTTAAAATTTTATAAGCGAATTTAGAAGACTGTTTTTATCCATCTTTTAATATACAGACAACAATGATCTTTGACACTTTTGCCACGCATTAAAAAAATAATAAAATATGCTTTATGTAATAATTGCTGCACAACCAATTCCCTTAGGACAATCATTTGTAATATTCGCTTTAGACAATCATTATTAACTGCTACACAAGCAATTCCCTTGGGAAAAATATTTGTAAAACTCTATTTAAAAATCATAAATGATATCAACACTAAGGGAAAAATTTCGCAAAAAGAATTAGCGCAAAAACACGTAGCGATCAACTAATGATATATATGATACGAGAAACTACCAAGGGTTGAGCAATATATAATTAATTGTAATATATTCAATATATTTATATATACATAAATAAAACTTAAATAAATATAAACACGAATTTCAAAAATTGAAATTGAAAAAGCATACCATTCCCTCACGTTAACTTCATAAAGACACATGTTTACATATAAAAAGTTATATAAAGTGACGTCCTTTTCTGATGACCCCCTCCCTCTTATCTTTTTAATCTGGCCCCCCTCCCCCCCCCCCCCCTATTTGGATGACGTCCTTTATGGATGGCCCCTTAATAGTTTTTTTGTAATTAAATTGTTTATCATGCGATTCATTTTATTTTTTTATCATGCGATTCATTTTATTATAAAATGAATCACAATAAATAATAAACAAGTCGCACCTGATTGTACGCTCTGTATCTTATGAAATTTTTGTAAAAGTTATTTTTAAAGACATTACTTAATTTAAAAAAATATTAAAATTACGTCAAATAATTATTTAATATAGAATAAAAATTGTTAGATTTTACTTCAGTTGTGAGTAATTGTAATTGTAGTCAGATTTGACTTGCACTGTAAGTTTATTTTTATATTAGGAGAGAGGGTGGCACGTTGATACACTTTTTACATTTTCTGACATTAAAAGCTAACTATTACATTTAGAGTGGAAATAATAAATTGTATATGTTACACTAAGTAACCTGCATATTTTAGTACCACAATTTATTGATTAGAACATAATTAAAATAAATACAGCACAAAAAGTGAAGTAAAGATTTGTGTATCAACCTGCCCCATGCTGGGGCAAGTTGATACACACCATGGGGCAAGTTGATACATTTAATAAAACTTAAAAATGAAGCTTTAAAAAACTAATTAAGTAATCAAACACAAAAGATTAGGTAAACAAACACAAAAGATTAGGTAAACAGGTAAACAAACACAAAAGATTAAGTAAACAAATACAAAAGATTAAGTAAACAAACTAAAAGAAGATGTGTTTTTTTTTAATCACTCTAAACAATTTTCACAAATAAAAGCAGAAGTACCATCTGTACATTCTTCATGGGCCCACAATTTACAGTCTACACACTGAACCTAAGTTTCCTTTGATCTACTATTTGAATAGGGCTCGTCACACACAAGACAGAAAGTATCATCAATGTTTTCATTTGAATTCGAAAATGAAGTCCTTACAGTTTTATTTTTAGATATAGCTGCAACCAATTTAGATTTTGGTTCTCCTTTTTTCTTTTTCTTTTGTTCTGCCAGGTCAATAGCCAGTTTTTCTGGTGTATCGGTCAAAATACGTGTTTTGCCCTCTTTTCTCCCGCGTTTACTCTGGCTGCGTGGTCCGGCTTTAGGAAGTCACCGTACCACATAGGGCGAAGCTATAGCTTGGCTATTAAAATAGTTCCAACAGATGTGGAAGCTACTGGACTTTCCTTACATATTGCTAACGAATCTGAAAGAGCTGATGTCAACGGTTGAAATTCAAATGAAGCTAAGTTCATAGTGACGTCTACTTGAAGATGACCATTGTTTTCAGCAGTAGCAATTTCCTCCACGTTCAAAGCAGAATCGACACCTCCAGAAACTGCAAGATCTGGTCTATCACTAACAGGCGAGGATAGAAACAGAACAGCATCAATTCGAAAACCATTGAAAGGAAAAATCCCTGTAGATTCGAAGCCTGACTGTATGTTAGCAGGTAGACAGGACATTTTCATGTCTTTTCATGAGCCCTTTAAACCAGTCTACTCCTGCAGATTGAATGGCATGCCAGGAACAAGAAATTATTTTTTGTAGACTCTTAGCATAATGATATGCAAGCTTTCCTGTTTCTTTTGGCGAAAGACCAAAAAATAATTTCGCTGCGACAGTTCTGAGACTTTGCTTGTTTGAAATGACTTCCTCAGCAGCAAGCTTAAGGACTTACAATGAGGCCCCTTTTATATGTTCGCACCATCTGAAATTATTAAAAATTAAAAATGTTTACTTTCTCTGGTAATTTAAATTTATATTTAATACCAATAAAATCACACTAGGAACTACAAATATACGAAAACACTGATACTAGCGGTACGGCAACTTAAACTCTGTTATAATTTTCATTGGTTGATTTTGAAATTTGGGCGCGTTTTTTTAGAAACGTGAAGTATAAGAATGGAAGTTGTTCAACTTAGTTGTATTGCAATCCAAAAGATTGGATTGCAAAAGTTTTAAATAGTGGTATTAATAATTAGGCCGTAGGACTAACAATGTTTTCTTAGGCCTATTTACCTATTTACTATCTCTGTAAGAAAAAAAAACATTAGTCTACACTAAACAATTTAATTGCATTTATGCAAATCCATAAACAAAAATATATTCGGCCATATTCAAATGCTTTACCGAAAGGTAAGATGATACAGTGTATCAATTTGCCCCAAGTGGTCTGTATCAACGTGCCCCTTTAGACCGCGTTGCATTAAATTCGAGTTAAATTTTAACAGAAGCGATGAACAAACAAATGACATATACAAAATCATTTTTCAATGTTTTCTTAAACTTATGGAAGGGTTGATGAGATAAAAGTACTTACCTTTTTTGTAAATTCTCTTACGAAACACGTTATCAGTTTTTTTCGAAAGTTGCTCGATTTACAAAATGCTTCCCAGCTTGATCAATTTTTAAATGAACAAAATCGGACGTTAGGGAACAAATATTTACATCGGACGTTAGGGAACTAAAAAGTTATTTCCAGTACCAAATCTTATTCGCGCAATTAGTGTAATAGCTGTTTTATTTGCTTTGTATCAATTTGCCCCCTCTCCCCTACTTATATTATTATACACTTTTAACACTTGTTTTATCATCAATAAGTTAAGTTAGCGATATATGATCACGATATTATATCACCTCTCACTGATAGCTGATATGACGGTAGGCGTTTAAATCATTACGATACAAACGAAATCGAGTTGCAAAAATTACGTTTATTTCTGTTATAATTTCTTGACAAAATATTATTTATATAGTAAAGTATATTTATTATAATAATATATCAATAATATCCTTATTAACATTTTTTGTGTGGCGGTTTTCTTAGTATAGTGGTACAAAAAATGCCATAAGAAAGGGGCAACAATGCCGCAAACGGCGAGCACAGAAAACGCGCAACATGCAGAAGCAAGCTTGGGCTTTGGACAAGTTTATAAAGCACAATGGTGAACGTGCCAACCTTGAAAAATTCTGAGCAGTATGTTTTTAATCGCAATCATATAATATGCACAACATCTTAACACGTGACAAATTGTATGTTTTCTTGGTTAGTTCATTGGTATGATAGCTCCTCAATTAAAGAAATGAAAAATCTGAAGAAACTGCACAACAATCCTTTTTATTGACAATTTCTTCAAACTTATTGTCTTGTCTCAAAAGATTAGCCTAACACAAAGATAACATAATGACAAATGCCCACACTTAGATGACATCAATCGAGAAGATGATGCGCATGAAGAACTATTTTTTGAAGAAATAGAGAATACCACACAACCCTTACGAGACTATTTTGAAGTTGAATCAAGTTCTGCGCAAGTTAGTGAACACTTGGATGACAAAGTAATCAATCTACATGTATTTAATGATGAGGGGTATTGACCGTTAGTTTTAGATAAACTTTCAAAACAGGAATTGATTAAGAATGGTCTTTTTAAAATCCAGAATAAGGAAAAGCCATTTTCAAAAGACCGCAATAATCGTTCCATATCTTATGACTGGTTTTACAAAACTTTACCAGGCAATGAAAAAGTAAATAGATCATGAGTAGTTTTTTCACTCTAAAAAATTGCTTTATATTGCTTTCCTTGTTGACACTAGTAGAATAATAGTAGCGCTTTTTCTAAAAACTATGCTTTTGCTAGCTAAGTATGACGCAGTGGTAGGTCATATTGTTAAGGTTAGTACATATTCCTAAGGTTAAAGAGACACGTATTATTATTCAACCCAAGGTGTCATATCTCTCTTCTACAATACAAAATGGGTTTATAACGGGTTTAAGTGGAGTTTAAAAACATATCTTAGCAATTAATCCTAAAGCTCATACATAATGAAAATAAGGCAAGTATTTATACTTTAAAGATATATCAAACATACAATATCACAATAGAAAATGTTTTAAGTATTTTTATTCTTAAAATAAGAATTTTTTTTCTTGTTTCAAGAATATTTTTGTATAGAATAAAGATGTTTTTTTCTTGTTTTAAGATTTATTTTTATCAATAAGAATTTTTTTCTTATTTCAAGGACATTTTTGCTTAAAATAAGATTCTATTATATTGTTTCAATAATATTTTCCTTGAACGGTTAAACAATATTACAAGAGTATTTTTTCTATGGAAAAAATGAAACATTTTGAAATTAGGATGATATAAAATAAGAATATTCAAAAAGGATTTATACATTTAAACAAATCTCATTGTTGGAATAAAACTTGTTGTTCTTTAGAATGTCCAGTTATTGGTAATGCTTGTAGCGGCAATACTCCTCCCATAGGCTACTCATCTGACTCAAACGAGTTTCTGTTGAGCTTTTATCTTTAAATAAAATATAATTTAAGTGTAAAATATAATGTAAATTGTGTATGCCGTCATAACATAGGCGTCATAATCCATGTCCATTACATAGTGTATTCCAATAAGTCCAATCACGGCGTCAGAAAATGAAATACTTCGTAAAATAATTTTTTCGCCTTGCATAACGATTGCCTCGTCTCCATCGTCTGTTATGATAAGGATTTATTTTATCTTAAAATAAATTTAACAAACTCAAATCTAAAATTTAACATCTTTTCATATGATAAAATTTCAGAAATCCTTACTTTGATATATATATATATATATATATATATAATATATATATATATATATATATATATATATATATATATATACACATGCTGATTTAGGTGAGCAGTGTGACATCATACTCAAATAGCCTGCTGCTGGGGGCTTCAGTACATACATCGACTGACAAATACCCTGACTAGCAGTGGAATGCTGCTACATTGACTGAGGGTTTGGCATGGGGTAGCAATTTTTTCATTCATTATTCTTCGTTTTTTCCTTTTTTCCCCCAAAAAAGTCATATCGATTTAGATAAGCAAAAAAAGTGGGCAAATACTTACATAAATATGATATAGTAGATATTTTGCCTCAATCTTTTAGAGGTCGGCAAGAAAAATTTAATACAAAGGTCCTACCATAAAACATAGAAACGAGGTCAGCAATTTTCTGTTTCTCAAACACCTTTTAGGCTGGTAGTTAGGTTGACACTGCCGAATGCTGACCCTAATTCCGAGGGCTGATATATATATTTATATATTTATATATATATATATATATATATATATATATATATATATATATATATATATATATATATATATATATATATATATATATTTACAGCATTTTATAAAAATATGTCCAGTTTTAGTCTTTTTTTTCTCAGAATTTCATTTGGGAATAACCCTGACCTCGTTTTCATCTTTTATGGTGAAACCTTTGTGAAAATGGTTTTATGTTTGCCAATTGTAATCTGATGTCGATCTGCAAAGTTTAAGGTCGGCAATTTATTGCCCACTTTAGTTTTTTTAATTCTGAAAATTTCTTAATTTCTTAATTAACTACCAACTTGAGTATTCCAGAATGTAAGTGAGTCAATTTCTTAAAGCCAAGCTTACTCTCACTGAGTCAACTGTGACAGAAGACTTTAATACACAAGCTATCTCGCTAACAATCTGAATTAAAAAATAATAAAAGAAAAGCATACAAACAATTTTAAAAAGCAGAGGATACTTATAGAATAACCTAACAGGACATTGCAGTTTTGAAAAAATAACTACTCACTTAAGAAAGAATTTGCGATTTCTATCAACTCTGTTAACTGAACATTTATTTACCCTGGTCAGTTAATTTAGCATCTAATTTGTAATAATTTTTTTCTGGAGCATTTAATTAGATCATATTATAAAATGTAAAAAACCAACACAATTAATTATTAATATTAAATTTACTAATTGAAAGTAATCTTTTCTTTACTTACTTTACATTGAGTATATTTGGAAACTTGCCATTGCTAAAAAGAAAACACACACATATATCATGTGTATGTATTTATAAAACATACACATACATTTCATGGATATTTAGAAATAATACTAGTACTAATCTAAAAAAAATTAGAAATAACAATATTAAAATAGCAATATTATAAACAATAAGCAATAAACAATAATGATATGAGTAATAGTAAAAAAATGCGATGAAAATATATATCATATAATCATACCAAAAGCAATAATAATAATAACCCACAATGAGCCCAACATTTTACAAACAGTCTCTCCAAAAAAAGGCATAAAGACCAGTTTTAGCATAGTTTAGTGATTCAAATTTAATATATAAAAAAAATTATTTCATGAATAAAATATGGTAAATTATTCCATGATTTTATGCATTAGTTTGTGATTTATGGTTGCACTAACTGAACAATGATTTAGGATATATAATTTTAAGGTTACTAAAAGATTGAAGATAATAATGAGAACTTTTTATAGAAGTAAAAAAAATTACAGATGGAGAGAGGTATGGTAACTTGCGTATGACTCCAGACAAATAGACAAAAATAGACAAAAATTTTTAATAATTTTGGATAGAAAGTAAAGGATACTATAATTCTTTACAATATTCTTGAAGGTATATTATTTTAAATGTCTTGTTTTTAGATAAGATATTCTTAAAAAATAATTGGTTGATAAGTAGTTTATAGGGTATTTCACTGAAATTATATATATATATATGTATATGTATATACATATATATATATATGTATATACATATATATATATATATATATATATATATATATATATATATATATATATATATATATATATATATATTAATACAAACAACAAAGCATACTACAAACAAGGAGGCGAATCCATTCATAATGAGTATAATAAATTATTTACCATATATCGATTCTTTCTCAAAAAAAGGGCTTAAAAAGTATTCCTATATCAAAAAAATAACAATAGCCATCAAAACCTAACCATATAAACAGAAAGCTCTTTTGATCTTTATTACATTTTTATACACCTTATTTTAAAATACATTTTTACAGCAAAATTAAATTTAAGCAACAACTAAAAAATAGTCAAGTATAAAAAAAAAAAATAATAATAATAAAAAAAAAAAACTTTTAATTTGTGCAGTTAAAAATTCTCAAAGTTTATTTCAAAAAAAATAAAAAATCACTCAATATTACAACAACAACAACATCTAAAAGCATGTAACATGCTTATGTAAGGCATCTTGTACCATGCTTATGTAAAACATGCTTATGTATAACATGCCAATGTTATTAAATTAAAAAAAACATATGTACAGTCCACATTTTGGATTGTTCACTCTCTTATAGCCTCAATTTTATTTATTTACTAATAAAAAAAAGACATTTATTTTTTGAGTCAGATCAATAATATGGTTGCAACATAAATTTTTACAAAAATAAACTAAAAAACAGTTGCCATTTAAAAAAAGATTATGTAGCTAAGAACCGCAGCCATCTTAAAATCTCTGATATTTCTAAAAACTTCTGGCATATGCGCACCATAACATATCAACCGTGCCTAATTAAAGGTTTTTGAGATTTTTGGGCCCTAATAGGTTGGGGGGCAGACCTTTTAGCCACGCACTGTCCTACAAAAATTCCTTGATACGTCGCTTGGCAGTATATTTATTTTTGCCTAATTCATTTATTATAAAAAAGTGCACAGCTATGGAGCTCTTCAAACCTAATCACACTTATGCATGTTTGCACTTATGCTTGCACTTAACACTTATATTATTTTGCAACTACTTCGCCCTTACAAAAGATTCACATTTATACTAGATTAGATTCACAGATATGAAAATCGCACTTATTGAATGCAAATTCTATAGAAGGGAGGGAATTTTATTAGAAGGGAATTTTAATGGATTTAATTTCACTGAACTTAGGGGTCCCATTCAAAACTTAATGATTTTTTTAAGTATGCCTGTAAAAAGGAAAGGCCTTTGATATATATATACATATATATATATATATATATATATAAATATATATATATATATATATATATATATATATATATATATATATATATATATATATATATATATATATATGTATATACACATACATATATATATATATATATATATATATATATATATATATATATATATAGGGCCGGCACGAGTAGGTGTCACGTGGGGGGGGGGGGTGATTACAGCTTTTGCTGACTAAAAAAAATAAATAAATAATGTCCTCGTTTTTTAGAATTTGTCGATTGCCCGACTGACTTGTTAAAAATGGTTAAATTTTCCGACTAAATGAATGAATAAATCATTGATAGAGGGGTGTCACACCCCTCCTTCCCCTCCCCCCCTCATTGCACAGGACTTATTATTATTCCTAATTTTATAATACCATTATGTTATTATAAAATTAGGAATAATGTTTTTTATTGAAATATCCTTAAATAAGAATGTAGTTCTTAAAATAAGAATTCTAAGAATCAAGTTCTTAAAATAAGAATCAAATCAAATTAAATCAAATTAAATTATATCAAATCAAATATATTTCGAAATAGTTATAACATTTCAAGGAAATTTACAATAGTACAAGTACTAATATAAAGTAAATACCTGAATATACAACATAACCTTATAGTCATTGATGAAACTAGTAATAATAACTGATAACAATAATACTAATTATAATAATAATGATAATAATAACAACAGCAGTAATAATAATAATAATAGTAACAAAATGATAACAATTATAATAAAAAGAGAATTTCATAAATAAGGACAATAACAACAGCAACAAAAATTTAGTGAATAATGACAGCGACAACAAACATTTAGTACGAAGTAGAGAATGGTTGAATTAAAAGAGATAAATAAATAGATAGATAAATAAAGAATTCCAAAACTATGGTACTAATATTAATAATATTAGAATGAAAAAAGTTTCAAAATGGCAGATAGAAAAAAATTTCAAAAAGTTAAAAATATGAAATAAAAAACTGAAGGATCACGAACTGATATACATAATAAAGAATTCCAATATTAATTTGTAGAAATATTTAATAGTATTTTTTTAACAAATAATTAAAAAGCTTGATTTTGAATTCAGAGATTTTAGATCAGGAGGTAGTTTGTTCCATGAGGTAATAGATTGATATTTAATGGATTTATTTCCATATTTAGCAGAGTTGTGTTTTGGAACAACTAAGTTTAAGCTACTGATGGAGCGAAGAGGATGCTGACTATTTGTACTTGTAAAGAAATGGTTAAATGATAGGGGAAGGTTTTTGTGATGATAATGCCAGACAAATTGGCAGTTAAGGAACATCACAAGGTCGCTTAATTTTAATATATTGGAAATTAGGTATAGCACATTAGATTTAAAGTTATTTTACTGAAAACATATTATTTTCAAAACTTTATTTTGGAATGGGACAACCTTAAAATGATTTGCTTATGGGATTGTCCCCATACTTGACATGCATATCTTAGATGGGACCCAAAAATAGCATGATATATATTTAGCAGAGTTTCTAGATTTACATAATGGCGGACTTTGGCTAGCATTCCATTAGATCTGCTGAGTTTCATTGCTAAGTCATTCAGATGGCCTTGAAAAGAAAGATTAGAATCAATTTTAATCCCAAGATAAATGATAGAGTCTAAAGAATAAATTTTTTGTCCGCTTAGCCTGAAATTTAAGTGCTTATTAATTGGTGCCAGATTAAACTTAAAGATGATCAGCTCTGTTTTGTTAGAATTGAGAGAAAGTTTATTAGAACGAAGCCACTGAACAAGATTTCCAAGATCTATTTGTTAACAAGATATATTTGTTGATTTTTTTAAGCGATTTGTCAACCAGTAGCATGTTAGTATCATCAGCAAAATGGTAAGCAGTTGCAAATTTAAAAGAAGTATTTAAGTCATAAATAAAAAGAAAAAAAAGAAGTGGTCCTAAAACTGAACCTTGTGGGACGCCATTTGAGCAATTCTGTAAATCAGATTTAGTGCCATTAATGGAAACAAACTGTGTTCTGTTTTGGAGATATGAAGTAAACCATTTTTGTGGGATGCCTCTGATTCCATATTCCAATTTTGTGAGAAGGATGGAGTGATCCACAGTATCAAAAGCTTTTTGCAAATCTATAAACACCCCACATGCAAAGTGCTTACTATCTCGAGCTCATCTAATCTTCTCAGTAATTTCAATGAGTGCGAGGGTTGTGGAATGTTTGCTTCGAAATCCATATTGATGTTGGTACAAGCATTTAAATTTTTCTAGAAACTTGTATAGCCTGTTATGCATAGCCTTCTCAAAAAGTTTGCTTAGGTTGGAAAGAAGAGAAATGGGTCGATAGTTAGAAAGGTCTAGTAAGGAGCCTTTTTTATAAATTGGAATGATTTTAGCTACTTTAAAAACTTCAGGGAATTTGCCACTTTTAAAAGAATTATTTATCATAATGCTAAGAGGTTTGGAGATTATGTGAGAAGTAAGTTTAAGAAAAAATGTAGGTATGCTGTTAGGTCCATAACTTTTATCACTTTTAAAATCATTATTAATAAGACTAGACACTTCATCCTCACTCACAGGGTCACTAAAGAAAGAATTAGCATTAGGCAAATTAAGAAAGTCACTATAAGTACGTTTTGATGGCATGATCTTATTGAGTAGTTTTTCACGAATAGAGACAAAGTAGTTATTAAATATATTTGAAACAGTGGCATGGTCTGTGATGGTATTTTCATTAAGATTTAGCTAAGTAGGTGTTTTATGTAATGATGCTTTAACATTTATGATATCTTTTATGCCTTTCCATGTATTTTTTATGTTGTTTATGTTGTTATTAAAATATGTTATGTAGTATGATTTTTTACTACTTTTTAATAAGTTGCTAATTTTATTTCTATAGAATTTAAATTTTGTGAAAAGTTCATTTTTAGTATTAATGTTTTTACATCTTGCAAATTTTTTATAGTTTGTTTTTTACAGAAATAGATTTAAGTAACCCTTTAGAGATCCAGGGTTTAGATTTAAGTTTGATTTGATTTTTAGTCAAAGTTTTATACATTTCACATTGGTCTAAAACTCTATTAAATGACTTTGTTAATTGATTGATGGATCCATTAATATTGTCATCATTTTTAATCATAAGCTCCCAGTTGATTTTAGAAATTTCTAGAATAAATTTGTTAGAGTCAAATTTTTTTAGACATCGTCTAGAAATTTTAACTTTATTTGGTTGGTTGGATGTGCCAGGAACACAGACAAATTGTGCCATTCGAGATAGAAATAGTTAGGTTCCCTGAGAGATGATCAGAAGAGTAGAAGTTCATAAAGATGTTCTCAATGAGTGTTTGAGATTTAGCTGTTATACGAGTAGGTAGGATTATGGAAGAATTAAACGAGTAAGAACATAAGGTATCAAGGTAGTTGGAAATAGGATTAGATTCACTATAGTTCAGTAGATCTGCATTGAAATCACCCATTAAAAAGATCAATTTTTGTTCTTTGCTTAACTTTTCAAGAAGTGGAGTTAAAAATGTTGTATTGAAATCATTTTGATTCATTGATGGATGACAATATATACAACCAATTAGAACATTTGTTTTGTGGGGCTTAATGATTTCATCAAAAACAGACTCGAGTAATTTTGGTAAGTACATCTTTAAGTCATGATGAACTACAAAATTTAAATTAGACTGTAGATATAAAAGAGCACCACCTTTTTTGGCCTCAGTGGGGGCAATGCTCAATATTGAATCAATTAATAGTTATGTCTGTAATATTGGTATCATGAAGATATAAGTTGGATTCAGTAATTCCTATTATCATGGGTATAATATTTAATGTGCTGATAAGACTGCACAGATCATCAATGTGGTAGGAAAGTGATGCAATGTTAAGGTGAAGATATAGATCTGAATTAGATTTGATAGCTTTATTAAAGTCAATAACATCATAGAATTTACAATTTATAGCAGAACCAGAGATTCTATTAAGTTCTTTAAGTATGTTTATTGAATGAATTGAAGATACAAGAAAATTTGATGATACAGTTTGTGGATTTTTGCATGATAATGTTGTTAAGAGCTCATTATCAGTAAGCAGACCAAATGGAATGTTTTTAGATATACAGTTGAAACAATACCATTCTGAAGAGTCTTCAGTGAGAAGATTATAAGTGAGCAAATCTATTTGGTTGCACTTAGCATGAACCCATGAACTACAGCAGTCACAGAAGATGGCTTTGTGGTTATCTGTTACAGTTTTAAAACAAAAGATACAGAGTGTTTTATTTTTCATAACTTGATAAGCAGAATGTTATTATTATGTTTTATTATTGAGGCTAATGAAACAACTTAAGAGTGGTTAAGGATATAATGAATAAGATGAGATTATAATGAGAGAGTAGTTACGAGGCAAAGTGGATTTGCATAAGAACAGTATATATAACACAGTAATCAAGTTCTTAAAATAAGAATCAAGTTCTTAAAACAAGAATCAAGTTCTTAAAATAAGAACAAAATTTCTTAAAATAATAACTAAAATTCTTGACCTAGAATCTTGGATTTTGCTGTGCTGGGATCGGATCTAAAACATACAAGAATTTCAAGAGCTCTATAATATCCTAATTATGATTTGCAACCTATTATTGCTAGTGGATCGGTCCCTCCAAACCTGTAAAAGGTCCCCATAAAATTGCTGTTATTTCTCCTTCTTCCAATTAGAGGTTTGGCGGATTCTAGCCACGGCTCTGGCAAGTACACACAAATCCAAATTGAATACTCTTTATATAATTCAAAAGTCTATGCATCAAGATTAGTTTATAATAAAGATATATTGACCCTTGCTGAACTAAAAACGTTGAATGCACTAAATGTTTACTAAACTAACATCTAAAGCATTAAATAATCACCTTGAAAAATAATGAAAAAACATATTATATTTATTATTATTTTATATAGTTTAGTATATTATTAGTTAATATTACATTAATATCATACTTAAATGCTTTAAGCAGCCATAGCGCAGTAGTTAATGCGTTTGCCTCAGCAACCTGCAGAAATTGAGACCTGCAGTTCAACACAACAACCTCTGGGCAACTTTTATGGCATTGGTAAGGAAGGAAGCGTGAACTTCCTTTCAAATGCTCTTTCACGGAGCTCTGTGATAAGACCGTAAGGACTTTTTGGGGCACCTAAAGAATAAAATAATAGAAATAATACCAACAATTTTATCGCCATGTATTAAACTCAACAAAAAGATTTATAATACTATAAACGGCTAAATAAATCTAATTATAAAAAATTATTTACTAAATATGTTTATGTTTATCATGTATACTATTTAACCACTTAAAACTATATAATATTATAAACAACATTTTATTTAACCATTCAAAGAGGTACTCAATACTTCCTAGTCTTCTACAAGTTTCATTTTACAACCAGTGCCCCCTGACCTTACCTAACTTTTTTTTCCTTCAGAAATTTCTAGTTAAAGAGAACTTTTTTAAGAAATTGACGACTGTACCCCTCCACTTTAAAACCCGTGTCGTCGGCCCTGAAAATGTTTTTATTCAAAGAAATGTTATGTTTAAGAAAAAACACTGTTTTTATGATGAGAAACATTGTTAATTATTAAATTACGTAATACTTTGTTGTTATGAAAAGATAATTTTTCTTGTTTGCAGACCTGAAGGACGCGGTTGGAATAGAAATTTGATTCGCAATTGCTGTCTTTTTGATGCTTTTTTTTGAGTTTTAAAAATCATTAGGAAAAAAAAATTATTTAACTCCTTTTTTTTAATCTTTACTTTTCAAATAATATTCTGTGCTCTGAGAATCATGTTTTAAGTTGCGAAGTTTTGTAAAATTATTTGTACTTAAATTTACAACAGCCTATCAAAAAATCATAATTTTGTTGTTTTTATTATTTGATGTTTTATGTAACTAGTGCATTTTATTTTTGTTATTCAAAACGCAATATGACATTTGTTTTGATTTTTAACATTTAACGAGTGCGCGCATCCCTTTCTTTTAAAACCCGCGAATAAGATTGCGCATATCTGATTCATCGAAAAAGCGGGAAAGCAGAATAATATCGAAAAGAATTGATCAAAAAACGAATTGAACGTTTGGCTGTTTTTGATACTATTACTTGTACCCGAAAAAGCAGTGAAATAGGTTTTTCTTTTATACATGTTTAGGGTTTCAAAAAATGCCATCTGCCTTGGGTGCCAAGTTATTATTTTTATTTAGATATCATTGAAGATCCAAAGTTTTTTTTTCGATTTTGTTGTTTTTATGGGTAGCACACATAGGCTCAAAAAATGATCCAAATTCCCATGTGACCCCATTGTGCCACCTTTATTTAAACTGAAAAAATAAACGGTCTGCGCATAATCTTACAAAAAAAAAAAACGGTCTGCGCACCTTACAGCCAAAAAGTTTTGACTTAATTTTGAACTTTTCTTTTATTATTACATTAACAAGTGAAAAAAAAAGTGTTTGCCTAATTTTTCGATAAATTATATTCAACATATTTTCGATCTTATTTTAATATCGCAATATGATATGAGATATCAAAATAAACTCGGTTGAATCTGCAAAAGTTTAAAACGAAGCTGATATTAGTAGTGAAAGAATTGCTCGAAAATCTCATGATTTTACCGTGAGCAATCTCATAATTACCGTGAGCAATCTCGTTATTACCGTGAGCAATCTCGTCGTTACAAGCAAGTTTTTTAATACAGTCATAAGGTTGAGAAGGAATAACTTAATAGACAGAAAATTGGCTGATGTTTTTTTTTTTCGGATTTAGTCTAAAATATAGTATAATTTTTGTTTCACAAAAACAAAACAAAAATTAACAAAAATTTCATAGGGACTTCTAGTTAATTTGGTTTTTAAGAAAAAAAAATTCACTTTCATGCCCGTTCCTATTTTAAAGACTTTTTGATTTTTTACTTGTCTCGTGGTTCAAATACGCATTTAGCATTGATACCAGAAATGGTATCAATGAATTAGCATATTTTTTATGAAAATGCGTTGGGATATTATTTATAAAACTCTCTGAAATTGTCTCTAGTGTGACTTGTATGCTGGTCAAATAGCTTAAACCTTTTAGGCTGACTTACTATCCAATACATTTTCTCAGAGACCAAGGCTTTGAAAGTTTTTACAAGACCGGAATCAAAACTTAGGTTCTAAGAAGTTCAACACAATAAAACTCATGCTCACATGTGTAAGGGATTCTCTGAGACCAAGACAAATACTCTAGGCTTTCAAGACCAAGACTAAGACTTTAGGCTTCAAGACCAGAACAGCTAAATATGAGACTCGAGGAGTCTTGAGACCAAGACTTTGGTCTCGAGACCTACATCTCTGCATTTACTATTGGTAATGGAGTGTCATAAGAAAGTGTATTGTCTCCATGCTCTTTGATTTATATAATAATGATCTTAATGTTCAACTTAATACAACCTCCATAGCTACTGTTTAAGTACTCAATAGCCTCTCAATAGCCATAATTTTTATACTGATGAGATAGTCTTATGTCTACCCTCAGCCTTTACAAGTTATGAACCTGGAGTAAAATGCCCTTTTTTTTTACATTAGCTAACATGGTTCCCTTGTACTCTACTTAATACAAATACCTAGAACATCTGATTTCAAACATAAAAACCATCCCCACCACCTAACTATTTTAATATTAATAATATTAAAATATCTTTCACAAATATTTGTGGCCTTTAAAGTAACCTTCCATCAGTTAAACCTTATATCTTGCAAAATTTACAAGACTTGGTTGCTCTTTGTGAGACTAATTAGAATTCAGCTGTTTCTTCTTCCGATCTCAGTATTGGTGGGTACTATCCTTTAAATTATAGACTCCAATAGTCACATGCCTGACTTAAGGGCATACTTACGCATCGATTCACCAATTTGTCAAGAAATCAGGTTTGAATACTTTGACTATTTTTTTATGTGCTTCCCCTCAACACTCTTTAATTTATCATTTTTCTTTGTTAATAATTGCTCTTTCTCAAAACTTCGGAAACTACATCTAAAAGATGTAATTTCTGATCAAATTGAAAATGCCCTTTCTCTTCAACCCTTTGCCAATATTGTTGTTATTGGTGATTTTAATGCTTATCACATTGAACGGCTTGCCTCTAACACCACTGACTCTGCTGGCACTAAAGTTCATAACTTCTGTATTTCTCAATTTTTACTCAGATAGTTAAATTTGTGACTCATTTTTCATTTTTTATCCTTTTAATCCTTTTTCTCCCTTATGTGGTTCTGACCCCGCAATTATTCTTATAAATCTTTCACCTTGTACTTTTTCCTTGGACTCCCCCTATTATCTCACTATTTATCTATTTATTAATATTTATCCTAAAACTAACTGAGATTTTTTCTCTCTCTGCTGAAAAATGCGCCTCCTATGTAACCTCATGGGTCCAGGCAGAAATGGAGGCTTTTATTCCATCTCGTCAGTTCATTGTCAAGCCTCATTCTACTCTGTGGTTTTAATTATGTCTCAAAATGAAACATTAATTCGCAACGTTGCGTTTTAATACACTGGTAAGATAAATATTTCAAACTTAAGTTAGTGATAAATTTGGCAAATTCTAGAAATGTTTACTTTAAATTCTCAAATCTTCTCAAATTCTAGAAATGTTTACTTTTCTTTACAATTTTGAGGTAATTTGCGGAACGGAACTGAGATTATAAATCCGTGTATTGGCTTTTTTTTTAAACTTTTCAAAGTGTAACATTGGTTACGTACCGTTTGCGTGACGTCGAATTGTTTGTCCGCATATCAATCTCAAAATGCCTTACGTTTCTTAAATAAATTCTATTTTTAGAACACAAACGGTACGCCATTAAGACGTATTGTAAAAAAAAGGCGCAATCAGAATACGCCGTAAATGCAAAACATTTTATTCCAGTGTCGCTTGTGGTCAAATGCGCATTTTTTTACAGCTGTTTTTTCATAATTTCAAAAGGATTTTTTATGCTGAAGTTTTATACTTTTATGAGAAAATTACGATTTTTAAGACTGTTTACTTTGAGTTTTGGGTGACTGAAATAATGATTTTCTAATTTTTAAGGCCGATTTTTACAGAGTTTTCTTTTTTAATCTTCAGATTTAATTTTTCTGTTAATAACAAATAAAAATAACAAAAGGTGGAGGATGGGGGGGGGGGAGGGGATGCAGAAATGGGTCTTAAAAAGCTTAGGGTTAGTGGGAAAATTTTCCAAAAATTATTAAACACCCCCTCCTTTATATTAAGGAAAATATAATATATTAAATCTGGAAAATGTTAAATATATTATACTTAATGATTTTAAGATTTAATAAATATTGTTTAAGAATCGCTGATCAGATTTTTCTGAAAGTGGTGTGGGAGATGATGCCTACTTAAAAAATTGGTATTTAGCCGGGTGATGCTTACTTTTTATGGTCTTTACGTCCAAGGATTTATTTTGCGCGATTTTTTGTCATAAAAACATTAAGTATAAACATACGAATATTATATTTTTTAACTCAGCCGGAAGAATATTTTAACCTGAACTTTCTATTTATAGAATAAAATAATAAATTTACTAATTAATTCTTTAAACTAAAAAACTTTCGGATAAACTAAAAAACGCTTTCAGGTTTCAAAAACAAAGACAAAAGCGCTTTCAATTTTTTTTCGTATAAAAAAAGTTTAATGTTCGGATTTTTGGTGACTTTGTCACAAACAGAGTTGTTAATACTTGACCTTGGCCTTACCTTAAGGCCAAAAATTGAGGCCTTGGTCTTGGACTTGAAACTGTTGGCCTTGGCCTTGATTGTTTTGGCCTTGGCCTTAAAAAATAAAGTATATTTTCTTATTGATTTTGTTGAACTGGGGCATAACCGTAGTCTATTTATACATAATGTGGTTTTATTGTCAAAGTCCTTGCTACTTGCAGTTTTGTTAATAATTGGCCTTAATGTAAGGGGAAAATTTAAGTCTTTGGTCTTAAAAATGTTTGCGTAGACCTTGGCCATGAAACTCTTAATCTTGGCCTTGACCTTAAAACTCTTGGCCTTGGCCTTGTAACTTTTGGCTTTGGTCTTGGCCTTGTAACGTGTGGCCTTGGCCTTGCTACTTTTGGCCTTGTTAACAACTCTGGTCACAAAAATATTCTATTTGGGCTTTTAAAGTTTTAATAAACCCACAAGCAAAAAAATATGTAAAGTGATGATCAATGTATTAATTTGTACGATATCCAGATGTATAAAATTAATATAACCTACTATTGTGTTTATTGTTTGATTATTGTAAGGCTTGATTAGTATTTGCATGTATTGTAACCTGGTTTCGTTATGTAAAGAAACTTAAAAATGTTATAGGGGTTTAGTTCTGTTTACTAAAACTCATTCTTGCTTGACTTTTCATTCAGCAAAGCCTCATTCTTTTACTGTATCTGTCACTGCATGCTCTAAAAACTTTTATTCATCTAGTTTTATTTTCCTGCATTTTGAC
Organism: Hydra vulgaris; assembly: GCF_038396675.1. Classification (NCBI taxonomy): domain Eukaryota; kingdom Metazoa; phylum Cnidaria; class Hydrozoa; order Anthoathecata; family Hydridae; genus Hydra; species Hydra vulgaris. Next base: position 34,197,456 of record NC_088920.1, read on the forward strand.
TCTTGAAACTCTCTTCCATCTTAATGTATTCCTTACCCATACAACCTACAACTTTTCAAGTCTTCTTTCAACCCTATCCTTGCTCTTTAACTTTATTGGTTGTTTTCTAGTAAGTCCTAACTTAATAATGGTTGCTTTCAGCCTTGTTAGGAGTATTAAAAAATCAGAATTAAAAAAAAAAATTCTGCTTAACGCAAGTTAAGATAATGTTGTTTAATTTCTTTTGTAGTACTGTTTTTAGTTGTCATCTTCTGCTAAAAGCTCTTTCTATCGCCTACATGTTGCATATAATGATGCACTTCTGATTCTAAACAGTGTTAGCTAATTATTTGTATAGCGTGGTGGCCACCACCTAATATTGTTATTTGTGAGCAACTTCAATACCTCTTTTTATTATTGTTACGGAACAAAGAGTCATTTTAAAATTTTTCGTAAAATCAGACAGGTTTTTGCAACCTCCATTGTTGTATAAATGAAGGGTGGAGTTATATTTATGACACCATTTTTTGTTCATATTTGATGCATTGAAATTATTTTAATTATAATTATCCTCTTTATTTTATGTCCTTATTATTATAGGCCTTAAGGTTGTCAATAAATTTAATTTGATTTTGATGATAAATATGCTATTAAAGAAAAGAAAAAAAAAAAAAAGGTTCAATTTGCCTAATTAAGTTTTTTCTTGCAAAACAAAGATATGTTTCATTTTAACAAGTTTGAGCCAAAGCTTAAAGAAAGTTCATTGAATGGTTAAAACCTGGTACGAATAAACAAATTAACCATGTCCAAATAGCACTTTCTGTTTGCTTACTTTACTTACTTGCTGCCCTTTTTTCTTGTTTTACTTTTTTTTTAATAACTTATTTAGTCATCTTTTTACCCTAATTTTTTGTAACTTGTTGTTTTTTATGCGGTATAACTTCTAAAGAAGTTTTTAACTAATTTGCATTCTTAAGATTTTTTATTATTTTTTAACTTAATTGTATTTTTCAGTTTGTTCAAACATGATTGCATTTTATATTATATTTCAATCACTTTAATATTTTATATAAACTAATGTGACCAAAGTCCTGCTATTTACTGTGCTCTTTCTATTTACTGCACTCTCTAACATAAAAAGGAGGATGTTGGCCAGCTTATATAAACTGATTTTATTATTTATTTTAACAGAATGTATGTATGTATGTATGTATGTATGTATGTATGTATGTATGTATGTATGTATGTATGTATGTATGTATGTATGTATGTATGTATGTATGTATGTATGTATGTATGTATGTATGTATGTATGTATGTATGTATGTATGTATGTATGTATGTATGTATGTATGTATGTATGAATGTATGTATGTATGTATGTATGTATGTATGTATGAATGTATGTATGTATGTATGTATGTATGTATGTATGTATGTATGTATGTATGTATGTATGTATGTATGTATGTATGTATGTATGTATGTATGTATGTATGTATGTATGTATGTATGTATGTATGTATGTATGTATCCATACATACATACATACATACATACATACATACATACATACATACATACATACATACATACATATATATATATATATATATATATATATATATATATATATATATATATATATATATATATATATATATATATATATTTATATATATATATATATTTATAGAGGAGAGAGAGAGAGAGAGAGAGAGAGAGAGATCTATAGAGAGAAAAATCTGTATACTTGGACAAGTATGTTAAAAAAGTATTTTTACAGGTGTTTAAGCCTAGTTAAAGTACATAATAGATGATTATATCAAGCCTAGTTAAATCACATTGTATATGCTTGTCTAATGCTTTACTGTGGAACAGTTTTAGCACATGAAGATTAACACACCTTCGATATTGCTAATAAATGTGCAAAAATGTTTTTTGTTTACGAAAAATATTCCAGCCTCATTCTAATGTTTTAGAGTTAAGGCTCCCATTTTTTGGTACTATTGTTATTACTTTAATTATTATTACCAATTTCTGGAGTTTTTATTTTTATTGCCTGTTATTATTACTGATTCTATTATTACTATTCTATTTATAATGTTGTTACTGTATATTATTATAATCTACTTTTTTTTTTATTGCTATATCTTAATTAGGTATGTAAAAGTCTCATATGTTAGATAGATGTATAAAAGTAAATTGAATAAGTATATATTTTTTTAAATATAAATCAAACTTCTTACTTTATTATTACATAAAGTTTTTCATTTAAGTATTACATTGTTTATGTTTTTTAGTTTTTTTTTATTACGGTGTTTACTTAAAATTAGTACTTGTACTATATATAAATATTCCATGAAATGTAAAATCTATTTCAGAATACATTTGATTTGATATAAAAGCATTTATACAATTATGTTATGTATAAAAATTACTGTTGCTTAAGAAAAACACACTATTGTACTAAGTTTGGCTCCTGAAAATAGCCAATGCAAACATGTACTTTTGCTTTAAATTTAAAAAAATGGTTTTAACAATTTAGAAATCTGTTTTATCAAAATTTTAACATTTTTTGTTCTAAAAAGAAATTTGAGAGAAAATAAAAACTTTTTTTTTAATTTAAAATTTTTTATAAATATATACTTTGAGTTTTTTACTTTATTTGAATCATCATGATGTCCTTAATTTTAATGTCAATGCATCCATATTTATTTTTTTAGCTTGCTGTCAGTATTAATTGCATATAATATTTTAGGCTATCGCTGCAAATGTGGCTGGATATTTTATAATCGTTAATCAAAATACTGAAACTTCAAATGATGCTAATCCTGAGCTTTATGGTATGACTTAAATCTTTTTTGATAAGTTTGAGGAATAGTAAGAAAGTTGCCAATTATCAGACATATTTTACAAGAACCAACCATAAGAACCATACAGAAATTAACTGAAGTATATATTTTACATTAAATTTAAGATAATTAAAAGCTCTATTTTAAGTAAGGATTATTGTAACACCAAATTTTATATAATGCAGACAATAAAGATAAATAATTGTACCAAATACTAGCTTAAAATTAGTTTTTTGGGTTATTCTTCTTTTGTTTAATTTGTTGTGATGGATAAGTGAGAATATTTGTTGTGAAGGATAAGTGAGCAGTGGCGGATCCAGCATTTTTTGATCTTTGAGATAACTTTCAGACATGGACTCCAAACATTTATATGTTTATACTTATGTCAAACAATAAGAGTTTGCAAAAAATTGCATTGATTGGAGGTTGGGAACAAAAAAGCCCCAAAATTTTTGCTACACCTGCCCCAAACGCGAGAGCAACAAGTTGATAAAATATTTTTTGTACTATTCTCAGCTAGACTTATATTCATCAATAGTTTTTAAGTTTCATAGTATTATTCCTAGGCGTTCAAAAATTATGACCATATAAAAATTACAACCCCTCAAATTGAGGGGGGTTTAAACTTTATATGGTCATAATTTTTGAACGCTTAGAGATAATACTATGAAACTTAAAAATTATTGATGAATATAAGTCTAGTTGAGAATAGTACAAAAAATATTTTATCAACTTGTTGCTCTCACGTTTAGGGCAGGTGTAGCAAAAATTTTGGGGCTTTTTTGTTCCCAGCCTCCAATCAATGCAATTTTTTGCAAACTCTCATTATTTGACATGAGTATAAACATATAAATGTTTGGAGTTAGCTCCATGTCTGGAAGTTAGCTATCACAAAGATCAAAAAATGCTGGATCCGCCACCCGTGAGAATATCTGTTGTGAAGGATAAGTGAGAATATTTGTTGTGAAGGATAAGTGAGAATATTTGTTGTAAAGGATAGGTGAGAATATCTGAATACCCTTTTTCTGATGGACTTGATGTTTATATTTACTCAATAAATTAGCAATTGGAAATAAAAATTTGAGATCTATTGGTGCGTTGTGAGAAGCTGTTTTTTATATCATTTTGATGTGGATGTTGCAAACATACAAAAATTGCATTTTAAAAATTACTTGCAATCTGAACTCCATTAAACATTGATGAACTATCAAAAGAAAACTTTTTAACTTCTGTTGATTTCTTGTTAACTTCTACTTTTTCAAAATTTAATCCTGTAATAATATCCAAATCCAAAATATTGTCTTGAACAGAGTTCCTACATCTTCTTAAAAACCTTAAATATCCTTAAAAAAAAAAAAAAATGTTATCTTAACTAAAGTTAAAATTTAATTTCTCTTTTTTTTGTTTTCTTTTTTTTATTTATTACTAGGAAATTTTGTTTAAGTAAATGTATTACACTTATCATATATATATATATATATATATATATATATATATATATATATATATATATATATATATATATATATATATATATATATATATATATATATATATATATATATATTTATAGTTTGTTGGCTTTGGGAAGAGCGGAAAGAAAAAAGTGATTCTTACGCCAACACATACGTCACTTTTAATTACTTTTGACTTTTGTCCAACATTTTCGTGTTGGACGAAAGTCAAAACCATTAATTTAATTACAAATTAATTGTTATGTAAAAAAACCACAAAAACGCAAATTTAATTGACCAGAATGTTTTTAAAAACATTCTGGATGTTTTTAAAACATTCTGAATGTTTTTAACAATATAAACAATGTTTTTATTTTTATTTTTTTTAATAAAATGTTTTTATTTTTATTTTTTTTAATAAAATGTTTTTATTTCTATTTTTTTTAATAAAATGTTTTTATTTTTATTTTTTTTACTGTAAATCATGCGCGGAGTGTTGCTACATCGACTATCTTATAGCCTGACTCGCAAGGGAGTGCTGCTACATCGACTGACAAATAGCCTGACTTGCAAGGGAGTGCTGCTACATCGACTGACAAATAGCCTGACTCGCAAGGGAGTGCTGCTACATCGACTGAGGGTTTGGTTGGGGCAGGCAGTCTATCATTATTAAAAAAAAAAATTCCGGTCTTGCATTTTAATTTTTACTTTTTGTCAACAAAATATGGAAAAAACTTTCGGACAACATATATATATACAGTCGTCCCCCGGTTAACGAACTTAATTCGGAGTACGAACTAGTTCGTTATCCGAAAAGTTCGTTAAGCGAAACGCGTTTTCCCATAGGCCGCCATTAAAAAATTTTTAATTGGTGGATTTTGCCGAAATAATGGGGGAAAAAATTCAAAAAATTGTCCAACTTGATAAATAAAATAGGCAAAGGTGAAATGATTGAAACCTGAGATTTATGCACTTTTAAAAATTGAAACAAATTGAAATTGTGCATGAAAATTGCTTGTCAAAGTTTTAGAAAAAACTAAAAATTGAACATGAACATTGCTTATCAAAAAATGAAAATTCAACAAGAAAATTGCTTGTCAAATTTTTACCAAAAAATTGAGAATTGAACTTGAAAAATGCTTGTCAAAATTTTACGAAAAAATTAAAAATTGAACATGAAAAATCCTTGTCAAATTTTTTACCAAAAAATTGAAAATTGAACTTGAAAGAAAAATCTTTCCCGGTTCGTTAACCAAGTTCCGGTTCGTTAACCGGGGGAGGATTTTGGGCAAACTTTCGGTTCGTTAACCGAAAGTTCGCTAACAGGGGGGTTCGTTAACCGGGGGACGACTGTATATATATATATATATATATATATATATATATATATATATATATATATATATATATATATATATATATATATATATATATATATATATATATATATATATATATATATATATTTCAATGATATATTGAAATATATATATATATATATACTGATATTTCAATAGGTCAAGATTTAATTTCTGAAATAAAGCTTTCTGCATTTGTCTCTCACCCAAGCCTTGCAAGATACAAAGTTATTTGTATTTTGCAAGGTTTTTCTTCAAAGTCATTTTCAGTAGCTGGGTTTTCAAAGCTCTTTTAAAAAAAGCACAACTAGTTTAGTTATTAACTAAAAACATTTTTTTGTTCAAAAAAAATTCAGAATCACGGAAGCAATCAGAATCACGGAAGACTATCTTATCAAAGTAATTTCATTCAGATATGCTTCAAAAGGTAACAGTTTTGAAAGTAGAATTGAAAGTTAATTTACAATAATAATAAGATACTAAAAAAATTTTATCATGATGTTCTCACATTTGGGGTAGGTGGAGTGAAAATTTTTGGATGTGTTATTTTCTCATCATGTTATGCTCGTTAAACTACTGAAATCATATTTTAAATTTCAAATAAATTGAATTTTCAAAAAAAGATAAGAGTGAACTATGTTAAAGAGACTGCATTTGGTGTTTAGATATTGTTTCAAGCAAATATTCTTTTAGATTAACTGAGAATAAGTTTAAACAATACGCTTTCGTGTTTCCAAATAGCAAAATTGGCAACGACTTTTCCTGTAGTTGAAAAATAATCTGACTCTATAATAACTCACAATCTTGCCCCTCATTTTAAAAAAAGTTCCAGAAGAAGATCTGAACAAGCTGGATAACTTTGTTTGTATGTTTGATGAGTATTACAAAAAAGTTGTAAAGAATGGTTGAATGGGCTTACATGTGGGATATTGATAAAAAAAAGAGTAATACTGTACAAAAAAGCTACAGCCCTAGATATCCTAAATATGTTTAAATCTTGCATGACTGTTTTGAATGCTGAAAAAATACTTTGTTATCTATGTCCCTAATTCAAATAAACTTTTTTTTGGCAATGCTCAACAAAGAATATCAAACATATAAATTGTGTATACTTATTCTGCCCCATTAAGGAAGAATATCTGTAAAATATTTATTTTGGACAATCTGCTTGTAGTTCATATACAAGCCATATGAAACCATACAAACTTTTGAAATTTTTAAGTTGTATTTATTAATGAATTTTAATATCATAATTAAAAAAATTGTTTTTAGTCATAACTAACTAAGAAATGCTGCAAGATGGATATTTTACAGATATTGTGTTCTTTCTTATCAGTGCAGTATTGTAATTGATACATCTGGTTTGCTAAACTAGTGCCAAGGCTACAGACTGGAACTAAAAGAAGTAATTGCCTTTAATGTACCAAGTATTCGATGAAAGTCTATGAAGAGTAAATGATTATAAAAGAATAAATGAGGCAACAGTTTCAGATTTTCTTACGTGTTTTGTGGTACTTGGTGAGCTAAAATCCAAAGTGTTGCCAAGAAAACGGATAGCCTTAGGTTTATGCCTTATAAATATGGATAGTTTTTTATATCACTATATGTGATCAATATGGTCAATTAATGTCATTATTTAATGATTCCTTTTGTATTTGAATGACATAGAGGCTGACATATTAAAAACAAATGCATTAAAAAAAACTGCTTGCAAAAGCAAGTGTCTCTAGAAAAGTTATTTGTTAAAAAAAAGGGGCTTGTTGAAGAGAAAAATGAACTGTTGAAGAGAAAAATCTTATATATTGACAATACATATATTAAAGATTGCAATCTCGCACACTTCTTTAATTCCCCTGGATCAGTGCAGGATTTTTAAATTCTGGCGGTATTGGTAAAATTTGATTTTTTATACACATTATAAATGCCAATAGAACTTAATTTTCAAGTATTTCAGGATAACAAGCTCAAAAACTTATAATTTTAAAAATATGCATAAAAGTGTGGTAAATACAAATAAACCGATTCATTTGTAAATCAATAAAATTTGAAACTTTTAATGAACAAAAATATAAAATAAAAATGCAAAAAACATAAACGTAACTTATTCTTTTAAATATCAAATATGAGAAAATTATTGCAAGATATGCAATTTTAATAAACAAACACAACTCAATATATATCCCAATCTACTTCTCAAAGGACTGTATATGCAACAGCTGATAAAGCTTGCTCCGCCTCACCACTTGTTGGCATAATTATCATCAAGTAATTTTATGTTATACTAAGAAGCCTGCCCCTTACTCCATTACTTACTTACTGCAGATTATTATTCTATTATTATTATCTATACTTTTATATATATTATATAACATTTTATATATATATTATATATTACATTCTATTTTTATAATTATATTCAGATTATTCTTCAATAATTTCTCAAAGTCAAAAGAGTCAAAACTTGGCACCTTCATTTTCTGTCTAACTTTTCTTTTTCTTTTTTGATTTTGTAATTCTTCATTCAGCAACAATAGGTTGCTTGTTAAGTTGTTGAGAACCCTCCATAGATTCTTCAAATTCATTTTTTTCAACTGTATAAACTCTTGTCAACAACTTTTTAATTTCCTAATTTTAATTTCTTAAAGGTTTTCTTTAGTATTAAAAATTATATTTTCATTTTTTTAAATTTCTTGTTGTATTTTTTTGGATTTCGTATATATAATATCTATGGTTTACAATTATTATAGTATTATAATACAATAACAATAAATATTGTATTTTAATTCATCTTTTTTTTTACAGCAAAATTATCTAAAATAATTGTTATTGTTATGCTCCAATCAATAGCAGTAAATATTAAATATTAGTTTTTCTTTATAATACACTGACATTATTTAAGAAAAAAATTAATGTTATGTTTAAAGTTAAAAATGTTTTACTTGTCCAGTCGCCATGCCATGTTATCTCGAAACAAGGTTTAATGATTACATGGTTTTATTGAAACTTTATTAAATTTTATGATTTATGCTATTACTATTTAGTAAACTGAATAAAATAATTTATTAATGTTATTTTGCATAATAATAAGGCTGTCATCAGACAGGCAATATTTTGCAGACATTTAGAGTTTAAAATTAAACACCAAGATAGATTTGCCCAAACCATGAAGAGGGTTGTTTGTTGCAATCCACAGGTTTTGAACCAACTATCCTTTATTTTTGTGCAAACTTTGTAACAAAAGTTGAGAACAACACTTATTTTGTATTCTATATTACTTCATTTTTTAAAAAACAACCCCCTTATAAAATTTAATGGTACGGGCCTGATAGGTGACGAGTAATTTGAAATGTAGAAAAATTGTTGCAAAATAAAAGTAGTTCACATGTAGTTCTTATAATTGTTTTTTATCACAGCAAAACAATACCAAAAGTATTGTTTTTACTACTTCACTGGTATTACAACACAGTATTATTATATTGTATTTATTGTCTTATTAAGTTTTTACAACTACAATTACAGGTCCAAACCCAAGTCACAAACACTTGCTATGATTCAAAAATGATTACAAAGTTAAAATTTACAAAAACAAAGTGAAAATATTTTTCACAAATTGTTTTACTGACTAAAACTTTCTAGATATTTTCAGAAATTGTGTTGTTTACATTGTTTTTATAAATTGAGTTTAAATATTTATTGTAGTCGCCACTGCTTTCTGAGGAGAAAGGTTTAAAGAGTGGCCAGTAAACTTCTAGTAAATGGTTAATGACCAACAATTGGCAAAGTTACTCTATAAGGTTATATATTTTAAAAATTGTTTTCATGAGGATGGTAAAAAGGTACACTTAAACTTTAAATAATTTTTATAATTAACATATCGTCAGCCAAGAACCAAGAGGCTGTATGTCCACATTTTGTGTTTTTTCTGTTTATTATCAATAAGTATTCAACAATCAATGGAGTATGTGTCCAATAAATCTAGTCTCAAGAATGATACAACTTTTAAAAATATTTTTAAAATTAGTTGTACATTCTGGCAGAAAGCCTTTACAAATTAAATTTTAAAACTTGATTTTCTTGAAAAACCCAAAAAATGGATATACGGCCTTTTGGTTCTAGGCTGACAATATTACATAATTAGGCACACAGTTTTATAATCATCAATGATACTTTTGTTGCTAGAGCAAAATTTAAACTCTAGACCTATGCATTAAAGTTTAATACTTTAACTACTCTACCTTGCAGGTTGTTGTAGTTAGAGTGTAAGGTTGTAATACTTGTTTTTGTCCTGTTATTTAGTTTTCTGTTATGAGTGTTAATAACGCTCATAACTAAAAACTAAATAATAGGACATATAACTTAATAGTAATATACATGAAAAATAATAGAAATACATACATAATTTTCTCTTATCTAAATTTATTATGTTTTAAAAGACTATTTTTAGCACTAGTTTGACTCTATTTATAATACGGTGGATCTGTATATAACCCTGGTGTATTTAAAGACAAACGACAAGTTGAAAATATACTCAGAAGAGCATTTAAATTAATTATGGATTACAGGCTTACATACCACCAAAGACTATGAAAAATTAGGGAGATAAATGAAGATTTAATAAATGGCTTAGATTCTATAAATGATAAAGAGATTCTATAAATGGCTGAAAAACTGCTATAACTGTCAAACGATATTTCCAAAAAAATTACCATCTATTAAAATTCATTCAAACTAGAAAAATCTTATTTTTGTTTGGCTTCTCGTCAAAACTTTTTCACTTAACTGTTAGTAAACAAATGGATCTCCCTCACGGATGGCGTTTTAAATGCATCATCCTTGAGTAATTAAAAAAAAAAAAACTTGAAAATTTTCTAAAAAAGGAAATAATCATTTATGGTTAAAGATTAGGAAATATATCACATACATAATATATTTGTATGACAGTCATACATTTCCATACGAACCCAATTTTTAAACCTTATAAAATAATAATAATAATGATAATAATATGAAAACATACATAATAAACATACATAATAAGGAAACATACATAAATAGTATTACCTTTTTTTACCTTTATCTTTACTTGTATTTTGATTGTTTTTTACTTAGAAGTATTAGTATACTTTGTATATTGTTTGTTATTTACAACTGTTATATCATATTATGTTATTTACAAATATTATTTCAGGATGCAATTTGATGTCAAAATATGCTGTACAGGTTATTTATGATGAGTTTGTGGTTACACTTCAACTAAAACGTGAGGACAAAAATAATATTTTGTACTTATCTAATCAAGCTGATGTTTTTGCAAATCTCACCTTAACAAAAATAAATAGCAAGTGGAATTTTGAAATTGCATCCTACAATAGAACCAGCTATATTTTATCAGAAAAAGAGTCTTATTTAATCAATATATCTTCCAGGTTTATTTCTAACAGATATTTAATTAGTATAGTGGTAGATACAACAAACTTCTTCAATTTAAGTTATGATTTCCCACAACAAAACTTTAATATAAGTGCAAAGACTGTTTCTCATATTATGGATTTACAAATTGGAAGTAAAGCAGGTATACATTTTTTTTATACACACATAAATAAATGCAAACTTGCATACATACATGCATAAAAGTATGTATATATATATATATATATATATATATATATATATATATATATATATATATATATATATATATATATATATATATATATATATATATATATATATATATAGATATATATATATATATATATATATATATATATATACATATATATATATACATATATATATATACATATATATATATATATATATATATATATATACATATATATATATATATATATATATATATATATATATATATATATATATATATATATATCTCTCTCTCTCTCTATATATATATATATATATATATATATATATATATATATATATATATATATATATATATATATATATATATATATATATATATATATATATGTAGATTAGAGTGGGTCGAAAAATATAAATTTTAGCTGCATAAATCAAACATACTAAAAAAGGTCCTCCTTAATTTCCTGAAAAAGATGGTATAAAAATTTTGAATAAAAAATATTTTTAGGGGTCCTAACTGACATCCTACAAAAATTTTTCTTAGGATTTCTTCTTAGGATTTCTTTGAAATGACTGGTACTAATCATGCAAAGTGTAATATGTGCGAAAAGGAACTTGTTGCTAAAGCCTTCAGGTAATCATCAAAAATGGCAGCACTGCCAAGTTTTTTTGGAATATGAGAAACTTAATTATGCCCAACAGATTGCAAAAAAACCTCAAGTTATTGATGATAATGGCTCTTCAGAAACCAATTTCATCAGTACTCCCGGAGTACTGGTGAAATCGGTTGAAAGGAGCTTGTCTTGTTGCCACTCCTGAATCATACCCTCAATTTTTAACATCATCTGGTAAATCGAGAACTGCTAAAGCATCTAAAACTTCTTGTGTTATTACTCCATGACCCAAAGGCCATATTGAAAATGTAAATATAGTTACATCATTTACTAAGTGGATCGTCCACAAACAATTACCTTTTAGGATTGTGGTTAGTAAATATTTTCATGAAATAATGAAGCAAGCAAAAAAGCGGAAGTATAACTCTGTTTCATCAAAATCACTTTCTCAGAACAGAATTTCTAAATTGTATAAATTCATCAGTGATCATATGAACAAAATTATTGACAATGAGAAGATTGACCTTGATAGTTGTGCCTTACTACTGGTATTTGAACTTTTTGTAATAATCTGGCTTTCCAATCTCTTACCCATCATTTTATTACAAAACGTTTTTAGCTTAAACAACTTCTTGTTAAACTTGATCCACTTCCTGATGCACATAATGCCAAAAATGTTGTAGAAAAACTAGATTACTTAATAAAACAATTGAATTTGGAGAAAAAAACATATACATGGCCAACAACTGATGGGGGTTCAAATGTTATGAAAGCTATGCACATCAGCAAAGTTATCAATGATTACAATTTTTGGTGTGCTGATCATCAGGTACATTTAATTATCATACAATTGTCCTGAGTGTTTAGAAATTTCACTAAAGCTAAAAAAATTAGTTAGACACTTCAGCCATTCTACTAAGGCTATGAGTATTTTAAGGAAAATTGCTATTGAGCGTAAGCAACCGCAAACTAGACTTATCCAGAAAGTACCAGCTTGTTAGAAATCTGACCTGAGCAGAAAGGTCAGCTAAAATTGAAGGTTGGATGTCCACTGTTGAAGAAGCTAATGTTATTAAAGATATTGTTGAATGTCCATCCAATAGATAAAATTTCACAGTTTTAAGCTCTGACAAAGACCCAACAATCAACTTGGTAATACTGAAAATCAATAATCTTTAAACAAAAATTAGCTAAAATTGGAAAACTAAGTTCACTTACATGTGTCACAAAAATAACTCAAGCTCTAATAGCAGGATTTCAACTGTGGTTGTAAAGTACCTGAGTATTCAAGATTGTGGTTGTAAAGTACCTGAGTATTCAATGGCACTTTTTCTTTATCTAAGACAAAAGGGATTAATCATTTTTGCACTTGATGAGTTACGAAAAGTTACGAAAATATCAAGGATACCGCTACTCAAGCCATAATTGATATGCGGTGAGGAGATGCAGGCAAAAATCTTACATGCATTGAAAACTCTAACCTTAGATCTGAAAATGATAACTTGTCCAATAAAGAAGCTTCAACTGGTGCTGTAAAGAAGCTATATGGGCAAACTAAAAATAAAAACTCTGAGAAAATATGTCCGTTAACTCATGCCAAATGCGAAATAGCATGTTATGTTGATGAAGGAGTTGCAAACAACAACGCAGATATCATCAAATATTGGAAGACCAACTGTACCAGATTTCCTTATCTCAGCAGACTAACAAAGAAGATCTTGTGCATCCCTGCATCATTAGCTACCTCGGAATGAGTACTTTTAATGCCTGGAAATGTTCTATTGGAAGAAATAACCTTAGCATTGACAATATTGAAATAATAGTTTTCATGAAAGAAAACTTAAAGGAGATTGAAAATATTACCTGGCCGATGTACGAAGAAGATAATAACAAAAAATAAGAAAATATGTACAAAAAATATACATTCAAAGGTGGCATTTATATATATATATATATGTATATATATATATATATATATATATATATATATATATATATATATATATATATATATATATATATATATATATATATATATATATATATATATATATATATATATATATATATATACATATATATATATACATATATATATATATATATACATATATATATATATACATATATATATATATATATATATATATATATATATATATATATATATATATATATGCAAAAGCTCTAAAATTCATTTCCAAGAGAGTAACAAACAATGGCTACAAAAAAAAACCTATATCGGTTCAACTTGTAATTAATAACAAGCCCCTATAACATTTTAAAGTTACGTTACGTATTGTATCGTAAACAAGATTCGTTACATTACGTACAAAATTTCCATTATTTTTATGTAACATTTTACGTTACAATACGTAACACTGTAACGTAATGTTACATGCAAAATGTCCTTTATTTTTATGTAACCGAGACGTAACATAACATTGTGAAATGTAATGCTAGGTGCATAATGTTGCGTAACATTTTGACCTAAATGGAGCATGAACATATGATAACTTTCTATTTAGTTGTTTTTTCATATGTACATTTAAATATATGGAGAGAGTTATATACATTTATAGAGAGCTATACTGAGAGAGAGAAAGAAAGAGTTAAAAGAAAATCATGACTTAGTTTAAGAGTAAAGTCAAGTCAGAAAGGTAGACTAGAGAGTGTAGACAGGATATTGCACAGAAGTGCAAACTTCTGTGCAAACATTATACACATAATTGACATAAGTTAATTAGTTACAATATTTAACAAAATTGTGAGTTACAATATTTAACAAAATTGTTTTATTAACAATATTATTTATATATTTGATAATATATGTATTTGATTATTGAAAACCTAATAATATGTTTGTCAAAACTATTGTAACTAAAAAAATTAAAAAAAAATAACCGCTTGTGGGTTAGTTTTTAAAAAAAACTTCTTAAAGGTAAATACAACTTTTAAAGCTTTTAAAGTTACATAAGAAAAAACAAAAAAAAAAAGTACCTTGTAAAGTTAAAATAACTTACGGTACTTAAGCAATCTAAGATACTTATTACCTTTAAAAGTATAAACAATTGAAACGTAACGTAACGTAAAACATTTAAGAATAAAAATGTAGTTAAAATATAAATTTTTTTACGTTACATTACGTCTTTTATTTTTATTTTTAAGTATAACAACTTATGTTAATTAAAAACCTAACGTTAAAAAAATCTATGTTTGAGACATATTTAATTATGTCTCAAATCTAGATTTAGTTACGTTACGTTATGTCTCAATTATGTTAAGTCTCAATTGATTATACTTTATAAAGTCATAAAAAAACATTTGAGACAAAATGTTCCATATTGAGAGTTTATTTTGTTTGTGTGACAAAGTAACCAATTAAGACGAAGCTATTTTACAATAAAAATAAAATATGAGATAGTATTTAGCAATAAGGCATCAATAAAGAAACATTTACTGTATTATCAAGTTTATTTACTTAATGTTTAATTAAAAATTAGAGAATGTAACCTTGTTACCAATTGTAACCGATTGAGACGTAACTTTAAAATGTTATAGGGAAGAATATTCGACTAACTGTTTCCATTGATAAAGATAAATCTGCTCTTATATGACTGTAGTATCTGGCAGACCCCCAGGTGAATTTTATTACTTCAAGTAGTCAAACAAAGAAACAAAATTAGTTAGATCCTTTTCATCTTCAGAATTATTATTTGTATCAGGTTTGCGCCAAGATTGTAAAGAAAAAAAAGCTGAAGCAGTTTTACAATCATCAGAAATTTATAATAATAATAAATTAAATGTATAAATAAATAAATTAAGAGTTTTGGTTAAAAAAATAATTTTAAACTAAAACTTTTATATTGTTATATACACCAAAACGTTTAAGCTTTAGGTTCTTTTTTATTTGGATTATCTAGTAGTTTCATGAAATATAAAATAGAGCCCTGGAACTGCATAAAAACACCTATATTTAGGTGTTTTTATGCAGTTCCAGGGCTCTATTTTATATTTCATGAAACTACTAGATAATCCAAATAAAAAAGAACTTAAAGCTTAAACGTTTTGGTGTATATAACAATATAAAAGTTTTAGTTTAAAATTATTTTTTTAACCAAAACTCTTAATTTATTGTCTGTATATATATATATATATATATATATATATATATATATATATATATATATATATATATATATATATATATATATATATATATATATATACAGGCCTTGTTAAGAAGCGCTACGCAGCTCGCATTTTGCTTGCGAAAAGGCGATTTGCCTACGCGTCAGCAGTTTTGCGCTACGCAAAAACTTGTATCTTTAAGAATATTTAAATTATCTTTTGATTATCATTAACGTGACGTTTATTCAGAAGAAATAAAGTCGTAAGTAAAAGCATTTAACCGCATTTGTAAACTAATAGATTTTTTGTTAAAGAAACAGTTTGTTAAATAATTGTTTTGTTGTTGTTAAAAATTAGTTGAAAAAAATTAAGTGTTTTAAGTTTTATCTTAAGGAATCAAATATATAAATTTCTTTTAAATACAAAATTTATTTTTAGTCATAATAGTTAAAAAAATGTACGATTTATTTTGATGTAAATGTTTTATTAATAAGATATTTTGTTTATTGTTAATTCAATAACGTAAAGTTTTAATGACGTTCGTTTAATTTATGAAAATAAATTATGATCACGAATATGTTATCGGTAACTGATAAACAACAAAAAAAAACTCTTTCTTGTTTAAAAACATTAAAATGAGTTCACATATTAAATAAGAAAAAATTTATTAACAGTTAATAAAATAACCAAAAACCAACTGTAAAATCATAAGAAAATAAACAAACATTATTTTATGTTTCATGAAAAAAATATTTTTTTCAAAATAAAATTTAGTTCATATTTGAAAGAAATAATAAAATTGATTTTTTAAATAAGAACTTAGATTTTATTTGTAACTTTTGTTATAGTGAGAAAAAAACAAACTGTTTGTATGATTTTTAACGCGTTAATAAAATAACTTTAATTACAATGCAGTACTTGAAAAGATGCGAGTGACGCAATATAACTTCTAACGATGCAAAATATATTTGATGAGTTGAGTTACTTAGAAATACGTTACGCGTTTTTGCTACGCAGCGAAATCTCGTAACAAGGCCTGATATATATATATATATATATATATATATATATATATATATATATATATATATACATATATATATGTATATATATATATATGTATATATACAGTGGGTGGCCATTGAAATAGTGCCATCACATTTTTTGTTATATTGTCAGCATTAGACCATCCAATTTGAGTATTCGAATACTTGATATTCGAATATATTTGCGTGTTTTTTTACTATTTGATATTCGAATATTTTCTCCAATATTCGAATAATTTCAAAAATGTAAAGGCAGAGTAAGCTTTTAAAAAAGTACTGTTAATTTCTCTTTTTGCAAACGAAAAAAATATCTCTCTTTTTGCAAACGGAAAAAATTCTTAGAATTTTTATATAACCTTGAAGTCGAAAACTTAAATTGCATTTTTGTATGGTTTTTATTTTGTGTGACATTATTTTTGTTTGCTTTTAGAAAACAGTCGTTTATTTAGATTGCTTAAAAATATAAATACATATTTGTTCCATAAAAAAAAAATCTTAATAATAATCTTAATAATAATAATTTTTAATATTTTGTGAATAAATAAATATATTATACAATTAAATAAATATAATATAATATACAATTTGTGGTTGCATAATTTGAAGTGGTAAGTTAAAATTTTTTAGATTTTCTTAGATAATTCATCTCTGGTTTTTTTAGCCATGTCAAAAAAATCCAAGGTATGGGAGTTTTTTAAGAAAGACGAAAATTTGGTGAAGCCAAATGTGGTAGGTGCAACACGAACATAGGATGGAGAAGTTCAACTACTGCTATGATTAATCATTTGAAGCTACGACACAACATATTGATATCTAAATCGGTATCAAATGACAATGATGGAGAAAATAATATTTCTAAGAAAAAACAAAATACTGAAATAAGTAATATTTGGCCATTTGTAAAAAAAGAATCTTTAAATGAAATTTTGTCAAAAGTCGCAGCTTTTGATGGAATGGCTATCACAGCAATTAGTAAATCCCAAGCTATAGCTGGTTACGTGCAACAAAAAGGTTATAAAATGCCAAAAAGTCCGACAACTATTTCAAAATGCATCAATAGCTTTTATAAAGAAAAATGTGTTGAAATGCGGGAAAAATTTGAAAAATTAAAAACAGCAAATTGTAAATTTGCTATTACTGTGGATGAATGGACAGATTGTACTATATTACGTTACGTAAACGTAACAGCTCATGTGATTGGAATAGACTCAAATACAATTGAATGCTATGTTTTGGGTTTAACGGAAATAATTAAGCAGGCAAATGCAGAAACAATTAAACATTTGGTTGAAGCTAAGTTAGCAGACTTTGGGATTTTCTTAAAAAATGATGTTATTGCATCTACTAACGATGCAGCAGCCGTAATGAAAAAATATAGCAATATATTAGGTGTTTTAAATCAACTTTGCCATAATCACGCGCTTCATTTAGCCGTGATGGATTGTTTTTATATACCAAAAAATTCTATTCGCAATGAAGTGTTTGACGATACCGAAGATTTTGTTGATGAAGATGTAGAAGAAGATTCCACAGAAGATCAGTGCTCTGATTACAATTTGGTGTTTATTGAGGAAGATGAATATGATACGACGTTAGATTTTGATCAAATTATTAACAGGTTAAGAGGTGTTATAAGAATGTTTAAAAAATCGGCTACAAAGCATTCTATTTTGCAACAAAATATAGCTCAAAAAATGGGGAAAAAACTCAAGTTAAAATTAGACATAAAAACACGATGGAATTCTTTGAGTGTAATGATTCGACGATTTTTAATTCTATCAGAATGTGTTAACAAATCCTTAGTCGAATTGAATATTGATCCAATTCCAGAAAATGATAATTTTGCGCTACAAAACCTTGTTGATGTTCTGGCACCAGTTGAAACTGCTGTTACTGAATTAAGTAAAAATGATGCAAATCTCATAACTGCTGAAGGAGTTTACAAATTTTTGTTTGAAAAGTTGCAACCAATGCAAACTAATATAGCAAAAAAACTGATACATGCGATCAAAATAAGGACGGATGAAAGAAGAGATCCAGTTTTAATGACATTGATCATTTATCTGCAGAGTGGATATATACCAAGTTCTAACGCTCATTTTAAATATTTATCAAAAAATGCAGCAATATTATTCGCTGTTAAAGTTGTGGAACAAATATATCCACAAATGTTTGAAGAAGAGCAAATTAATAATGATTCTACCTCATCTGATGCAGATGATTTAATAGAATTAACATCACCAGTTGCAGTCGGATTGCAAAAAGAACTCCAAAGTGCAATAACTTCTATTACAGAACCAAAAAACTGTCATGTTAGCAATCGCAGCGAAATTGATAAATATATTGAATTGAAGAAAGAATTTCGTCAATTGGATTTTTTTAAAAAAGGGTCCACAACGCTGGACGTTTTGTATAACGCTTTAATAACAATACGCCCTACCTCAACAGCTTCTGAAAGAGTATTCTCAACAGCAGGTGCAATTAAAACGAAAAGAAGAACAAGTCTAAATTTCGAAACATTTAATTCTCTTTTATTTTTAAAATATATGTTTTTAGAAAAAAAATAATACATATATAAAATAATAAAATCGTTCAAAATAAAATATAAAACACTTTTTTAATTAGATTATTATTATTTTTTATTTTTTTAATGTCTTTTAACTTTTTGATAAATTATTCGAGTATTCGATTACTCGAATATTTTCAGATTTTTCTATTTGATATTCGAATAGTTGAAAAGCTCGAATAGTTGGATGGTCTAGTCAGCATTAATTCACCTTTCAAACGTAAAATTCACAATTTTTCATAATTATTTACGACATTATTACAAAATATTGTGTAGGCAACACTATTTTGTTGCTAGCAACACTGTATTTTGCATGTTTTGACAAGTAAAACCGTGAAATTATGTTCAGTTACCATTTGTAGAGTGCCGAAGCTTGTTGTGTGTGTGTTAAGGATCTTTCTTCAAACGTTATTTTTAACCGACTGTTTTTTAAAATTTTAATTTTTTAAGTGTTTTATTAAGTGAAAGACTTCTTTGAAAGTTGTTTTTCCAAAAATATACATTATTTCAACTTTTTTAATTTTCTTTTACATATTTTTGTAGTGTGTTTATTTGTCTTTTAAATTTTTTAAAGTTTCTAACAATGGGTAAAAAAAAAGATAGCAACACTAACTATTCTCAACGAGAAATTTCAAGAAGAATTGGCGTTTCTAGGCAGACTGTGCAAAGAATAGCATCAAAAATCGAAAATGGCAAAAACCCTATATCCACACTCCATAAAAACTGTAAAGGAAAATGCCTTACAACGCCAAGGTCTGAGAGAATTATCAGGAATATTTGCTTGGAGAATAGAAAGAAACCCAAAAAAATAATCACAACATTGATTAAAGATGCTGGAATTAATATTAGTGTTTTAATTAGGATAAAAGACTGAAATGGGCTATAAAACACCGCAATATGACAACAGATGATTGGAGAAAGGTATTTATTTCTTAAACATGTCATTTTCTGCTTTATTTCTCGATTTTCTTTAGATTAATGAAAGACTAACATTTTTTGAAACATTTGTTTTCAGGTGTGCTTTTCTGATGAATCCAAGTTTCAGATCTTGGACAACAAAGCCTCATTTGTGCGAAGAAGGGTGGGTGAAAAATTTAATCCAGACTGCATTATCAAAACACTAAAACATCCATTGTCAATTATGGTGTGGTCTGTTATATGTGGTAAGGGTACGGGAAGGCTTTACATTGTCCAAGGGACAATGAGGCAGGACCAATACAAAGAAGTTTTGGAGCAAAAGCTCATTCCTCAAGTCTTGGAATGGTTTCCAGATGGCGAATTTATATTTATGCAAGATACTGCCCCATGCCATATGGCAAAATCCATTAAAAAGTTTCTTGGAGAGAAAAAAATTCCACTGCTGGATTGGCCAGGAAATTCCCCGGATCTTAATCCTATAGAAAACCTGTGGGAGCTATTAAAACGGGAGGTTTCTTTAAAAGAACTGGTGACAAACAAAACCCAGCTTATTGAAAAACTAATTGAAGGTTGGCATCGAAACCCTCACATAAAAGAATTGGCACAGAAATGCATTGACAGCATGCCACGGAGAGTAGAAGCTGTTATAGCAGCAAAGGGTGGATTTACAAAATATTGATACCATTACAATTTTTATATATAAAAAAAAAAAATTTGTTTGTTTTTATATTTATATTTGATAATAAACAACTATTCTTTAAATTTTTAATTATTTTTTACCGTAAACCTTTATTTTTTTTTACATTGTGGATAAAATTTCACAAAAATGTGTAGAAAACTCAATGGCCCTATTTCAATGGCCATCCACTGTAAGAACACTTTTAGAACATTAAGCACTCTGTTTTTAGAATACACTAACATAGTTTATATATATGTATATATATATATATATATATATATATATATATATATATATATATATATATATATATATATATAATATATATATATATATATATATATATATATATATATATATATATGTATATATATATATATATATAAATATATAAATTATGTTAGTGTATTCTACAAACAGAATGCTCCATGTTCTTAAAGAACAGAGCAATACTAAATTAGTAAAAACACTTATTTAATTTTTTCTATTTCTTCCTGATGAACCTACTGATGGAGAATTCAATTCTTCCTGATGGACCTACTAATGGAGAAACACTGTGTAGAAGAAAGAAAAAGTTAGATAAGTGTTTTTATTAATTTATATATATATATATATATATATATATATATATATATATATATATATATATATATATATATATATATATATATATGTATATATATATATATATATATATATATATATATATATATATATATATGTATATATACATATATACATATATATATACATATATATATACATATATATATACATATATATATATATATATATATATATATATATATATATATATATATATATATATATATATATATATACATATATATATAAATAAATAAATTAGTAAAAAGCACTTATCTAACTTTTATCTTCGACTTGAAGACAGGAAGAGTTCTCTTCCTGTCTTCAAGTCGAAGATAAAAGTTAGATAAGTGTTTTTTACTAATTTATTTATTATTGCTCTGTTCTTTAAGAACATTGAGCACTCTATTTGTAAAATACACTAACATAATTTACATACATGTATATATATATATATATATATATATATATATATATATATATATATATATATATATATATATATATATATATATATATATGTAAGAAGTATATACAACATGCAGAAGTTATTTTTTTTAAAAGCGCATTAATTACTTTAAAATCATTTTTTTTTTATCATGCGTCAAAACAAATTCATTTTATTTAAACTTTATTAGCTTATTGAGTTTTAATATTGTGTGGTGTAGTTGTTAATAAATTTGATCATGGTGCTTGCACTCTGGATTCAATTCCTATTAGAGTCTATTTTCTGTTTTTTTTTGGAATATTTTTTTATTAAATAACTAATTGATACTAATATATTAATAATAATAAATATTAATATAATAAAAGATATGATGGTTAATAAATAGTTGAGTAATTCAGTTAATAAATAACATAAATGCGCATAACATGTCTTGCTTTTTAAGAAAAATGTTATCCTTAATGCTCTTACTCTCGAGTCCTTAATACATATAATATAATAAGTATTTTTTATAAAAAAGTTTAGCTTATAAATCAAAACTAATATTTTTTACAAAATGCGCTTAAAACTATTTAATTCTAGCGTGGCTTGCGGTTAAATGCGCATTTTTGAACAGCATAATTTCAATAGGATTTAATATGATGAGTTGAGATTTACCAGGTCGGCTATTTTTAAAACCTGTTTACACTGAAAGTTTTTGTTTTTATTGATGACTGAAAGAATTATTTCTATTTTTTAAAGCTGATTTTCACTGTTTTTTTGTTTTTAGTTTTGAGATATAAAGTTTCTGCTGACAACAATTAAAAATAAAAAAACGGGGGGAGTGGGTGGTGGTGGAAGGGTGTCCTTATATGCTTGGGGTGGGTGGAAAAATTTTCCAAAAATGAATAAACGTGTCTTCCTCCCCCTTTTATTAGGAACTCGAGAATAGTATAGTTTATAAAAAAATTCTTTGATGAAGTTTTTTAACTTAAAATAATATACAAAGTATAATATTACTTAAATGTATATATTTATACAAAAAATATATGAAAAAAAAAGTATAAAAGATGTCTCATGTCAGTTTTTTTATGTAACACCTTTGGGGTACTACACCTAGATGGTATAATGTATTATATTAAAATAGAAACATACATTTTTTTCCATATGTTACTGAAATAATTTTAAAGATATAATATGATAATAGGTAAAAAAAGTTTGCAACATCATTTTCTGATAACAATGGGTTTATAAAGTACAACTTTATATCATAATTCATAATATTCAGCGGTTGTTATTGCGGTTTATTATGGTTATTATTACAGGTGTCATTGGTTTATAATATATTTAGCTGTTGTTTTTTTGTTTAATAGTATAAAAGTTTTTCTTTTTCATGCTCAAAATTTTTTGTTTGTTTGTTATTTGTCTTTATATTTGAGTTTATTCTTCTTTACAATCAAAACTTTTTTATCTCAATTTATTTATTACTAAGACTTGAGTATTAAGACTTGATTACTAGAACTTGATTACTAGGACTTGATTACAAGGATTACTAGGACTTAATCTAACAATTGTAGCTGATATGTTATCTCAAACAAACTTTACACAATCCCCACACTAAGTCTCACATAAATCTAAAAAATACAATCACAAACCTAAAAAATTATAATTTATATAGATCTATAGATTTAAACACAAAAGGTTTTTTTTATTCCTTTAACACCAAGTTTAAATAGTTTTGGCATAGCTTCATCAACCTTGTTTCTACTGTACAACTAGCAAAAAAGAAATGCAAGAAGTTCCGCTGAATCTAACAACAACAGCATAAATTATCCAAGTCTAAATTTTTCTGATGTTACTAAATTTCTTACTGTTCTTAGCTTAAGTCTTTATAATTGAAACACGGTTATAAGACTATAAAACTTGATGAGAGGAACGTAAATTTTTGATTTCAAAGACCATGGCTCCTTGGTGGTAAGCTTAGAGATAAGCATTGTTCAAAATACTTTAAAGGCACGTTAAAAATTTTGTTATTGTATAATTTTCACGGTTGTGGATGTTATAAAAACCTTATTAAAAAGCTATTAACAAAAGTGACATCTAAAATCATTTCTCCATTATCTTTTCTATAAATATTATTAAAAAAATTATCTTATATAGCCAAGTTTTAGAAAAACTCAGTTTTATTAATAAAAATCTAGAATTTTTAAAAAGTAATTGTTATCATTTCATTAGGAACATATAAACACATATAAACATAAAACAATAATGCAAACTTAGAATGAATTTTTGTAGATGGCACAAGAGACGCTAACTCCTAATAGCAGCGCCCTTAAAGTATTTATGGAAAAGAGAAAGTGAATCAACATTATGATGTTGTGTTAATGTTTGGTGGTTGTCTGTAAAAGCAGGTCCAACTATGTTTACAATGCGTTTTTGTATTCTGTCTAAAAGAGAAAGATTCATCATTCGGAGATTCACACAGATATGGCAACAGTATTCCATATGAGGACAAATTAGAAATTTATTGAGATATAGAATAGAATTTAGAGTAAGAAATAGGCAAGCACAACAAAGAGATGCAACTTTAGCAGATGTTAATTTTGCAATGGATTTGGAATATGGTTTTTGAAAAATATTGGAAGTAAGAAGTAATCCTAGAAGACAAACAGTAGATTATTCATAGAGTAAATTACTATTCACAAATATAGGAAGACCTAGATTATTGCAATAATTGTTAAAAAAAAGTTTCATTTGAGTTTTATGTGAGTTTTATTTGAGTTTATTAAAGTTCACTAGCCACTGACACTCCCATGCTTCAAGTTCAAATTCCTTCTCTAAGCAATCAGAGGGTGTTGGCTATCAAGACAAGAATAAATGGTAGTATCGTCAGCAAACAGTGCTATTTTAGATGTGAGAGTTTCGGGAAGGTGGGCAATATAAAAAAATTATAGGGTTAAGGATAGAACTTTGATAAACCCCTCCGATAGACAGCGCTCTTCTTCATTTCCAGTAACTGGAACCCTTCCAGTTACTGGAAATGAAGAAGAGTGCTGTCTATTGAGGACAACTTTTGTACTACAATTAGTAAGAAAGGATTCAATAGCCTTAAAGATATTACCTGATACTCCGTAAGGAGAGAGCTTATGCAAAAGACCAGCATGCCAAACTTTTAAAAGAAAACAAATAGAGTTTACGAAAAGTGCAATAAATATTGGACAAGTGAGGCAGCAATAAATTGGCACAAGAAAGGTTACAAAAACAAAAGACTGGAAAAAACAAAAAACTGAAGTAAATAGTGAAAAGAGTGTAAGTGAAAGTGAATATAAGAATAAAAGTGAGGAGATTGTTGGTAAAAAAATGGAAGCAGAGTTCATGCCTGTATTTTATAAAGTATTTAATTTGTTAAAGTCACCATTTGTGGAAATATAAAATACTTGCAACAAGAATCCTTTTTGAATTTTTTTTTTTTTATAACTGCCTGGATTTTAATTAAAGAAAAATGTCATATTAACTAAAAGTTTTAAGTTTTTTGAAAAATTTATTTGCTAGAGATACTAAATTGTTCTGAAAGATATTGGAGGGTTTTGTATAGATTCTGAAAACTCATAGAAGAATGTTTTAGAAGGTATGATGTAAATAAGGAAATATGATGTAAATACTCTGATGTAAATAAGGAAATGATTTTCCTACAATGAATGGTCTTCTCTGAAAAACGTTTTGATTTGATTTGTTCTTGAAACTTGATCTGTTGCCTCAAGGAAGAAGGATATTAGCTTTTTGGATTAAAGATCACTAGAAAGATTAACTATAATATATAGATAACTATATATATATATAGAAAGACTCAAAATGATCATGAGTAAAAATAAAAAGAATGCAAAAATCTTGCAAGAAACAAAAAAGAAAAAAAATTTTCAAAACTTCCAACTTCCACATTGTTCCAAACAAGAAAATCTAAAATGTTTTCTTTAACTCTTGCAAGAAACATTTTTGATGACCTTGATACTGCAGCATCAGGTTGTAAAATTTTCAGCAATCAAGCAACACTTCTTCTTGGTTTTGTCTTGGAAATAACAGTATTCTCAAAGGATGATATATTTCTTAGTAGACTAACTGTGGAATGCACCTTATAAAATTAAAAAAAAAAGGAGCATTATGCATCAGGGAGAGATTTGCCCCAATCAAAATATTCAGTTTTTCACAGGAAATGGCAAAACTCTTACAAGTTCTAAAGAAAAACTATTAACAAATTTGCTGCTATTCTTTCAGGAAACACTTTAGACTGTGTTCAAGTAAAAATACTTGGTAAAAACCTAAAAATAAGAACAATTGACTCACAATCTAATAACTGCATTTGTCTTTTGGAACAGTGGAATTTTGAAAAAATAACTTTTGGTACTTGCTGAGATACAACAGCAACCAACACTGGATGCATTTAAGGCACTGCAGTCGCAATAGAAAAGCACCTTAATAGAAAAGTACTTTGTTTACAGGCATCATTTCCATAATACTATGTTCAACGAAGTATTAAACCTGTTATTTGAATTTGATTAGTCACCTGATTTTTTATTGTTCAAAAACCTGCAAACCAAAGTTAAAACCAAAAACTAGATAATTAAAAGAGTTTTTACTCCACCTAAAATTCAGAACCTGTGACCTGCTGACTATGAAGAACAACAATGTGTGCAATTTTGTTCTTTGTCATTTGAAGACATACCTAGTACCTTACTGAAGAAATGATACGAATGTTACTCTTCTCTATCCAAACACCATTAAAAACAAGTAAAAAACAATATTTTTGTTTCACCAGTACTTTTGGATCCTTTTCACTCTTCTAGAAATAAACGGTTTGGTCATTATCCCTGCAATCACCAAATCAATGAGGGAAATATCAGTGCTTTCAAAATGTTTTTGTTCTTGCAAAAATGACACAATAGAGAAAAGAATTGTAATAATCATAAACTATGCAACAATTCATACGATAACAATAAAAAACTATAATAGACTCATAACACAAATTGTAATTTGTGTTATGATTTCAAGAAAAAAAGCAATACTTAAGCAAGAAAATTTCTTTTTCTCCAGAAAATATTTGTCAGAACGAAAAATATTATTTGGAGGAAATTATATTAAAAATTTACTTGAGTTGTATAAGTGTGTCATTTTTTTTGTGTTACACAAAATTTAAAAATTTGTATGTAAAGAAAAAGCTGTTTTTTCAATTTTTTTATATCTTTGACATTTGTTTAATAGTTTAATAGTTTAAAATTTGCTTAATAGTGTTTTGAAATTCTGAGGACTTTTAAAACTTTGAACAACTCTAATAAGCAGATTAGGCAGTGTTTTATTGAATAATTCAGATTGATTACATTTCTTAGTTTAAATTTATAATAAACTTTTAATTGATTTTTTTTTTATAATACACTTTTAATTGGAAGTATCTATTTTTAGAATAAGATTTTTGGAATACTTATATTTAAATATTATACTTTATCCATATAAAACAAACAGCTCCACACAATTAGATTTTTTATTTTAAGTATTTTTATTTATATTTGTTTCTATATTTTATCTATATTTATATTTGTTTCTATATTTTGTCTAGATTATAACTGTTGACAATGATTAAAACATCTGTTTGTTTTTCCTTATTAGTATTATATATCTTCCATGAACTTTTTGTCATAAGTTCTCTGTTTTTTTATTTCTCAGCTTAGTTTAAGCAATACTGATTTTCTGTACCACATATAACAAAGATAACTATAAATATGATAGAAAAAAACTTTTTTTTTAATAATTTACCTATTAGTTCATGAATTTTTAATTCGTTATTCTGGTAATTTTGGTAAACATATTTCATTTTATATATCATTGTTTAGTATTTTAAAACTTTTAAACTTTTTTAATATTAATTTCATCAAGTCTTCGAAAGCTTTTGTTTTTGAAAATGTTTTTTAGATGTTACAAATTCATGGAATTATTGGAGAAATTGCAGTACTTTTTGTCCATATTCATGCAATGATGGTAAATATGTTGATAAATCACCTTGTTCTAGTAACAGTTCCTTTGGAGGTACTTTTTTTTGTTACTATTTTTTATATAATAATACAATTAAATATTAAAAAAATAAAGAAAAGAAGTAATTGTTAAAAAGTCATATTTTTTGGTCTAAAGTTTTTTTTAAAGAAAATTAAAAAATAAATAAGTAAAAAGTAAAAAATTTGTTTTTTCTGAAAAAAGTTCAAGTAAAAAAAAAACATTCAAGTAAAAAAAAGTTTAAGTATAAACTTGGAATCACCACGTAATCAAAAATTGTGGCATTTTTTTATTGATATTGAAGGAAATCTGACTTGAAATGACCTGATTGACTGAAAGGAGATTTGAAATAACTCAACACATTCAGGTGGATTATTCTGTTAAATTGGAGCATGTCAAGAAAAAGGATTAAAACAAAAAGCAGCAACAAAAAAAATAAATAAAAAAAAATTTAAGGCTATTTTCATCTTGAAAAATTAAACATTAAATTAAAATCAATGTTTGTGCTGAATGTAGTCATAAAAATCAATAAATAGCAAAAATTTTTAGTAAAAAAATAATTTTGAGTAACTCTTTAGTCTAACATAACAATCTTACAAAATCTGTTTTCTATATTAAAAATTCAAACAAGCTGTTTATAGATTTTTCATTGTATTTACTTTAATGAAATCCTCACTGGAGATTTGCCAAAGTTTAGCATAAAATGTAATTAAAAATGTCATAATGAACTGAATTCTCTGTGGACAAGAATGCATATGGACAAGTGTATACCATTAAATATACATATATATGTCTTTATAACAAAAATGTCATAATAAGATTATATTTTTTTGTGTTAAATGATTTTGATTTTTAGCAAATCCATAATATTGCTGAAATTAATATTGAAATAAGAGCTCAGATTGTTTTTGTTCATGTTAATGCTCAAAATTTGGCTCAAAACAAATATAATGTGTGGGTATTAGCTTAGGCTACCCTAACCATTTAGACTTTATATTTTAAAAAAATTTTTGAGACTGTAAATAAATTAAATCTTGCTGTAAAAATTCACCACAATTCACTTTGCAATTGCAAACTAAAACAAGAAGCCAAAAACGTGTCAACTAAAGCTGTCAAAGTGACCTATTCAAAGATCATTTAATCCATTTTAATATGTTGGACTTTTGTCATTTGTTTTGTTTTTTTGATCATGGTAATCAAAAGTGTGATCAAAATCCAAAATGTTTTGGTCTATAACTTTACAGGTACAAATTAAACTAAGTGTAGAAACTCCTTGTAAACTGAACGAGATGAAATGAACTAAAGTTTTCTCTAAAATGGAATAAAATAAAATAAATGTAGTTTAAGATAAAACCATTTTAAATGTAGTTTAAGATAAAACCATTTTAAATGTAGTTTAAGATAAAACCATTTTAAATGTAGTTTAAGATAAAACCATTTTTTAAGATAAAATAAAATGTAGTTTAAGTTTTTTAAAACCTTAGAAATTGTTTAGTGCCGGAGATAGAACAAGATATCCTACCTCTAGAACAAATAGAACTTGCTATGAAACTATTGTCTATTTTTTTCAAGAAATTTCAAATTGGTATCTGCAGAAAAAGTTCCAACCATCAGTAACCATCTATCAGTAAAAAGATCAAGCCATCAGTAACCATCCATTAGTAAAAAGATCTAACCATCAGAAACCATACATCAATAAGTTCCAACCATCAGTAACCACCCAAAATGACATTTACTGAGTCTTTATTTTATACTTTACAATTTTAGATTTTTTTTGATTTTTTGATATGAAATTCTTAGATGTTGAATATGAAAATTCAACATCTAAGAATATTCAATTATCAAATTTAGAGCCTTCTGAAATTCCACAATTTTTCCTCTTATAATTTGTTGTTTAATTTTAACTCCAACAAAACTCAGTTATTTACAGCAAACAATTATTGCAATACTGTCAATATTCCTATATAAATGAATGGCAACCCTCTCACTGAGTCCTTATCTTTATGTATTCTTGGGCTAGCATTCAATTCTGACCTTTCATGGAAACCATATTTACAATCAATAGCCAACTTAGTATCTGCTAATAGGTTGCTTCTTTTTATCATACTTGCCATTTTCTTACTCTTGATTTCATTCTTTACTTCTACAAATCTCTTATTTTTCCCTGTATAGAATACTGTTGTCACATTTAGGTGGGTTCTTTTAATGATGATATTTCTCTTCTAGGCAAGGTCCAAAAATGAATTATAAATGTAGTTGGACCTGTTCTATCTGCCAAGCTTGATCCTCTCTCTCATTGTCATAAAGTTGCATCTCTTTCTCTTTTCTACAAATACTACCATGAATAGTATGCTGGGTGGTGCAAAGAAGAGGTTATTTCTGCATATTCGACACAAGTTTCAAAGTGGAGGGGCACAATCTTCAATTTTTAAAAAAAGTCCTCTATATCTACAATTTTCTTTAAAAAAGAAAAACAAAAAAAGTTCTATAGAAAAAAAGTGGAGGCACGTGCCCCTGCCCCCCTACTTTTTTTAAGCAGTGGTCACCATGGTCACTGCTCAAAAATTGCTCAAAAGAATTATAATCTCGCATTCGTTCATTCAATTCATCATTCATTCAGCATTCATTCACTCACTCATCATTCAGCAAAGTCTAATTTTTTTACTGCATCTGTTTCTACATGCTTTAAAAACTTTTATTTGTCTAGTTTTTTCCCCCGCAAATTATGGTTAATAGTTGACTATTAAAGCATAATAATAAAATAAAAAGTTATGTGTTCTGTATATGTATTCTGTATGTTTTATAGTAAATATTGTTCAGAAAAGCAATAACAAAGCAATAATTTTTTGGGTTTTTATTTTTATTTTTTATGAAGCACATAGAAAATAAAAGAAAGAAAATATACACTTATAAAACAAATATTAAAAACTAAAAATTTATTTTTTATGATGCATTAAACTATTAAATAATTTTTAAAATGAAAACAAAACAATACAAATAATATTATCATACAAAAATTTATTTCTGTTATAAAATCAAATTAGTTAATATTTATTAGGGTTGAAACATTGCAGTAGTTGATGGTTTAAAATAAATTGTATTATGTCAAAAATGTACTTTACTTGTTTCTTGATATTGTTTGAAAAATTTATAACTAAAATATTTTAAGTTTAGTTTAATTTTTTTGTAATTAATTTTTGGTTTGCTTTAGATTTGTTGATTATATCCGACAATGTGACATTAAAACATAATTTGACTTCAAAAATGATTAATGTTATCTATGAAGAATTTGTTATAGCATTTGATGTGTACAAAACTAATGTAGATCAAAAAGATATTTTAAGATTCTGTAAAGATGATAATACATGTGATGATTTCATACAAGTTAGTTATGCTGATTATAAACTAAAAGTTACTTTTCCTAACTTAACATTTGGTGATTATGATATGAATTCAAATTCATGGAGTACAATTAAAATTTTGCAGCAGTATATCAACAGCTCCTATTTTTATTCTGTTGTTGTTAATGGAGCAGTTGCATTCTTTGCTAATAATATGCTGCCAAAATTGTTTTCAAATATCAGTGTATATAATTCTGATGAATATAATCCACCTGAACCAATTAAGAATCTGTATATTATCAGTAAAACACAAGGTAAAACATTCTGATATACTTAACATAAAACTTAAATAAAAACATTCACAAAAAGTAATGTATGTATATTTATGTATTTGTGTGTGTGTTTTTTATGTATAAATAAGTATGTTTGTGTGTGTGTGCATATATATATATATATATATATATATATTTATATACGTATATATATATATATGTATATATATATGTATATTTATATATATGTATATATATATGTATATATATATATATATATATACATATATACACACACACAAACATGCATACATTAGATAAAAACATTCACAAAAAGTAATGTATCATGTAATTATGTTTGTGTATATATATATATATATATATATATATATATATAAATACTGGGGTGTACACTCTGACTTTACGTTGGTCGCTAAAAGGGCAACTGAAAGTAACCAGTTTGTTAATGTTGATCGCCCGCTGAAGTTTTGAATTGCCCGTCACATATGTTCTAATCATTTTTCCTTAGTTCAGTGTAGACTAGAAATAATAAAATAAAATAAATAGTTTAAAAATGTAAAGGGTTAAGTGTAGACTATAAATATATATTTATATATATTTATAAATATATATTTTATAAATATATATATATTTGGGCGAATAAAAGCAATATTGTTAACTATTGACAACATTCACTTTTCTACTTTCAGATAAAGCACATGTCGATATATACAAAATTAGTTTTTTCACTTGAATTGAGGGTTTATTTTATAAAAAGAATAGATGCTCTTTTTTACAACAGCAAAGTATTGACAAATATAAATAAAAAACTTAAAACTATTTTAAAACCCTTTGCTTTTAAAGTGTTGTAATTATTAAGACCCTATTTGTTACAGAAGCCTGAAAACTATTGACATTTTTAAGTACTGCATTGGAGTTAAGTTTAATTTTAAACCGCGTTAAAAAAACATTTAAACTAATATAATAAATGTTACAAATAGAACAAATAGAAGTTCAGTATTTGAAAAAGATTTTATTTCTTAAAAAAATTAATGAGACAAAAATTTTGAATACATTTGTGAAAAGAATTCTCTTAAGCAATAACAGCTTGTCCTTTTTTATGCTAAAAAAAAGTTTTTATTTTTGCTTTTGCATGTTATAATCTATTATGTCTATAATGAAAATATATATATCTATAATGGAAATATATAATATATGTATATATATAATATATGTATATATATATATATATATATATATATATATATATATATATATATATATATATATATATATATATATATATATATATTAGATATGTATTAGATATACTAGATATGTTTGTTGACCAGAAGACCATATATATTAGATATATGGATATATATATATATATATATATATATATATATATATATAATATATATATATATATATATATATATATATATATATATTAGATATGTATTAGATATACTAGATATGTTTGTTGACCAGAAGACCATATATATTAGATATATGGATATATATATATATATATATATATATATATATATATATACATATAAATATATATATATATATATATATATATATATATATATTAGATATGTATTAGATATATTAGATATGTTTGTTGACCAGAAGACCATATAAACAATCCTAAGTACCAGCTACCAGCAGTAAAGCAAGGAGGTGAAAATGTTATGGTTTGGTGTTGCTTCTATAGAGATTGTATTGGTCCTATCCATTTAATTTATGAGATGAACAAAAATATGTACAAAGATATCATTAAGGATGTTATGCTACCACGTGCTAAAAATAAAATGTCTCAAGGATGGATATTTCAGCAGGAAAATGACCTAAGCCACACTTCAACCCTTCTATAAGTTTTTTTAAAGACCAAAAAAATTTGATTAATATAATGGCTTTTGCAAAGTCTTGACCTTAATCCAATTGAACATCTATGTGAACACCTCAATCAACTAATTTTAGGTTAAAGACCTATTAAAATTATGAAACAAGAATGGGAAAAAATCAACATTAATGTCATTATAAAGCTGGTGGACTCAATGACTTGTCACTGTCAAGCAGTAATGAATCCTTCCCGACAAAATTTCTAAGCAATCAAATTATAAAATATTGTCGGTTTTCCGACGATATTTTACATTTAGATTGCTTAGATTAAAAAAAAATTTCTTTCTTTTTCGATTTGTAATCTACTGCAGCTTCTTTTCTTTTTAATTTTTCAAAAGTTACAAAAAATTGTAGTAAGTTACAAAAAGTAGATTTTGGAAATTTATCATGATGTTAAGCGAAAAGTCTCAAGTATACAATCTGTGAGCTGTACAATTGGCACTTTTGCTTAGTAATATATATTTTTTTACAACTTATGTAGCAAACAGTTTAAAGCTCATTACTCCTTTTTTAATAGACATAACTGACCACATGGTTTACTGCATAACTAGTAACTAAAACAAGTTATTTGGTTAATGGTTAACATTTTACAAGAATAAAGAAATGTAAAAACTTTATCAGGTGTAGCTACGCAAACTTAATCTTACAACAGTTATTGGAAAGGAGACTAATAGTTATTAGTAAATAAGGCTAAAACATAATAGAATGACACAAGCTAAAACAATATCATAGGCTGTTTCATTTTCAACATTTTATTTTAATAAGTAAAATAAAAATAACATTACAACATTTTATTTTAATAAATAAAATAAAAATAACAGTTATTGAAAATAGATTAATTACTAGCCTCCTTTTCAATAACTGCTGTAATGTTAATTTGAATGACACAAACTAAACAACTAAATAAGACATAAAACTATCTGATATACAGTTTATACACTTATATATTTATTATATATAAACTATTTAAAGGTAAAAAAAAAACAATTGTTATATTTTTAAGTTTCTTTTTTTGCAAAATAGTCTTTTTTTGTTTTTGTTTTGTTATGATTCATTTTCAACAAGGCGGCAAGCAACCACTATTAAGTTGGGAGTAACTAGAAAAAAAAAAGAAGTTAT
Source organism: Hydra vulgaris (assembly GCF_038396675.1). Classification (NCBI taxonomy): domain Eukaryota; kingdom Metazoa; phylum Cnidaria; class Hydrozoa; order Anthoathecata; family Hydridae; genus Hydra; species Hydra vulgaris. The sequence continues at coordinate 34,232,381 of NC_088920.1, forward strand.
AGAGCAAGGATATGGTTGACATATTAGGAGATATGTAGAAGTAAAAAAATCTAGAGTAAGAAAATGGCAAGTATGATAAAGAGAAACAACCCTAGTGGATGCTAATTTAGCATTTGATTGTATATATTGTTTCCATGAGAGGTTAATTGTAAACAATAATCCAAGAAAACATAAAGAAGAGACCTCACAGGTCTTGTGGTACATATAAAAGTTTTCTAAAACAACATTTTATGTCACAAAATGTAACAATTTATGTTGTTTCATTAACTTTCTGTGATAATTTGTATTTATTATGTGTATATACATTGCTCTTGCCATTAGGTCAGACATGCATCCTTTAGGTCTCGCTAAGCCTAATCCAGATCCCCCTAAATATGTATTGCTTACAACAACCAACAGGATATTAGGACTGTATGTTTCCATCATGGAATCAATAGACAACTTATATACCATAATAGAATTTTTTATCAATGTATATGAGCAATCTTGGTTCTGGATCAAAATCCATCTTTTAATTAAGGAATGAGCATAGCATCTTTATCATTTCATTTTGTCATTCAGATACTTGGATCAATTTAACCACAACATTATAACCCAGTGATTTCTCATAAATGCTTACTTTGCATTTTCAAAAATGTCTTGCTTTTAATAATGACTGATAAAAATACCAGAATCTTTGGCATTCAAAATATCACTGGAATGAATTGAGACAGTTGAACAATTTTGGACAAGAAAATTCTATATTCCAAAAAAAATTTAAAGCACGTGACTACATTGACCTAATTGAATGGTTATCCAGTAAAGTAACTACAGCACAAAGATTAGCATGTTTGGTTACGAAGGCCTCAAAGTAAGTGCGCGGTCATAACAAATGGGAAAAATTTATTTCCTCCACTCTGAAATCAAGAAAACTCATGCCTGAATTTAGGCACAAGAGTCAGTACGAAACCTAAAGATGTATATATGCAAGTGTATGGCAACTCAGGTTTATGTTTAACAAATTTTAGTTAAATATTGAAAAACAGTTTTGTTGTTAATTATGGTGTACTTTCAGGCACCTTGCCAGAACAGAACACATTGTCCATGGGGTGCTAATTTTTGTTCCAGTAATTAACCATACATAGATGCAACTTTTGCAAACCACAAAGTGCTGTGACATTTAAACAATTTTTCAGAAGAAAAAATTAGGGCAATTTTACAAAACTTTTGAAATTTCACAGGTCCTCAACACAAGAGACAAGGAAAAAAAACGAGATTTAAACTCACAATATCTCACAAAGTCACACAATGTTTTGTTTCTTTTGTGTATCCCATGTATCCCTTAATTTTTAATTATCCTTTGATAGGTTGGTATCATTTTTATATTTGTGTTGAATAACTAATATGGTTTCTATATCTAATTTTAAAAGATTTTTACCAATGTAGCATTAAGTTGTAATCAAATATAGAGTGTGACCAGGATTAGTTAAAGAGATATTAGGTCAATTAGAGTGTGACCATGATTAGTTGAAGAGATACTTGCTTAATACATAATAATAAATAACAGACTACTATTCTTATCAAGACTATATATAAGGTAGATTTCATATTCTGCTGTTATTCGTTTTTACAGTTGTTTAAAATTGTATGAAAATAAAAGTGTGTATGTATTTTTTTTTTATGTTTGTGTTAAAATTTTTGCTGAGTAAGATGAAAAAGAGAGCTAAACCTAGCAATGTTGTAGCAATTTAAAATTTTTGTTACCAGGTAGAATAATTTAAAAATGTGATTGTGTGACCTGATAATGGAAGAAATAGTAAAGCAACTGGATAATTGGAGAGAATTGTGATTGGGTGATAGAAGAAAGTGTAGTTGTATTATTACTTTTATAATTCATTGGGGCACATAAGGTTAGATTATTGAAAAGTTACTTTGCGAGATGAATTTGCAGACAAGTTTAGTTCAATAGAGTGTAGTAGTTGCTTTAGAATACTGGAATAAGTAAAAGTTTGGAATAAGTAGTTTGAATAAGTAAAAGTATAGTTTTATTTTTCTATTTTGTTCTACCAATTCAGTTTGGCGAATTACTGTTTCCATCTTAATTAGTGGCTCGATCATAGTTGAAATGGAACTCCATTGAGTTTTTACGTCAAGATGAAGCTCTCATTGCCAAATTTGCGCTTTACCTTGCTTAGAAAAACACTGTTACAAATCATGGATTACTTGATAAATTTTACAAGTTTTCTAGAATTCTCCAAGCCAGGTTTATCAATTTTTTTCTGTTCAATTACATCATTTGTTATGATTTCCTTACCACTTCTAACATAAAAGTTGTCTATTTTGTTGATCTCAAATATATACAAGTAATGTTCATCAAAACCTTCAACACTTTTTTTATATAATGTTTTTTCATCTATGTTCTTATATATCTCCCAAGTGCAAAGCAAGATTAATATAGCTGTATTTTACTTCAGTTGTTATTTTTCTATTAATAATTGTGTTTCTCTTTTCATTGCAGTTATTGTGAACATGTTTCTTTAATTCACATTCTGTTGTTGGACACTTGTATCCATCTTGATACATCAATTGCTTTATATAACTTTTTCTAGTAATTGCTCTTATATTCCATCTGTTTCAAGAGTGTAATAATTTCTTTGAGACTTTTTTGGTAAAAAAAACTCTAAATGGTTTACACTTAATTTAATCTTATTTTAATTAGTTTCTAATAAAATCAACTAATTTTCAGGAAAGTTTCCAAAACCTAAATTATGTTCTTACCAAAGCAAATATCAATCATCAAAGACGTAATTAGGTTTTTACAAAATTTTATATCGAAAGCAAAATATAAAACGGATCACCCTTTTTAATCAAATTTTTTATTGTATTTAGTCTCTTTTCTATTTTCTAACAATTTTTACTTGGAAGATTTGTTTTGAGCAGTTTTATTGATATCAATAAAATATCTTGAGATGATTCTTTGATGTTGTTGTTGCCATAACACTTTATGGTTTTAAAGTGAAAAAATGTATAAATATTTGTAATTTAAAATTTAGTTGTCTGTGTAGCATATTCCCATACTGTTGGCATGACTAAAAACATTTTCATCACTTTGCAAGTAATTTTTTCTGTAATTTTATTTAAATTTGTACAAAAATAAATATTCAAAATAATTTGTTAAACAGTGAAATTAATTGGTCATTTAGTTTATATACCCTAAGTATAAGATAAGTACATTAAAAGTTAAAATGTGTTTAAGTATTTTTAATTAAAAAATTAAAATGTGCAGAAAAGTGTTAAAAAACAGTTATCAAAAAGCAATTGCTGTTTTTTGATTTTGACAAAAAAACTAATTTAAAAAAGTTTTATGTTATTTTTGTTATACAAATAAAATTTTATTATTTTTAATTTTTTAAAACTAGAGTAGAAGATTTATTTATGTTAGTGCTAATTAATGTTTGATTTAATTACATTGGATTAGTAAATAGTTAATCAACGTTACCTTTTTGTTTTGTTTTGTTTTGATTACAAAAGTTTTCAAATTTCAAATTCCATACATAATATTTGAATAATAACAAAGATATTAAAACATTGCTTTTGGTAGTTAGAAACATTTTTTGTAGTTGTTTTTTTCACTTAATTTGTTATAGTGTTTTGGTCTCAATGGGGACATTGGTCAAAATGCAATCCATCAGGATTTTCAAATAGAACTCGCTATTGTAAATCAAATAAATGGTTAAATTGTTTAGGAAACAGTACTGAGTCTAAAACCTGCGACAGTATGTACTGTAACTACTTTTGAAATTTTTTGTTGTTGTTATTTTTACAAATAAAATGCTATTGTATTCTTATATATATATATATATATATATATATATATATATATATATATATATATATATATATATATATATATATATTTCATTTTAAATTTAATTGTATTTCATAATATATATTTTCTATTATTTTTACTTGTTTAACTACTAACTTAATACTACCATGCTTTTGTTATAATTTTTATTTTATATAAATCCTAGTTACTTTTTATTTAAACATTTATAGGAAGGTTTAGCATTAAAGATTTTTACATAACTATAAATTTTGTATACAGCTGAAGATTTTATATGAAAGGTCTTCTTTTTTTTTATAATAAATTAATATTTGTAATTGTTAACTGATTGCTAAACATTTCAATTCATTGTCATATTTCAATGTCAAGTAGCTCAAAATTTAAATGCAACGATGACCAATGCATATTATTCTCACATAAAACTAAAAAGATATTATAAAATGAAAACAATTTCATATTGTATTAATGACCAGCTTGTTTGAAAACTGGCCATTGATACAATTAGCAAACCCTTTTGTTGAACTTTATTGCAATGTAAAAATTTAAACTTGCAATACAATGACTTTAATATTTGCAAAAAATTGCAACTTAATCTTGGAAAATAAGTCATATTTTTACTTATAACAATACTTTTAGCATAAAATATATTTTTTAACATCTTCGCTTCCAACAAGGCTGCAAGCAACCGCTACTAGAGTTGGAAGTTACTGGAAGCGATCACGATGGAACAAGATAACGATTGACATGTGAATTAAAAGATTGAAAATTATATGAATCAGGAAAGCAAGATGAAGGAAGCGAATTCCAAATAACTGGTGTTTGATGAAAAAAACTAGACAAATAAGAGTTTTTGGAACACTTAGGAATAGTCACAGAAAAAGGATAAGACAAAATGGAATGACAAGTAACACGAGAATAAAAATTTAGTAGATGGCACAAAAAACACTAGCTCTTTAGAGTATTTGCAGAAAAGAGAAAGAGAAGCAACATTACGATGATGTGATAATGGTTGGAGGTTGGTTGCAAGAGCAGGTCCAACAATGTTTTTAATTCGCTTTTGCACCTTGTCTAAAAGAGAAAGAGCATCATTAGAAGATCAGCCTCAGATTTGGCCGCAGTATTCCATTCAAAGACGGATTTGAGATTTATAGAGATAAAGAATAGAATCCGTAGTAAATAAGTGTTGAGCATGATAAAGAGATGCAACCTTAGCAAATGCTAATTTTGCAATGGATTTGATATACGGTTTCCAAGAAAGATTAGAAGTAAGAGTTAATCCTAGAAGATGAACTTTTATACTACGATTGGAAAGGAAGAGTTCAATAATCTTAAAGATGTTACCTAATACACTGTAAGAAGAAAGCTTATGGAGAAGACCAGCATGCCAAACTTTATCAAAAGCTTTAGAAATGTCAACTAATGCACAATAAAGCCTATTGGTTATTACTGTTAGCAAATTAGCTGTAGAATGAGACAATCGAAATTCATATTGATGATCAGAAAGGAAGTTATTAGATTCAAGATTAAGTGTTTGTAATAAAGATTTAAAAACCTTACTTATAATAGGGAGAAAACTAATGGAACAGTAGTTAGACAAGTCAGACCGCTCTCCAGAATTTTTTGAAAAAATGGATAACAGATGCTACTTTCCAGCATGCCGATTACAAGACTCCAATAAGCACTTGTTGACAACTACAACAGGTATCTTGTCCAGGCCACAAGCTGTAGAAGAGTCTAAGCAGGAAATCACTTTAGATACAGAAGCTAAAGTGATACGAATGTCAAGCAATGGATCAACCTGTTTGTTGGCTATATCAGGTAGAACGTAACTAGTGGAATCAAGTGATGATATTGATGAAAAGTTTTTAGCAAACACTTCAGCTTTGTCGCTTGGTGAGGTGACAAAATCTGAACTGTACAAGAGAGGCGGAATAACAGATTTGCTCTTTTTATAAACAGACGTCTATTTTCTGGAGAACTGTTTTGCTGATAGATACGGATGTAATAGTTTCGATCAGAAATTGCAGCAGCACAATATGAGGTAAACCAAGGAAAAGAGTGAGGCTTGACTTCTTCGAGAAGGAATAAAAGATTTCATGCCAGCCTGAATCCACAAAGTTATATAAGAAGTACATTGATCAGCAGGAAGATGAAAGATTTCTTCCCAAGGACCACCACAAAGAAAATCATGGAAAGAGTCAGCTTTAAGGTAGTTGTTGGTTGGTAAGGTAGGTAAGTTGTAAGAGGTACAATGATAGGGGATTTCTGATGATGAAGAAGAATGAGATAATAGTTTTAAAGAGATCAAACTGTGATCAGAAGCATTTAAGGATTAATTTAGAGAATCTGAGCTTTGACTAGGATCACAAACAAGACATAAGTTGAGTAGAGAAGGTAAGTGATTTGGGTTGTCTGGAAAAGGAGTTGGAAAGTCCACTAATTGAGTTAGAGATTAAGAAAGTGATGGGCCTTAACGCCAGCAGAGTCACTGACACTAGAGCCAAGTCATGTAATGAGCATTTAAGTCACCAACAACAGCGATATTGGCTGATTGATAAAAAGAGGCATTCTCAATTTGATCAGAAATGATATTGAAAAGAGTGCAGTCTTGAGATGAAGGAGAGCAATATAGAACAGAGAGAAAGGCGATATAGTGAAGTGGTGCTAAACGAAAGCACATAAAAGTATAGCCGGTGGATTTAAACCTAGTTTTCTATATATATATATATATATATATATATATATATATATATATATATATATATATATATATATATATGTATATATATATATATTTATATATATATATATATATATACACACACACACTATTATATATAAATATATATATATATATATATATACACATATATATATATATATACATATATATATAGTGTGTGTAAATATATATATAGCCGGTGGATTTAAACCTAGTTTTCTATATATATATATATATATATATATATATATATATATATATATATATATATATATATATATATATATATATATATTTATATATATATATACACACACAGACTATTATATATACACATATATATATATACACATATATATATATATATATATATATATATATATATATATATATATATACTTTATTTAAAATAAAGTATTTGTTAATGTAAATATGTATTTATATATATGTAAATATGCAACTATTAGTTTAAACTATTTGCAGACAGGTTTTATAAAAATATATAGTTTTAAGTTAGTTCTAATTTCAAATTATTTTAGTTTATAAGTAATATGTTTATTTGCAGCTTATTTAGTATTGTGGCATTCTTTTAATTCATTGCCAATAACGGCTGGTCCGATATTTACTGGTCCTATTTAATTTGTTTGTAGTAATATATTTTTTGATGTGCGCGCTAAATTTTTTGTGCTTTCAGGTAGGACAAAAAAGTGCACCACCGAGCCTCATTGAACTGGCCCAAGAAGAAAAGAAGTTTAAAAACATCAATAAATTGTAAAATTTTATTCACCATTTTTAACTCTTGATTTAAGGAGTAAAGAATTTACTGCTGAAAAAGTCAGAAGTTTTGTTGACTCAATAAGCTACTTTAATATAAGGAAAGTTTATAACATTAAATGTAAACATTTATTTGTAAAAAAAAATGTTCTAAGCATTATACATTTGTTAATATTGCAATTTTACTATGAATTTTAACAGTGTTAATATTGGTTTCTTAAACTGGATATGTAGATAAAAAATTTATCAAGTAATTATTAGGAATATAAATTAATAGGAATAGGAACATGGCAAAAACATGATAATTACAAAATATTTACATACAAAAAGGATATTTAAAATAATGTAACAGAAATGTTGCTCTCACATAAAATAATGGTAAAAATTATAATAGAATTTTAAGTTTAGAAATTCTAAGGAGCTTGAATAGTTTGGAAAATTGATTTTAAAATATCATAGAAAAGTTTTGCGTTTCTTTTATAATCAACATTCTTGTTCATTTTATAATTTTTGTTAGTGAACTACATTTTTCAGGCATATATTGTTTTTTTTACAGGGAAAAAATAGTGGCTCAGCCATATTAATGATGACCTTAATGTATTAATTAAACAAATGTATGGCAAGTGTATGGCAATGTTTAGCAAGTTTATATATTGTGACACAAGAAAGTTATTTCTACAAATATAATAAGAGCTACAAACTGTTTGTACTTTTAAAATTCTTGTTCTATTCTCAATGAAGGATTGCTGAAGTTTATTTAACTAAATATCTTATGTGTTATATTCTGCAGCATAATGAATCAGCCATTGAAAATTACATTTTTTGGTGACAGTTTAGTTCTTCTACCTTTTAAGTTGCTAATTAGATCGACACTGAACCAGAACCAATTTCAACCATGATGATAAGCATCAAACGCAAATTTTAAAGAATTTTTTATCAACAAAAAAAATGCAACTGGATTTTTAAATATTAAAATTAGTCAATATTATTATTATTTTGATACAACAAAGATACAAACAACTAAAACAACAGAAGATCTGTACCACTGGTGGTACTGTTACATTTCCTAATTCAGCTTCAATAATTGTTACTTCCAAAAAGGCACCAATTAAAAAAAATATACAAAGTTTAGATTATTTAAAAATGTTGGAAATTTGCCATTACCATCAAAATATTTTATTGAAATATTTTTTTTGGGTTAAAGCTGAAGCCAAAGTAGTAAAACTATATAAACATTTAAGTACAGTTATGTATGCTTACAAACAGATATTAAGTTTTTATCTTTAATTACATGAAATCATTAAAGCATCTTTGACAATGTAAATAATCTTGTGAAGTTTACTATTATTTGTGATGTTTGACATTGTAAATGTTGTATTTAAGAATTATGGATTTAGTTATGTAAATTATGTGTTGTATTATGAAAAAATTCTTTAAAAAACATTTTTAAAAATTTTTTAATGTTGTAAAAATACCTTTTTTGTTTTTGTTGACACTTTCGCCATTCTCAGAAAATTTTATGTGAACCATCAGAGAGTTCAATGTATATGTAATGTTACATTCTTTATTATTTTATCAATTGTTAAGATTAAGAGCTCTTCTTGACTAAACTACTGTTGATAAAGTTTGCTTTTCAATCTAAAGTCATATTTTAGTTACGATATAGTTTAAAATTGTCTTATTAAAATAGGTTTATTAATAAGATAAGTTAACATGAACAAAATTGACAGTTTATTGGCTAAAAATTTCTTGTCGTTGAGATCTGAAAACCAATTTTAGATCCAAAAAATTTCAATTTTAGTAGACAACATTTTAGAATCATATAAAAATCCTTGGAATCATATAAAAAATATTCTAACAATTTATCCAATGCTAAGTGAAGTTAAGTTGATGTCCGAATCATATGTTTGTATGAAAATGAGTCGTATAAAAAGGGCGTTCCAGCTCATTTTTTTTCAACCATATCCCTATCCATATTCTCATAAGTCTTTCAACCATATACTTATCCATATTCTCATATCATATTTCAACCATATCCCTATCCATATTCTCATATCATATTTCAACCATATCCCTATCCATATTCTCATATCATATTTCAACCATATCCCTATCCATATTCTCATATCATATTTCAACCATTTCAACTGAGCTAAATTAATATATATATCAACCATAATATATTAATATATTATGGTTACAAACTCTCTTACAAACTCTGAGCTATTGTAATTTTTTAATCAATTTTTTCAAGTGAAATCTAATCATAATAGAAAGCATGTCCTACTACATCAAACTTATCAATTCTTTATTATCAATCCATAAGTTGAATGAATCAGGATACCCATGCCACTTTACTAATGATTTGTTTTTAAGTTTACAAATAACTTTTTCAATCCTAAATATGCTTTGATCCGTTTTTTGCATTTCTTGTTCATAAAAAGTACCTTGTATTTCTTCACCATTATCGTCAGTTATTTTATACGTTGGTGGATCTGTGAACTGAATCTGTGGCACTGTAAAAACTTCTTCAGTCCATCTCGGTGTGTATCCTTTTTAAAATGTTCCTTTCTTTTTAGTTATCCTAACGCTATCACCTTAACTTTTGGTTTACAGACTCTGATTGTACATTTCCATTTAGATTGAACCAAACAATATTTTCATTCTTTTTATTGCTAGCTTCAAGTGGTATCATTTTAATTGAAGAATGCTTTGTGTTGTTGTATTTATTTACCATTTCATATAAAACGTCGATATATTTTCTAGTAGAATCAGCTGAAAAATATTTAAACATTTTATCTTTCATTGTTCTATTCCAACGTTCAACTACACAACTTTTTTCTTCATTTTCAGTTGAGTAAAACTCAACACCTAGAGCTTTAACATGCTTATTATAAAATTCTAAGCCTTTATCTACCCACATTTTTTGACACTTTCTTTCTTGGAAGATTTCATTTAAAACATTAGCAACATCAACTCCAGTTTTACTCTTCAATGGAACAATACATCTATACTTAGAAAAAACATCTATTACCATTAATAAGTATTTTATACTGTCATTGAATTTGGAAAAAGATTTCATGTCAACTAAATCAGCAGCCCATATTTCATCGATTCCATTTACAATCACTTTTCTTTTTCTGAAATGTTTTACAACTGGTCTATGAAGTTCGTTTGCAAGTTTGTCTGTCCATTTTAAGTTTTTTTCTTTGATCGTTTGTAGTTTTTTTGAGTAGTTTTAACACCTAATTCATATGGGTTCAAAGAACCTAAATCATATGGGTCTGAAAGACCTAACCCAAATTTTGCTTTAGATGATATAATAGGTTTTATGGTACCTTGTTCAATTCTTTCACGTATTGTCGAATTTTTTATAGAATCCATTTCTTCAATCATAATTTTATCAGCTAAATTTCTTTTTGCGGTATCATCGAAGTATTTATAAGCAAGATCATGATGGTAAGCTGCATTATCAACTCTATCTATAGGTTTACTCCATTCTTTATATGCGTCAGTAGAAGTTAATCGTTCATCTAAATTAGTGCCATGACCTGCAAAGTTCATTCCAGGTAAATGCATTTCACCTGGAAACTTCGACCATGGTAGTTTTATTTTATGTGTTGCTGAATTAATCGAACTCACTAAATCTCTTTTTTTTGATGATACAAATTGAGTTTTTAATTTTCCGCAAATAGCCCAATTTCCACGTTGAATATTTCTATTATTTTACTCACAACATTTTGCAAGTTTAGTGTATTAGTTTTGTTTCTACTTTTAATGCAGTACATTTTATATATATATATAAATTTTTTATATAAAAAATTAAAATCTTGTATATAAAAATAAACCCTGAATATTATCAATTGAATGAAAATGAAAATGAGCGAAATAATAGTAAAATGTTACCAAAAAGTCTAAGAGGAATTCTTGTTGGAAAGTCGGGTTGTGGAAAAACTACTTTTTTATTGAATTTACTTTTGAGACCTGGTTGGTTAGACTATGATAATTTACAAGTTTTTGGAAAGTCTCTTTCTCAACCAGAATACAAATTATTAAAGAAATCTTTTGAAAAAAAATTGCCAAAAGAAGTTATTCGTAATCTATTTAAGCTATATTGCGAAATAAAAAAATCAAATGCAAATCCAGATTTTGTAATTGAAGAAGTTTCAAAAAATTTAAATCAGAAAACAGATATAGAGTGTAAGTTTTTTGAAACAGATGAAGATGTACCAGATCCACAAGATCTTGATATTCATAAGAATAATTTGATGATTTACAATTAACGAAGCAAAATAAGTGTGAAAAATATTATTTAAGAGGAAGACGTAGTAATGTAGATTGTTTCTATCTTGCACAAAATTATTTTATGTTACCTAGGCAAACTATACAAGAAAATACAAATTTTATTTGCTTATTTCCTCAAGATTCAAAGAATTTAAATCACATTTATGATCATGTTTCAAGTGATATGTCGATAGATGAGTTTAAAAGATTGTGTAAGAAAGCTTGGCCAAAACCTCATGGATTTGTTATCATAGATTTATCTTCTAAAAGAGATTTTGGAAAATGTAGAAGTGGATTAGATAATTTCTATATTCCATCTGAATTTTTAAAAAAATATTATCTATATAAAAACAAAAATGACATGTTTATTAGTGAGTGGAAATAGCAGTATAATAAGAACTAATTTTTCTCCTACAATCGAGTTTGATAATAGAAAAGAATATGAATTGGCTCTAGTTAGAATAGATACAGCCTACAGTTTTCTTAATATTAATTCTTCAAACAACAATTTTAGATATAGTGCAAATAATGGATCAACTTGGAAGGATATAAACATTCCAGTTGGATCTTATGAAATTGTTGATATAAATAATTATATCCAATCGATTATGATAGGAAACGATGATGCAAGTTCAGGAGTTGCAAATATTACAATTGGAGCAAGTAGGAATACATTAAGAGCATATTTAACTATTGGAGCTGGTTATAAAGTTGATTTTACAACTCTAAATTCAATTAGAACTGTTTTTGGTTTTGACAGTGGAACATATTCAGCAGGCTCCAATATAGGAACTAATTTAGTAAAAATATTAAGTGGTAATAGTGTACTAGTAACAAGTAATATAATAGGATCATCGTATGTAAATGGACCAACTAGTAACGTTATATATTCATTTTTCCCAGATGTAGCTCCTGGATATAAAATTATTGAAAAGCCGAATTACGTAACTTATTCACCAGTAACACTAAAAAAAATAGCAAGCATGGAAAATAGATTGCTTGATCAAAATAGAAATCTTTTGGATTTACGAGGAGAAGAAATAACTATTAGATGTCATATATGAGAAGTAAATAAGTCGTAAATAAGTCGTTAAAAAATTTTCGTAATTTTTAAAAAAATTATTTTACTTATAAAAATGAGTAAATATACTAATGTTAAAGTAAATATTTCAGAGGGTCAATTGAAAAAAATTAAAAAAGCAATTAATGAAGATGGTTATGGAGCTAGTATTAAATTAGCTCATTCAGATATTAATGGCAATCATGTATTAGCTGTAACAAAAGACAATTGAATAAAATTACAAAAGCATGTGAAAATGGTACTGGTGTAATAATTAATTTAAGTAAAGTGCAACTCATTCTCAATTCTAAAATAGGGTGGGTTTCTTGGAGCACTATTACCTTTCCTTGGTACAGCTGGAAGATTTTTATTATCAAGTGTTGCTCCAGCTCTTACAACAGGTTTATTAACAGGAGTAGGTTCAGCAGCTGGATCAGCTATGGTTGATAAAATTGCTGGAAAGGGTGTTGTGTAAAAGGAATTAAAATGACTGCTGCAGGAAATGGTTTATATTTGAGACCATGGAGTAAAGGAGGCTCTGTAGGTGATGGATTGTACTTACGTAGTGGAAATGGATATACATCAACAGGATCAGGTTTATTATTAGGACCAAATTCACCATTTGCTAATATTCCATTCTTGAATTTGCTTTTATGATTTCTTAAAAATTTTTTATAAAAATTATAAAAAGAAATATCAGTACATATTATAGGAAAAACATATATACCAAATGAACTTCTAAAACCACTTATTTATTCTAAAGTACACAAAGATTTGGAGCATCCTTCAGTATTAATAAATATTAATAAATATGAAATATTTTCACAACACGACATTACAATAAAATCTCTATCACATCAATATATTCTTTTAAATTTTGGTGTAGTAGTTAATAAAGGTGTTGCGTTAGTTTCATTAAAAGAAGAACTTAAATTAAAAATGTTAAGTTTACAAAACTCTGTAACCTCAGAGTCTGTTGATGACATTGTAGTAAATATTGTTAATAATTCTGATTCTGATCTATTGATTAAAAAAGTTTATGTTTTGTGAATTTGTTGTAAATATTTTAAAAAAATAATTTAATTTTAAATAATAATTTATATTAAAAAAAAAATAATTAAAAAAAAAAAATTATTTTTACTTATTAAAATGGAGTTTAATTGCAAAAAGCTATGTAATAATATTTATTCAGATATACAAAATGCTGAAAATGTTAAAACTTTCAATAAAATGTATCCAAATCTTCCAAGTGCACCTGATGAAGAAAATAAGATTAGTGCACATATATATCGCCTAAACACAATAAGTGAGATTCAAAGAGAAATAGAGAGTGAGAGAGAAAAGAGAAATATGTTAAGTAAAAAGTATCATAGAGCTGTAAAAATAATTTCAGCCATTGATAATTCATTACTAGCAAGCACTATGGCACTTGGAACTATTGGAATTGGCTTTTTAGCAACAATAATTGCAGCACCAGTAGCTATCGCATGTGAAGGTGCAGCATTAGGAGCAGGTATTTTATCATTAATAGGAGGGCAAGTTAATAAAAAATTAAATTTAAAAGTTGAAAAGCATGAAAAGATTAAAGTATTTGCTGATTCAAAACTAAATACAATAAGTGACTATATTTCTAAAGCTTTAGTAGATGGAAATATAAATGACAATGAATTTAAACTAATACTTAGTGAATTTGAAAAATTTAAAGCTATGCTTGAGCAAATTAGAACAAATTTAAAAGAGTTAATTAATGAACAAACTAAAGAACCATTACTTAAACAAGGATGAGATGAAGCAATTAATATACTCCAAAGCAGATTTAGTAAAAATGTAAACGTCAAAACATAAAACGATTTTATGTTGTGTTTTTTTTATATTTGTTTATAAAAAATGCAAAATGTCATTTATAAAAATTGAAGATCCTGAAAAAAGAGAAAAATTTTTTAAAGAATACTTAGAGATTAAAAAAAGAATAAAGAAGAATAATTTAAATGAAAAGATGGGTGAAACTAATTTACAGTTAGAATTAGAAAAATTGTATAAGCCATTAATTAATAATCAAGGTTGGATAAAAGAAAACATATATAATTTGCAAGATCAAGCTGATAAATTAGCACTTACTTTTTCAAATTCTTATCCTGAAGCAAAAAGAGAGATAATGATAACTGAAACTAAAAAACTTTTACCATCTCATGAAAAATATAAAGGTATGAGACTAGGAAAAATTGCAACAGATTATCTAAGAATGTATGCTAATAGTAAAAAATCTACAGATACTACATTTGGAATACATTCTAAAGATGATATATTTTATATTGGAAAAAAACCAATACATATTAATGATAATGATATAATTATTATTGATGAAAAATATTATGGTACTCCTGGCCTTTGGGAATTGATAGTAAAGTTTAATCATAATAAAGGAGTATATAGTGAAGATGATCTTAAAAAATATCAAAATATATTAATACAAACAGATGCAATTACTTCTGAAAACCCATACAAACCAAAGTTGGTAGTGGAAAATACAGAGAAATAATAGCACCCATTTGGAAAGACATTAAAAAAAAGGAAGCGTGAACCAATTGGAAATGGAATAGGAAGAAGAATAGGAACAAAAATACAAACTATAATTCTTCCTAGCGACCCTGATGCATTAGTTGAAAAGCTTGATTTATGTATAGCTGCATGGAGAGCAGGTAACACTGGAGTAAGAAATGAAGCTGTTGCAATTTGTGATGAATTATTAAAACAAGGTATAATAGATGGTTCAAAGTATAAAGCAATACAAAATAACTTATAATATATATCAGTGTATAAAAAAATATATAGTACATAAAAAAATGCTAATTGTTAATAATAAGAGATATATAAAGAAACATGTTGTTAGAGGAAGTGGTATATTCGAAAGCATAAGAGATTTATTTAAACGAATAAAAGCGTCAAATGTAACAAGAGTGACATCAGCTATGTTGAATAACTGCAATAACTGCTGCTAAATCAGCAGGAAAAGAACTTTCAAAATCAGCAATAGAAGCTGCTAGAAATGCTACAGTTGAAAAAGGAAAACAATTAATCGATAAAGCATCTTCAAAAATAGTTTCACAACCTGTTATTAATTAAAAAATGTAAAGTAATACTTTCAAATTTGGAAGCACCTAATGATCTAATGAAATCTGGACCTAAAGATCTTATTAATAATGGGTCTGAAATAACAAAAAATATAAATAAAATAATGATGAGTTCTGCAATAAGATCAGTAAAAAAAGTAGGTCTTTCAGGCCCATGCAAAGTATCAAATTAAAATGCTATAAGAATAGAAGATATGGTTAAAGAAGGACGAGGACTTCGACTTGCATTAATTTAACTTGCGTTAAATTTTTTATATATTTTTTAAGAATTGTCAATCAAAAAAAACTTTTGTTATATTGTATATAAAAAAATAAAATGACGACTTCTGAAGTATTTAATTTTACAGAAATGCCAATTATAGATTATGGAATTGAAAGATATAAAAAACATGAATATGAACCAATTAATGGAACAAATCTAAATAGTCCTGGAGTAATAAAAATCAACATTGAGCAACAAGATTTGTTCACACTTCCATCTAAAGGGTATCTCTTATTTGAAAGACAACTTGTTAAAGCTGATGGAACAGCTTATGCTAATACAGATGCGTTGGCGCTTACAAATAATGGTCTTATGCAATTATTTACTCGAATAACATACCAGTTATCAAACCAAGAGGTAGAAGCTGTTTATCATCCAGGTCAAGCAACTAAAATGTTAGGAATGCTTAATTATGCAAATGACTTTCAATTAGCGCAAGGATTAAATCAATTGTAGTATAAAGATAATACATCAACAGCAGTACTTGCTGATAACCAAGGGTTTTCAATAAGACAATCATACATAATTCAGAAACCAACTACAAAAGGAACATTTTCATTTTGCGTACCTTTAAGACACATTTTTGGATTCTGATTACGACAAAGTTATTTATGGGCTTAAACATACAATAACTCTTGTAAGACAAAGTGATGGTGACGCAATTTTTAGGCTTGCTGCTGTAGCTGCAGGAAAAGTTAATCTTAATCGAATATCATTGTTTATGCCAAAATTTGATCCCAGCAGATGTAGAAAAGTTTAAACTTTATGGGGAAATTGAAAAAAAAGTGACAATTCCAGTAAGTTTTAGAATGCGTTAGTGTGATACTACAACTGTTCAACAATCTACTTCATTTAATTGGCAATTAGCCGTAAAGACATCTCCTGAAAATCTAAGATAGATTATTGTTGGATTTCAAACAAGTAGAACTGGTGACCAAACTGCTAATCCTTCAATATTTGATCATTGTGACTTGAAAAATATGTACATTATGCTCAATAATAATGACAGATATCCTGCTGTTGATTATAATTTGTCATTTCCGAATCAGCAAATTTCGAGAATTTATAGAGAAGCATCTATGTTTAAAGAAAAATTTTATGGAATGATTGAAATGAACGCAAACAGCAATATAACTCTTTGTGACTATAGAGATTTATACCCACTCTTTGCTTTTGATATTAGCAAACAATCAGAAAGATTAAAATCATCAACAATACAAGTACAAATAAGAGCAACATTTAAAACAGCTGTACCAGCAAATACTCAGGCATATGCTCTTGTATTATCTGATCGAATGATGGAACTTCAATCAGATGGTAATAAATTGAATGTTATTTAATAAATTTTTGAAAATTAAAATTTTTTGAAAATTAATTAAATTTTTTTCTTTATATAATAAAAATGCAGTATACAAAGAAAAGTTTAAAAAATTTATTAGAAGAAAATAACATTTCAAAAACATCTGGCAATATCGCTACATTACTAATGATTGCTATAGAAAATGGGTTATTAGATAAAGAATTTATTATGTCTCAAGTGAAATAAATAAATGAGAAAAGATCAGTTGGAAGACCTAGAATACACCCAGTAAAAGAAGTAGATCCTTCGGATCCATGCAAAGTAAATGAGAAAAGATCAGTTGGAAAACCTAGAATACATCCAGTAAAAGAAGAGAAAAAAGAAATAGATCCAAAATATGAAAGATTAAGAACAATTAAGAAAAAACCAGTCACTATTAAATTAACAAACATGGAAACAGGAGAAGAAACAGTATGTAAATCCTTATATAGTGCAATGCGTGGAACTGGTCATGGATATAGATATCTGGAAATGCGTGATGGGATTGATAATGGTTATAAGATTGAAATATCAAATTTTGAAAAATTAAAAAATAAAATCTTGTCATATAAAAATGGAAAATATACTTCGCATACATATACTAGATGAGGCTGTTCCATATATATCATCAACAATTTTAACACCTGAACCTTTTGTATATAGAACATTGACAATTACAAAAGATCAAGAGATTGCAAAATATAGAAATATTACTTACTATTGTAGAATAAGAGGATGGGGATGCATTTAAATTTCATATGAAACTTTACATATGAAATATTGACAAGAAAAAATATTTTGAAAAATCATTTAAAGAAAATGAAAATTAAAAAAAAATATCTTGCTATATAAAAATGGAAAATAATAAAATGGTAAAAGAATTAAATCAAATCCTTCAGTAATAATAAATAATAATAAATATGAAATATTTGCACAAAAAAACATTAAAATAAAATATCTATCACATCAATATATTCTTTTAAAGTTTGGTGTAGTATTTAATTAAGGTGTTGCGTTAGAAAAGAAATAAATAAAAAGATTAGTTCTCTTCCAGATTGGATTGTATCATATGTTCCAGAACCAATTAAAAAGGTTGCGAATAAAAAATTTGATGAATTAAAATCTACAGTTTTAAATTTGTATCAAAAATATTATTAGAAATCCGATAGAATTTAAATTATCACAATCAGCTGTTAAGAATGTAACAAATCAGTTTTCAGTTAAAGGAATAAAAGGATATGATGCTATATTATTCATAAATGCTGCTAAAAAAAGTGCAATTAAAATACTAAACGAAAATAGAAAATCAAAGGGTTATATAGTTCTCTATTGTGAAATGGAGCGTACTGATATTAAAACAAGAGAAACTATAATCACATCTACACCATTTAGAACGAATAATCAAGTTGTATTAGAAACAACAGATTTAGACGAGTTTTATGAAACATCAAAGCAGAAAATTTTAGAATCCTTATCATCTTTTCAACAGTTAGGATCAGGTTGGAGATTTGTTTTTGTTGAAAAAATGGGTATAAATGTTATTGAGTATAATCCTATTAAAGCTAAATTGTACATTCCACTTGATAAAAATTTAGCAACTAAAAATGCGATAATATAAAAAATGAAAATAATCAGTGTTTTAAGTGGTGTATTGCAAGCGCAATTTACTAATCACAATAAATCAATGAGAGTTCCGTTTGTAGTATATGCTGACTTCATATGATGAAAGTTTTATCAAAAAAATTGAGACTTGTAAACCCAATCCGAATGAATCTTATACTAAACAATATCAGAAACATATTCCAAGTTCATTCTGTTATTATATTAAATGTTTTAATGAAAGTTTTTATCAAAGCAGTCCAGTCACATTTACTGCAAGTAGTGAAACTGATGATGTTGCACAAATTTTTGTTGATAGTTTACAAGAAAATATCATAAAAATTTGTAATAGGATTAAATTTCCAAAAAAGATGATATTTACTCTTGAAAACAATCATGATTTTAATGCCGCAATATCATGTCACATTTGTGGAAAAGATCTTGGAAAAGATAAAGTACGTGACCATTGCCATATTACTGGAAAATATAGAGGTGCTGCTCATCAAAATTGTAATTTAAATTATAAAATTCCAAAATTCTTTCCAGTAATATTTCACAATTTATCTGGTTATGATTCTCACTTATTTATAAAGAAATTATCAGGAGGAAAATTGAGTTGCATACCAAACAATGAAGAAAAGTATATTAGCTTTTCTAGAGAAATTAAAGTCGATGAGTATATTAAAAAAGGTAAGAAATTTGAAGTTAAACGTGAGCTTCGTTTCTTAGATTTATGCCTTCTAGTTAAGATGCTTTATCAAAGAATTTAGCAAAAGACCAGTGTAAAAATATTGGAAAATTATATTCAGGCAAAAAATTAGATTTGTTACTCAGAAAAGGTGTATATCCATATGATTGGGTTGATTCTATTAATAGATTTAATGAGACACAATTACCGCCAAAAGAATCATTCTTTTCAAAATTAAACGATGAAGATATAAGTGATGATAATTACTCACATGCACAAAATGTATGGAATGAGTTTAATTGCAAAACATTTAGAGATTATCTTGTACAATGTTTCAGATGTGCTTTTACTAGCTGACGTCTTTGAAAATTTTAGAGATGTTTGTATGAGTTGTTATAAATTAGATCCTGCTTGGTATTATACATTACCAGGATTAGCTTGGGATGCAGCATTGAAGAAAACAAAAATAAAATTAGAATTGCTAAGTGATTTTGACATGATACTAATGATAAAGGTATAAGAGGTGGAATTAGTATGATATCAAATAGGGTAGGAACTTCTAATAATAAGTACATGGGTGATGAGTATAATCAAAGCAAACCATCAACATTCATCCAATATTTAGATGCTAATAATTTATATGGATGGGCAATGAGTAAACCACTTTCAACACATGGTTTTAAATGGATGGATGAAAATGAAATAGAAAACTGGAAATCAATTCCATGTATACTAGAGGTAGATTAATGATTATAATGATTATCCTCTCGTACCTGAAAGATTAAATATTGATTAAGTTGAAAAATTAGTGCCCAACTTGAATAATAAGAAAAAGTATATAGTACATTATGAAAATCTAAAACTATATGAAAGATTAGGATTAAAGATTACTAAAATTCATAGATGAATAAAATTTGAAGAAAGAGCATGGCTAAATGAATACTTTGAACTAAATACAAACCTTAGAACTAAAGCAACAAATGATTTTGAAAAAGACTTTTAAACTCATGATCAATTCAGTATTTAGAAAAACAATGCAGAATGTGGAAAACAGAGTTGATATTAGATTAGTAACAGATAGAAATGAAGCTATTAAACTAGCATCAAAACCAAACTTTGAAAGTAGAACAATATTTCATGAAAACTTAATCGCAATACATATGAAAAGAACAAAATTAAAATATGCTAAACCAATTTACTTAATAATGTGTATGTTAGATTTGAGCAAAACTCTAATGTATGAATTTCATTATGATTACATAAAGAAAAAATATGCTGGTCTTAATAAGAAAGTAATAAGAATGTTTAAAGATGAGACTGGAGGAGCATAAGTTGAAGAATTTGTAGGGCTCAGATCAAATTTGTATTCTTACAAAGTACACGGAAAAGATAACAAAAAATGTAAAGGAGTAAAGAAAAATGTTGTTAAAAAGTATATAACACATGAAGATTACAAAAATTGTTTATTAAATAAAAGAGATCATATTAGGAAAATGAATGTAATAAGATCATATTCACATGAAATTTACACAGAAGAGATCAATAAAATAGCATTAAGCGCAGAAGATGATAAAAGAGTTATTTTAGAAGATGGTATACACACATTAGCATATGGACACTACAAACTAAATAAAAATAATTTAAGGCAGTAGGTCTTTCAGACCCATGCAAAGTAGGCATAAACTATAACTGAACTATAAGGCAACAAGATATAACTGAAATCTAAAAATAAAAACTTTTTTATAATATATTATGTTATAAAAATGAACAAATCTATCAATGTTGAAGGAATAATTCTACCCAATGAACCACTAACAAATTTTCAATTGATCAAAGCAGCAAAAAAATTAACATTTTAGAGGTGTATTTGTAAGAGATGAATTACCGAAAAATACACAAAGAAAAGAATGTGGAATATTAAATACAGGAGATTCAAGTACGCATGGATTTCACTGGATTTGCTGGTACAAAGACGGAGATAAAAAACTAAGTTTTGACTCTTATGGACTACCACCTCCTGTTGAAATTGTTAATTATTTAAAAAGTCCTGTTTATTATAATAGTGAAAGAGTTCAATTTGGAAATACCTCATTCTGTGGACACTTGTGTTTATATGTTTTAAAAAAACTAGATGAGGGACATGATTTTCAGAATATTATTAATAATTTATGGTAATTTTTTTTCTTTATATATAAAATGTCTATTGATATATTCGGTACTGATACTACTTCAGCTGTAGATAGTTTAACAATAACTTAAGCTAATAACTTGTTCATTAGGAGAGATGGACAAAATAATGGAACTAATATTAGTATGAATTCTAATAAATTAATAAGTGTAGCAGAACCTACTAACTCACAAGATGCTGCTACAAAAAATTATGTTGATAATAAATCACTTAGTCTTAATGAATTAGGAATAATACCAAATTCAAGTTTAACGTGCATTGGATTAAAAAATCAGACTATTTCACCAAATACAGGTACTGATGCAACAACAGTTTTTCTAAAATCTTATGGTTCTGGTATACTGAGAAAACTGTGGTTAGCACTTGAAGGAACAGATCCTGATCATAATGTTCCAGGTAATGTATTTCTTAGAATATACGCAGATCATACTATTTGGATTGGAGATTATTCTATTTCTACAGATAGTGTTGGAGATAATAATATTCCTGAAGCTTGTGATTTATTATTTGCACCACTTGGTGGACCTTTTTATGCAAACTCTTTACAAGGTTGTAATGCATATACAGCTAATGCACTAGGAGGTTACTTTACACTTGATATGCCATTTACTACTAGTCTAGTAATTCAATTATACAAAAGAATTAGTGAAAACATTACATCTTGGATACAACCCCAAATTACAAGAACAACATCAATACCTCAATCATTGTCATTTATTAAATTATACTCAGGAGTATTTAGATTTGTAAACACAACTTATAGTAATGAATATATATTATTAGACACTACAGACAATGTTGGTCAAGGTGTTTATCTTAAATATATTAGAATTCATGTAATTGGAAAATCGGCATACAATTCTCCAAAAAATGCTACTAACTATGTTATACAACCTTGGACACCAATAGTTAGACAATTAGATTCAAATAATAACATGACCACAATATGTCCTGGATTTGATGATAATAGTGTATGCATATACGCCTCATCTGGTTTAGAAGATTTTTATCTTTCTTCGTGGAATGGTGTTAATATTAATTCATTTAACAATGAATCATCTGGACTATTGTATCAATCAAGTAGTGCAATTGGTCCTCAATTATTATCTCATTTTACAAAAATTTTACTGATTCCATGCCTAGTGTTGCTACTGGAAGAAGATTAGTAGTAACATTAAACTTGGTGATGCACAAGTTGGACAATCTGGAAGTTTGATGTAGTAGGACATGCTTTCTATTATGAATCGATTTCACTTGAAAAAATTGATTTAAAAATTACAATAGCTCAGAGTTTGTAAGAGAGTTTGTAACCATAATATATTAATATATTATGGTTGATATATATATTAATTTAGCTCAGTTGAAATGGTTGAAATATGATATGAGAATATGGATAGGGATATGGTTGAAATATGATATGAGAATATGGATAGGGATATGGTTGAAATATGATATGAGAATATGGATAAGTATATGGTTGAAATGACTTATGAGAATATGGATAAGTATATGGTTGAAATGACTTATGCGAATATGGATAGGGATATGGTTGAAAAAAAATGAGCTGGAATTTTATACTACTCATTTTCATACAAACATATAATTCGGACATCAATTTAACTTCACTTAGCATTGGATAAATTGTTAGAATATTTTTTATATGATTCTTTTTATATTACTAAAATGCTGTTTTTAGTGATATCGGCACCATTAATGCATTCTTAATTTATGCATGAAAATAACCATTGAAACATTTTCTGAAGTATCAAAGCTAATAGAAATTGTTTTGGTCACACCTGTGTCTACAGTAAGGTATAGTGGTAGTGCTACCGAACTCTCGAAACCTCATTAAATACAGTGTTTTGACCACTGACACTACCGTAAGTTCAAGTAATATTTTTTTGTTTACAATACTGTACTTTCAAGAAAAAAATTTTAACTACTGTCACTACTGAGGTATATTTTGGTATTTCATTCTGCTACCGTCATATTAAAAAGTTTAATAAGCATTAATTTTCCATTTTATTAAAGATAATTATTAAAATTTTTATTAAATGTTATACAGTAGAATCTCTCTAATTCGAATTTTATGGGGGAAAATAAAAGTTTGAATTTGACAGATTTTCAAACTATAGAAAGTTGATCTTTCTTAAACGCATTTCATGGTGACTTTTCATTTAATCAAATTATGGAGGTTTTCAAATTAAAGAGATTCGAATTAGAAAGATTGTACTGTATTAAAAGGAAGTTTTTAATAATTAATATTAATTAATTTGATGACTGTTATAATAAGATACAAATATTTTTACAGTCTCAGTATTGTTTTTAAGTTTATTAACTGAAGTCAATAATCAGCAAAACAAGATTTATAAAGAGTGAAAAAAATGCCTTGAGCAAGTCCTTTTTGGGAATATTTCATAAAAGATGGTCATAGCAAAGACATTGCTCAATGTAAGTTGTGCCCAGCTCAAGTAAGCACAAAACAAAGTTGCACAACAGGGCTAAATTGTCATCTTAAAGGCTGTCATAAATCAACTTTTAATAAAATTAAAAACTTAAACAGAAAAGAGTTGCAGAAACTACCAGTGAGAATTTGGCAAAGGAATCTTTACAAGTGCCATCAGAGCATGACTCACAGGTTGTTTTCATTCAAGGTGTTAAGAAAATGAAGATGGATATATCAACATATTGCAAAGTGGTAAGGAAGTATAATGCCAATGACAAGAGACAACTTTTGGCTGATTTAGAAATGACGAAATATCTTTGTACGGGTAATCTACCATTTGTAATGTTGCAATAGATGCTTTCAAAGGACTCATGTCATTTCTGCGACCTGAAATAAACATAAAGTTTCCTACAACTTTTTCTTGAAACAAACTTCCAATTTTGCATTTTAGTATTCAAGAATCAGTGATGAGCATATTAAAAAATGATTTATCAAATGTTGCTTCAGTTGGCTTAACCTCAGATCAATGGTCAAGTCAAAGCAATGATTCATATGCAGCCTTAACTTTGCACTACATTAATTCAAAATTTGAATTAAAATTCTTTCTGCTTGACTGGAATGCATTTCCAGAGAGACATACTGGGGACAATAATGCTTCCAAAACTGATGCTATTTTATCAGAAATACATTTTAATAATGACTGTGAAATGACAGCCGTAACCGACAGTGAAACCAACATGCTTTTAGGTAAAAAAAATTTAAAAATACTTTTTTCGCAATGTGCTTATTTACTTTACTTAAAAGCGTCCAAAATTTTGCCTAAAGTTTAATGCAATTCAAAATTTTAAACTATCTTCGATTACTTAGATATTTTAATGAAAAGCGTGCAAAATATTTTTCTTAAAATAAACTCTATCACTTTATTTTAAATCGAATATTTTAAAACATTATAAAAAGACAAATTTATTAACTACAGCAATCCTCAGAATTAAGGTCAGCATTCAGCAATACCGACCTTAAAATGTTTGAGGTTGGCGAAAAATTGCCGACCTTGTTTCTAGGTTTTATGGTAACCCCTTTGTGTCAATTTTTTTTTGTCAACCTAATGCCGACCTCTAAGAGTTTGAGGTCGGCAATTTAATGCCGACCTCATTTTTCCTAAATCCGAGGGTTGCTACAGTGTTTTTTTTTTTTATCAATCTGGAAAGTTAGTCGGTCTGTTTTGCGAATAAATATTGTTTACTACTGTTTATATATATATATATATATATATATATATATATATATATATATATATATATATATATATATACATATATATATATATATATATATATATATATATATGTATATATATATTTTTTTTTAAATATAATTCACCTCCCCAAGGCCAAGAAGGCCACTACAGATGAGGAGGCTACTTGTGGTTATAACCCTCTCTCAACTCTCTAACTCCGAAACACGAACCTTGACGAACAAGGCCACTGCTCATAGAAACAAGTTATATATATATATGTATATATATATATATATATATATATATATATATATATTTTTTAAATATAATTCACCTCCCCAAGGCCAAGAAGGCCACTACAGATGAGGAGGCTACTTGTGGTTATAACCCTCTCTCAACTCTCTAACTCCGAAACACGAACCTTGACGAACAAGGCCACTGCGCATAGAAACAAGTTATATATATATATATATATATATATTATGTTTATATATATATTATATATGGTTATATATATATTATCTATGTTTCCACATTACTTCATCCAAAAAAATGTTGCGGCAGTGAGCTCCCCTCCGCCAATGAATTTTCTGCATTTTTACTTTAATTTTTAAAGTTTTAGATGGGGTTTTAGAAAGTAATAAACTGCTGCTTTACTGAGCATTCAAAAAGGTTTTATAAACTCACAAGTGAAAATGTATATAAAATGTCAAGTCTTATTTTAAGTCTAATTTTTCTTTACTGTTTGTCAAACAGTGTTTGTTGATTTAATCCATACGATGCCTGCATGCAAACTCTGATTAAACTCTCCGCACTTTCTCCCCAAGGTGGTAGTGATACATTACCATGCCCATTGATCTAATTAAAATGTTTGGATTCTTGCTTGATCTGAGAATATTAGAAAAAACTAATATTAAAAAACGTAATGTCGTTAAAAAAACACGAAATGTTGAATTATGGGAACTAAAATTATTTTGTAATGTCAAATTAATTTTTATTTTATTTTAAGAATGAAAAAATCAACTTCAATTAGCAGCAAAATACCGTGTGCAGCACATCTATTCCATTTAGGGGTTATCGAAAGCTTTAAACGGTTAAGGAAGTTAAAGATGTATTCAAGGCCTGTAAATTATTGGCAACAAGAACACACAAGTCAGTTGCAAGTCAACAGAGAATTATCAATGCTTGCCAAAATGTACAACCAAAAAAATCATTAATAAAGTACAACTAATAAAATCATTACTCCATGTAAAACCAGATCGAACAGTGGTTTAATGTGCATGGAATCAATTTTGCACCTTAAACAAGGCTTTGACATTATTTTCTGCTAGTAATTTAAAAACTGATGATGATCAGTGATTTCTCAGAGTGTATTTCTGCAGAGAAACGACCCACAGGACATCTCATAATTCCTGGCCAATATAATATCCAAGAAAAAATTAAGAACTTTATTTTGGCCAAGGATAAAACAACAGCTGATTTTGTTTCTAAAATTTTTGAAAATCTCAACAAAAGGTTCCTTGACTGTGGTTCTAATATTACCAACAATTTGTTGTCGCATTTTTTAGGTCATTTATTGTCAAGGTCATTTATTGTCAAGATTTGGAAAAGAGTGTCAAACAATTAAACAATTGAAACTAAGTGCAACAGGTGACGATTTATCACTCAATTCAATACAAACTCTAGCAATATCTCCAGACCAAGAACTTACCCCAGCAGAAAAGCTTCTTTTTGAGATGATGAATCATGACAGTCCACAGTCTGGGTTCTTGGACACATCAGTATCAAACCTATTTTGGTGCAGAATTAGATGCTTACAAAAGATTGGGGTTCCCACAAAAGAGCTATAAATTCTGGAGTGGTTGAGGGTTCATTCACCACAGTTACCATTACTCTCCAATGTAGCAAAAAAGGTTTTATGCATTCCTGCTTCATCTACTTCATCTGAGGGTGTATTTTCACAAGCTGGAAATTTTGTCAGTTGCAAAAGAACTCTTCTAAAGTCAGAAACAGTGGAAAAACTTGTTTACATTAAAGAAATTATCTCAAGAGTAACAATTAAAAAATGGGAAATTGAAGAAGATATTCCAGAGTCTGAAATCGATTTCAAGGTCTGGAATCCAGACCTTGAAATCGATTAATTTTAATTAAGTTAAACATATTTTTATATTGTTTTCATTGATGTATTCAATTTGAAATAAAATAAATAATAGAACAAAGCTGTGAAACTTTTTTTTCATACTCCCGAACAATACCAACTATTGTTTACTACAGAATCTTAACAAGAGTTAAAACATATACTACCATTAGTAATCCTGATAAACAATAGTAGACATGCTTAACGCCGATGCTCTTGTCATTCCCGACTTTTATCACTACTGCATTCCCTTAGTCTACAGCTGATGCTGAACAATGTTTTAGTTTTTTAAAAAGAGTTGAGGCACTTTTGCACTATCAGGGCAGTTTTCAGTCAGTTTTTGCTGGTTTTTACGTAGGTTTAAAAGATTCAATGCTATTAAATACTTATACTTTATTTTGGGAGTATGCTAGTGCTTAACTCTCTAATCAAAAAATGCTATTGACCAAAGTCTTACTAACAAAGACCAAAGCATCAATTATGCTGACAGCAAGTTGTTACGATAGTTTTCGGTAATATTTCCTGGCCCTACCAAAGTTTTTTATCACCAGCCGCCACTGTATATATATATATATATATATATATATATATATATATATATATATATATATATAATATATATATATATATATATATATATATATATATATACCAAAGTTTTTTATCACCAGCCGCCACTCTATATATATATATATATATATATATATATATATATATATATATATATATATATATATATATATATATATATATATATAAATATATATATATATATATATAAATATATATATATATATAAGTATATATATATATATAAATATATATATATATATAAATATATATATATATATAAATATATATATATATATATATATATATATATATATAAATATATATATATATATATAAATATATATATATATATAAATATATATATATATATACAGTCGCGGGCAGTGAATTGTACACAGCAGTAAATTTCTATGTTTTTATTTCTTTGTACCTGAATTTAAATAAGTTTTAATAGTTTGTATTATTATTTAAAATATATTAGTTATGAAACAAAAAATACAGAATATGTAATCATTGAATTATGAGACGAAAAGATAAAAGTAACCAAAATTACTGCTGTGTACAATTCACTGCTCGGGACTGAATATATATTTATTTATATTTATTTTTTATAACTTTTAGTTAAGTAAAAAGTTTAATAGATATATAAACCTATTTCAAAGTATTTGTTTTGCATTTTTTAGCAAACCCATGTTATATGAAATTAGATGGAGTTTATTTAATTCAAGATGTTTTAATGTTTCTAAATTGTACTTCACAACAAGCAAGTTATGTAAACTGTTCTGCTAATCAAATGTTTGATCCAGCATACAATAAATGTATGGATTCTGCAAATTATAACTTAAACAATTTTTGTATTGGAAAGTTTGATAGCAATTATCGAAACCCATGGAACTGTCATAGTTATATTTCTTGTAATTATTATTCATCAACTAAAATGGATTGTCCGGCAAAATTAGTTTTTTATCCAATGATCGATGAATGTGTTTATGACAATATCTTTCAATGCATTAACATAAGTGAGATTTATTTTTGTAATTTTTATTTGCTAATTTTTTTTACACTTCCTCATACACTTTTTTTACAATTTATAAATGTATTACAATATACAATATATATATATATATACATATATATATATATATATATATATATATATATATATATATATATATATATACATATATATATAAATATATATATATAGCAATATATAACTTGTTTCTCAGCGCAGCGGTGGAGTTATAGAGTTGAGAGAGGGTTGTAGCCACAACCAAAGTAGCCTCCTTGACTGTAGTGGCCTTCATGGCCTTGGGGAGGTAAATTAAAATTTGTATATATATATATATATATATATATATATATATATATATGTATATATGTATATATGTATATATATGTACTGTACTGGAATTACTATTATGGATACTACTGCATATATGGATTACTACTATAATACTATGTTGATTATACTGGAAATACAGTACTGGAATTATTATTATGGATTTTCAAGTTTTTAAATAATAGTTTTTTATATATTTTATAAAAGTTTTTTACTTCAAAAATGATCATCACAGCAAAATATAATCACAGATTATATATTCCAGGTATATTAAAGTTTTTAATACTAGGTTTGACCACCTTTAGCAGCTTTCAATGCTTTCACTCTCTTGGGCATGCCCATGATTAAATCACGGCATAATTTTGTAGTTGCCTTGTTGTGGAACCAGTCATGGAATAACCTCTCTACGAGCTGCGATTTTGTAGTGATAGGAACTTTATGTATTTTGTCCTTCAAAATATTTCATAAATTCTCAATTCAGTTCATATCTTGTGAATTCCCAGGCCATTTGAGCACAGAAAATTCATTCTCTAGGAGCCATGCCTTTGACAACTTGCCTGTATGGCATGGAGCACTATCCTATTGAAAGATATAGTCCTTATCAGTAAACCAATCATGGATTTGAGGAACCAGACATTTCTCTAACACTTCTATATACTTTCTCTGGTTCATCATTCCCTCCACGATATGTAGACAGCTTGTTCAATAGATAGATATCGCTCCCCATACCATGATCTTTGCAGGGAACTTCAATGTTTTCTTAAGACACTCAGCCTTGAAATCCTCTCCAGGCCTTCTTCTAACTGTGTGTACCCTATCATCCAACACAGCAATTGTTGACTCATCTGAGAATACAACCTGAAATAAAAAAATGCCTGATAAGTATCTCAGAAATCATAGTAAAAAAATTACATTTATAGTCATGATTAATACCTAATGATATTAGTCAGAAAACATGATGAGACTGAATAAAATCATATATTAGAAAAATATGAATAAAACCTTATAATAGGTCTAATAGAAAGCTAAATTAATGATTACGTTGGACCAATCTTCTTCTGTCTAATTTTCATGCTCAGCAGTCCAATCATGCCTGGCATGCTTCATTTTGTCTATGAGTCTTGGCTTTTTCCTTGGTCTGTATGCCTTCATTCCCTTCTCCAACAAGCAATTATTCACTATTTTACGGCTTACATTAATGCACTGACTTGCTAATTCCATAGATATCTTTTTGCAAGAACTTTTTCTATCACTGAGGGCCAATACTTTGATTTTTCTTTCAAGTCTAGGGGTAGTTATTCTTTTACGACCACATTTTCCAACTCTTCCAGCTTCAACTTTTCTACCTTCATCCAGCTTTCTTTTCACAGCACTAACTGTTTGTGTTGAAATCTTTAATTTCTTAGCTATCTCTTTTTGTTTTAGGCCACAGTTCTCTAACAAAACACAGATTTGTCCTTATTTTCTAGGACTTAAATCCTTTATTTTCAACATCACTTCAAAGTTGGTCAGAAAACTCAAATATTTTGCTTAAAAGTTTCTTTTTTATTTGTTCAGAACTGAAACCTAATATTTGTAGAATCCAAGTACATACCAGGTACACCATACACCACAGAGAGTAAAAAGAAAGTGACGCGAACTCAAATTAATATATTTCAGAATTTATGGGTATATTTTAGCAATAGTGCACTATTATGACCCTAAAATGAAAAAAGCAGATCAAAATGGATTTCATTTAAAAATCTAATAGTCCCTTTACTTTACATATGCATATATATATATATATATATATATATATATATATATATATATATATATATATATATATATATGCATATGTAAAGTAAAGGGACTATTAGATCAACTTGTTTCTCCGTGTAGCGGCCTTGTTCGTCGAGGTTCGTGTTTCGGAGTTACAGAGTTGAGAGAGGGTTATAACCACTATTAAGTAGCCTCCTCATCTGTAGTGGCCTTCTTGGCCTTGAGGAGGTGAATAACAAAAAAGCAATATATAATATATATATATATATATATATATATATATATATATATATATATATATATATATATATATATATATATATATATATATATATATATATATATATATATATATATATATAGACCACATGAGTAAAACCACAGATGTCACATTTTTCTCGTTTTGAGAAAAATGAAATTTAGTGTTTTAGTGACATTAGAAATCTGTTTGGTAATAATGTATTTAATTAAAAGTATATTTATATATTTAATTAAAAGTATATTTTTATGACATTTTGTCCTAACACAATATATAAATGCAGTTTTTTTGCTAAATACAAGAACTATTTATTCACAGTGTTCTTTTGAAAACAAGACACTCATTTTGGTCATCTGTGCTTTTTTCGTTGTAAATTCATAAAGTCATAAACCACATTAGCTTATAACTATTTAAAGTACTTATTTTTTTAAAGGTAGATAGTAACACATTGTAATATACAACCACAACATACTAAGTGTGTGATGGAATAATAAAGCCGTCTCCCCCCTCCTATTTCTTTTCATAAAAAAAATTCAAATAAAAAATTATATGAAAGTTTTTTTAATAAATAGCATTGCTACTTTATCTCTGAAACTCATCTATTTACCATAATAGATAAACCCTAAACTCTAAACTCATCTATTTACCATAAATGATTCCATGATGTCTGTGTTTCATCACTTTATATCAAGTTTGTTTAAACCATACAAAAAACAACTGTGAACAACACAATAATAAAAATGTGTTTTTTTAATTTTAAAGAACAATAAAATAAATTTTTGAAAAATAAGATAAAATAATTTCAAATAATGTCTTAGAAAATGTTTAGCTTCAATAAGTCTTTAAATTTTTAACAAAAAAGAGGCAACAGAGCTATGTATGCTTGTTTCAGTTTATCAGGTTCTTTGATCTAACCATATGGGATGTAACACACATAAAACTAAATATTTCCAGTTTACCATATAATTAAATTTTAGGTAGCCTTTAATATTTCAATTTCTCTAAGTGAACAAATAACTAAGAAGTTTGGCTTTGAAACTCTGCAAATTTCAGAAATTTCTTTTATCATGTTTATATATAATATTGAATTGTTATGGTTTTTTGTGAGATCGTCTAGTATTTCTGACAGAAACTTTTGATTTGCAACGGCCATGTTTTTGTCACATTCCTTAGAGGTGTCATGCCTATACAGAATGTGACAGAATTCTAATTGATAATGAAACAGTAATGTTGTCAAGTTATTTAGTTTTATGAACTAGATAATTAAATCAAATCAAAACTTTTTATTTTATATTTTGCCTAGCACATAAATTGCAAATCAATTTGATATCCTTTACATTTGAGATAACTGATAATTTAAAATCATGCAGCATAAATCATGCAGCATAGAGCATACATCATCAGACCATCTGTCCAACAGTTTCATCATAGCAATAAAAATATAATTTTTGAGTTGAAAGTATATTAGTGTTTAGAAAATAAAACAGCTGTTGCCTGGAATAGTATACATATTAGTTTCAAATGTTTAGATATTTTTTTTTGTGTGGGAAATCAAAGCAAATTACTTCACAATTAAAAGCGTGATGAGTTGGAAGATATGTAGCTCTTTCCCTCTAATAAAGCATTTAAGCTTTTCTCTGATGGAGCTGGAGCAATACATCCAAAATATTATTTTTTGCTATATATTGTTAATAGTATCAAAATCAGAAATTATTGAGTCTATTTTTTACTTTGTTAGGATACAAAAGGTACACCTTATGAATTAAAACAAAAGTTAAAATAATTCAAGAGAAAACTTTTGTCATTATAAAAAAAAAACTTACTTTATATATATATATATATATATATATATATATATATATTTGATTTATTTTTTTTAATGTTTTTCTGTGAACGTAGCGTTGTTTACTTCATCCGACAAATTTTTCTTAAAGATAAAAATTAGTCATGTGACTTTTATTATCATTGGTTTAGTTTTAAATAACTTGGACAACTGTGTTTTTACCGGGTAAACATTGGACGGCAGTTGTTGTTTCAAAGTTGCCCCTTTTTTAAAATGACCATAGAACTTTAAAACATAGTTTTTTGTTATGGATTTTTAAATTAAAATAGCTTAGTGCTAAAATATCATAAAAATATATAAAACTTAAAATTTTCAAAAAGTGGACATCTGTGGTTTTACCCATGTGGTCTTCATATATATATATATATATATATATATATATATATATATATATATATATATATATATATATATATATATATATATATATATATATATATATATATATATATATATATATATATATATATATATATCATATATATATATATATATATATATATATATATATATATATATATATATATATATATATATATATATATATGTATATATATATGTATATATATATATATATATATATATATATAGTGCTTTTTTTTCTAGAAAAAGAGGTGTCTGAACTCTTTTTTTTACTTTTTTTATATGTTAAAAATGAAGCAATAGACCTTTCCCACAAACTTTCAAATCCACAATGCATTGTGGTAATTGTGTTTATTTAAATCTAAACAATCTGAATAATGTTTTTTTTTTAAGTAGGTATTACTGCAGTGATGAGTTCTTTTAATACTAATTTAAAAAACAAAACAGATGCTAGTTCTTCTCTGAGTTGTTTTCTGGGATCTAAAGCTGTTTTTCGTGAACTTAAATATGATGAACTTAAATATGATGAACTTGTTGCTTTCAATTAAGAGGAATCTATAAACAACAGTGTTTCAACTTGAATAAGAGACATTTATTTTAGCCAAATATAAGTCATAATTTTATCAAGGATTATCTGGTTAAGGGGACTATATATATGTAGATAGTTGTAAAAGGGAAGCCAAAAAGCATCAAACTCTTGGCTATCGCTTATTTAAAGAAAATTTTGTAAAAATGTAAAAGCATTCATGAGTTTGTTTATTACAAAGTATAATATTGTAGTGCCTGTGAAACGTAAACACTACAAAGTTTTTACACACTTTTGGCAGTCTACTGGTGAAGTACTTTATGTATATAGTCTGACATTAAACTGGTCTCAGAAAGTAAAACACTTACTGATGTTTTACATATATGGCATGTTCCAGGTGAATCAACCAACTCTGAAGCAATTTTATTTTCAAACTTAAATTTAGAAAAAATTGACGCTTATAAAGATGAAAATAATACTCAAAAAAGACCTTTTTGAGGAACTCATAAAATTGTCTTGCAATTTTTTATCCAGTTCTAAAAATGTTTGCTGTTACAATTTTCTCAACCGTTAAAGATTTTAAAATACTTTTTGAAAGAAGTTTCTTTTTTAGCTTCTTCTATTATCTTTAATGCAACTTGAAGTCCCCATTTTTTTTGTTACCAAATATTTTCTTATGTATCAATTATATAGATATTGAATGTTGCTCATATCGATTATATTGATGTTAAATGTTGCTCTCTATTTTTGCCATATTAAGAAATTTTATAATTAGACTATTCTTTAGATATTTTCATTCCGATCTTAGCCTCTATGCCAAGTGATTTCACTTTTTGGCAGGTTGTGCAGCCAAGCTTTTTCAAAAACAGAGCCACTTGTTTTTTGAACAAAACTTTGTTTTTTGCTGTACTGTCCAGCAACTTGGCCACCTGTAGTTGGTGTAACAAGAAAATAAGTTAAAGTAAATTCTTCTCAAGCAAATTTAGTTTTTATCAAGAAACAATAGGTTCTGATACACAACGCTGTAGTGTTTTCATATCTGCAAAACATGTTTTACTTGATCTTTACAACCCACACTTGCATTTTCAATTTAAAGATTTTTTAATACATTTATTGCATAATAATACAAGGAGAAAAAATTGTTTATATATATATATATATATATATAAAAAGGTGCATTACATTCTGGTGCAATCTAAGAGAAAAAAAGCACTGTAAATATATATATATATATATATATATATATATATATATATATATATATATATATATATACATATATATATATATATATATATTATATATATATATATATATATATATATATATATATATATATATATATATATATATAAATTATGTTGTGTATTCTACAAATAGAGTGCTCAATGTTCTTAAAATACAGAGCAATAATAAATTAGTAAAAGCACTTGTCTAATTTTTTCTTCTTCAATTTGTTTCACTATCTGTAGGTTCATCAGAAGGCTTTCTGAAGTACCTACTGGTAAAACAAGTTGTTGAAGAAAAAATTAGATGTGTTTTTTCTAATATATATATATATATATATATATATATATATATATATATATATATATATATATATATATATATATATATATATATATATATATATATATATATATATATATATATATAATATTAATAATGATAATAACAATAATAATAACAATAATAATATGTATTCTAAGTTTCTCATAAGTGTGTTTTTTGTTGATTCTGTTCTGTCATCTTCATTTGTTTTTAACGAAAACGTTTCTTTAATCATTGCAAATGCAGAAATATAACACTACTTATATATTATAAATTTATTTATATATTTATAAATTTTTTGTTTCCAAATTAACGTGGTTAAATTAAATTATAATTAAATTAAATCTTATTATCTTGGACAACTCCTATATTTCAGGTTTAAAACAACTCCTATATGTCTAATTTTAAAATCTCCTATATGTCTGGTTTAGGGAGTTATAGAAATAAAAAACTAACATAATGAAGCAAATATTCATGCTTTTTTTTTTTTTTTTTTTTTAATCTATGTTTATATTAAACTTTTAAATATGTAGTGTGCCTTGCAATACAAATCCTTTTTAAGTTGACATGTTATCTTTAAGAATGATAGAAACTGATGCTGATCCTTGATGAAACCTTGATGATTAAGTTAGGTTTTACAACTTGTGTTTTTCCTTACAGATCTGAAGTTAATAATAATATGACTATAAAATCAAAGGATTAACAGTTTTTATCATGTGATTGCAGTCCTCAGGTTGAACAAAAATGAGAAAACAAATAAGATTTTGCAAAGGTTGAATTCCACAATTAAAATTTCTTCTTTACATCACAACTCCTCCAAGTTTTAGATAATTTTTTTTGTCTTCTTTATTAAGGTTATAATTTGAAAACGTTTTTGTTGTTGAAAAATTAATTAAATAACAATGCATAATAATTAAAATTTCTAAGTTTTATATGTTATTATTGTTATATTTTATATAACTATATTATATTTAACTAAATCATAAATAATTATATATAGTTAAGTATAATTAAAAAATTCTTTAAAACCAATTTAAATAAACTTTAGATTTGAAGTAAGTTTATAGTTAGTATTTTTTTAAAACAAAAATTCTTAAAATGACCATTGTTAACTTGAAAAAATTTTGGTTCTAGTATCTACTGAAAGTAATTTGTTTGAATCTGCCCTAACAAGTTCTTTGGTTGCACTGATTTTTCAATCTGCAACACTGGAACCATCTTTTACTCTGGAATCATCTTCAACACTGGAACTTTCTTCATCACTAGAACCATCTTCAACACTGGCACCAGCTATGAATTTATTGACTTTGAATACTGTTTATGAGCCACTAACACCAATAACTCAAAGTTCAAAAATTATTGGTAAACTTATTTAAACTTGTAATTTTTTCTGTAGTGTCTGTTTTTTTGTTTTTTGTTTTTAAATTTTATAAATTTAAGGTTTTCTTTTATACTTTAAAAAAAATAATACTTTAAAAAAAATAATTTCATAATTACTTTGTTAAGTTATTTCAGTTTGACAATTTTCTTTAAAAAGTTTTTTCATAAAATTACTAATGATGACTAGTTTAGTTATTTTTAAAGATATTTTATAAATATAAGATATCATTAAAAATAAAAATTTTAAATTTTATATTTTATATTTTATATCACTTATAGGTGGACATGTGCCAAAACAAATGAAACTTATAACTAAAGCCGAACTTAATTACATTATATTGTTAAGTTATAATTTAAAAAAAAATTAAAAAATATTTATTTATTACAATGAGTAATGTATTTATTGTCTATTATTAGGAGAACAATGTTTTTTGCATGTATAACTTGGTTTAACTAGATTTAGACTTTATTAAATTATTTAAACTATTTAATAGTCTGTATAGTCTTAAACTCTTCTGCTTCTTTAGTTTAATTCTGCAAATTATATGATTGTTCACACAAGAAACCCTTTGCGTGGAAATTGTTATCAATCATTAATAATGTACAGAAGAAATTATACCAATCATTAATAATGTACAGAAGGAATTCTACCAATCATTAATAATCTCAACAAGAAAATTATTGGTTTAAAAATTATTTTAGAAATTTATTTTTAGTTGGCGTAGTGTTTTGGTTTTCTTCAAAACTTTCTTGTAATAATAAATTAACATTCAAATAACACCATGGCAACATTTATTTTTTTTGGACTTATAGGATATGCAAAAAACCTAAATATATTTGGATTTTTTTATAATGCTCGTT
This sequence comes from Hydra vulgaris, assembly GCF_038396675.1. Lineage (NCBI taxonomy): Eukaryota > Metazoa > Cnidaria > Hydrozoa > Anthoathecata > Hydridae > Hydra > Hydra vulgaris. The sequence goes on from NC_088920.1 coordinate 34,270,533, forward strand.
TTGGATTTTTTAATAATTTTAACAACTAATAAGTCTGATAAGCTTTTGTAAATACAAACTTATGTAAATAAATTATGAATAAATTTCATAATTTTTGCCACTTTTGTTGTGTAATACTATATACAATGTGGTATGTACAATGCATGCATGTATATAATATATATTTTAGTTTGAGCTCCTTGTAGAATAATCCATAATTTGATTAGTCATTTGTGGCTTATTGGTTAATACAGAAAATGTTGTTTGGGGAATTAAATGTCTGTAAAAAAAAATAAAAATTAGTCAAATGTCTGTAAAGAAAATAAAAATCAATAAAGTTTACAAACTGTATTTTATTAAAATTTAAAAGATTTGCAACAGACTGGTGATTGGTGTTTACCAATCAATTACCTCTTCTCTTGAATACCTGTTTAAATGCCTCCCCAAAAAATGAAATAGTTCCACCTCTTTATTAAATTTTAATATAAAATGGCTTCAGATCTTCATCCTTCAACCAACATTCATATGCTTTTGACAAACATGTTAAATCACGTTGAAGAAAAAAATATGTATTTTTTAAAGTTCCTATTTATAAGCATTTACAACAAGAAGTTTTTTTTGAACATTATTTAACAAAGCTTACAATCACTTTTTGAATAATAATTTAATATTATATATTAATTTTATCTAAATTTCATCATATCCTATTTCACATTTGTTCAGTTAAATTTAAAACATTTTTAGCTCCTTTGAAAATTCCAGCATTAACGATTATTTTCTTGATATTATGATTAGTATCATTTTTGTGGTTTAAAATATCATGCTAGTTAATATAGTTAACTAAGCACTTTTGAGTTTTATTTTGTATTATTGGGGTGTTGTGGTTTAACTCTATTCCTATCATTCAATAGCTTTAGCTAAAATTTAGAACTAATGTAATTTGTTGATATAAAGTAACAGAAACTCACTGAATAGAACATTAAAGAAAGTTTAAAACTGTATAAAAGGAAAATACAGTAATGTATTATAAACAATATATACTCACACATGGTTAATGATTATTAAGTTTTAATTTAAGTTAATGATTATTAATTTTTTAACTTCAATTAAATGTGCTAGAAAGTTTGGTGTCACATGCTTATGGACTAATTTTAAGTAATGAGCTGAGCATGCATGTTAGAGTAAATGTGGATATTCCTCTTTAATAATTCCTTTCATCTTCATCATTTTATTCTCATTGTCTGTACAAATGGCAATTATATGTTGGAAGTAAAAAAATAAAGTTTTCTTAAATTATCTAATAAGTTATTTTTAGCTTTTATAAAATGAAGTAATTACTATGGTACAGTACAGTATTATACTTATATCTTACTAATTGATTCAACCTTTTTGCTTTGGTATTTGCACCTATTTCTTTGTTGTTTTCACATGTCTCTCAACAATTCTATTTGATTGTTAATAATGTTGCCTTCTATTTATATGCCTCTTATTCTTTACCGAATTTTAGGAAGTTAAAAAATGTAAATTGTGTGTTGTTGTTGCTCTAAATTACGGTATTCCAAGCCTTAAATCATTTTTAGTTTTTTAGGAACTGTCTGTGATTGGATAGTTTATAATTATCTTAACTGTTTTAGTGAAATAAATTAGTTTCTCCAATTTGAAATAGATTATTTTGTATTGCACTTGGTTTCATTGTTTCCTTTGTTTCTTTTTTGTAGTTTTCCAGGCATGTTTTACACAACTTGACTAAACCTTCAATTTTAATGGCAGGCCAGAATATAAAACACAGGCCTATTAATGCCTGGCTAAAATAAAAAACACAGACTTATTAATTCCAGGCCAGAACATAAAACACAGACCTATTAATACCAGGGCAGAATATAAAACACAGACCTATTAATGCCAAACCAGAAAACAAAGCACAGGCCTAATGACCTATAATGCCATGCTTGAACACAAAACGTAGACCTGCTCTGCCAGAATACATATTTTCTTATTTTAGTCTTTTCCCTATTTGTGCTATAGAGTTTATAAATTTTTTAACCATTCATTTATTTTAAGGCCATCTACTTGTTATGTTGCTTGCTACTGCATTTAGAAAACTTATATTGAGAGTATTTATTTTGATTTCTTTAAAATTTTCTTCTGAGATTCTATAGTTTGTGTATACCAATACAATTGAAATTTTCATCTACCAGAGTTTATTGAGTTTTGCTTGAGAATATTTTAAGCCAGTATATGATCATTTTTTATAGTATCTTCCTATCTTCCATTCATCCTATGAATATATTGATAAATATGTTCACATCTAAAAAGAATTGCTAGGTGTTCTTTTTTTTGATGATTGCAACAAACCAGTGACCTTGATGCAAATGCAACCGGTTGTTATATTTTGAAGTAATACTGCTCCAAACACCAGTTTTGCATGTGTTTTGAGTTTTGTATTACCTTGTCACAAAAAATTTTTTTAACATCATAGAAAGTGAGTTATTGTTAAGAACAATAGTTTTTTAGTTTTCTTTATTCTTGAGAAAAGACTTTATTCTTGACAAATTTGGGAGGAACTCTCCAACAGTTTACCGTACCCAGAAATCTGACATATTCAAGTTTTAGCTTTTTTTTTTTTTTTGATGGGTTTAATTTTCAATTCTTCAAACTCTTTATTGATAACTAGTATTCTAAGTATATTAGCTTCTTTGTTCAAAGTCAGCACGTTATATAGGATCATTAGCATCTTTTTAGCTTGTTCAAAGCATTTTTTTAATTATGATTTACATTTTTTATGCCCCAAAACTGTTATTTACTTTGTGCATTTAAAAAAAAAGTACATTTTCATATTTTTTCCCTAGCAATAATTTGTACTGTAAGCATATGTCTTGATAAAGAAAGTTTGTGTCAAAATGACACTAATATAGCTTTAAAGTTTATATATATATATATATATATATATATATATATATATATATATATATATATATATATATATATATATGTATATATATATGATCAAAAACAATTTCAGCCATTTTGATAAGATTAAATATCCACAAACACTTATTCTGCAAAATAAAGCATTTTTAAACCATTCATTTGTAAAAGTTGTACATACAATTTTTTACTTTATAGTAATAAAAATATTTTAGAAGTATTTATGCTTAAGTAAGTGTTATATTATTTTTATTTATAAAAATTAAAATTTATTTAATAATAAATGATAGAATTAAATCTTTAAAAAATTTTTTTTCAGAATGGTCAATGTGGAGTGATTGCTCTACAACGTGTGGAAAAGGTACCAGATTTCGAAATTCTCTAAATATGGCATCAAATCCTGTAATTGAAGAATGCAATACAAATAGTTGTCCAGGTATTAAGAAAAATTGTTTTTATTTTATGTTATTTTAATCAAGTTTTAATGATAATATTATGTTCAACATTAATATTTTTTACATCTTGTTGGACTATGATCTGCTGATGTAAAATAGCTGTTGCTAATTTACATCTGTAGTTCTCAGCCCAACCAGATTATCTGTAATGAAATCTTCATGCACCTATTACCCATTTTGGAATTAGTCTATCAACAGGCTTTACACTACAAGCTCATCTTGTAGTAGCAGTTTAGCCGTTGTTTTATTTTTTTTTTGTAAGATAAAGTTCTTTCCTTCACACAGTTCTATTATCTATATAAAATAATTCTTTTTATAACAGAGATAATAAACTTTTAATAATGTTTGACATATCAATAGATACATATTACAGCTTTTTAACAAACAATATCATTGGAACATGTTGATAGTTTTTTTGTCAACTTCAAAGCTGCTTCTTTTTTTTAGAGGGTTTTTAATTGAAGTTATTCTACTTCAAGTTTTTTAAACTATTCTTTCTATTAGGTTGACATAGAAACCACTGAAAACAAGTTTTTACTTTTTTTGACCATTTTTTTAAAACTAAGTTACATTTAAAAATAAGTTGGTTCTATTATTCTATTGTTATTGATGAATGAATATTGTTGTATATTATTGAATTTTTTTTTCTATTTATAAATTAGGTTCCTATATAGAAATGTTTTTTTTTTCTAAAGTGAATCATTAATCATAAAACAATGTTTGCTTTTTTTAAAATTAATTTAATTTTTTAGGATTTTTTTTTAGGGAATTTTTTTTAGGGTTTTTTATATAATTGCACTTGAACAGAAATAATTCTAAATAAAGTTAGTTATAAACCTCTTTAAATTCCATAAAATTATTAACCAAAATAACTAAAGTTAGTTACAGTTGCACAAGTTTGTGGAAGAAATTATAAATGGATCTATAACATATATATATATATATATATATATATATATATATATATATATATATATATATATATATATATATATATATATATATGTATATATATATATATATATATATATATATATATATATATATATATATATATATATATATATATATATATATATATATATATAAAGTGACAATGCGTTGACAACTTCTATGGCTAGCTGATTCCAGATAGGCACAATTCTATTTGAAAAGAAATTTTCTCTTTGAGCACAGTTCTTAGATTCTTGCTTAGAAATACGGTGAGGGTAACCCCTTACTCCACTCGCTGGTCCTTCTAAACTGATTGAGCTTGCAATTGTGTTTGGGTAATATAGTTTGATAATGTTAAAGTTATTTATCATTTTAAAATATTGAATTGCATCACCTCTATTACGCCTTTCTTCTAATGTTGTTAAACCAATTTTTGTAAGTCACTCTTGGTATGTCATGTTCTTTAGTTCAGGAACCAGCTTTGTAGCTCGTCTTTAGACCTTTTTAATTAGTTTGATGTCTAATTGGTGGTAAGGATTCCAAACTGAGGATGCATACTCTAGATGAGGACAGACAAAGGAACAATAAAGTATTAAAATTGTTTCTATATTCCATGTTTTAAATGATCGTCTCAGAGACCCAAGCACAAACTTTGCTTTGGTTGAAACAAGTTTTGAGTGATTTTTCCAATTCAGGTTATTTGTAATTTGTACACCAAGATCTCGTTCAGAAACAGTTTTTTCTAGAGAATAAAGAAACCCAGTGTCATTAAATATTGTATAATCATATACAGGAACTTTTGGTATTGCTGATGATTTCCTGATTACTATCGATTTGCATTTCGCATAGTTCAGCTTCATTTTCCATTTTTTTGACCAATCAACAATTTTGTTTTAATCTTTTTGTAGCATCATTCAATTGTTCAAACTTTTGATAATTCCTATTAGTTTACAGTCGTCTGCAAAGAGTTTGACATCACGTTGGGGTGGTTGTTGATAAATATAATAAAAAGCAGCTGGCCCAATACAGAGTCTTGAGGGGCACCACTTTTTATCTCTTTCCATTCTGACAAGTTTGAACCTAAAACTATTCTCTGTCTTTGACCTGCCAAGAAAGATTTTAGCCAAGCAAGCAACTGATCTTTAAAACCATACGCACTGAGTTTAAGTAGAAGAGAGTTATGATGGACAAGATCAAAGACTTTAACAAAATCTAAGAATATAACATCTGCTACATTACCTTTATTTAGCATTTGTGAGATAATGTTAATTGATTCTATTAAATTCGTTGAGCATGATTTTTTAGAAACAAAGCTGTGCTGTGTCGAGTTGAAAAGATTGTTACCAATAAGGTGTTTCATCATAACTGCTTTAATTATGCATTCCATAATCTTGCAAGGTACTGATGTGATCGAGATTGGTCAATAATTTGAAGCTATTTGTTTGTCTCCTTTTTTGAAAATTGGAGTGATGTTGGCTGATTTCCAAGAGATGAGAAGAGTACCATTTTGAAGGGTATGAACAAAGATTGGAAGAAGAGCTTCAGAGAAGCTGGAATGACACTCGTGTAGTGGTTGAGGGTGGATGTTGTTGCCACCTAGAATCTTTTGCGTGAGTTGAGATTTTGTAGCTGCGCATCATTTATTGAAATCGAGAGAGAAGATTGATTAAATAAGCAGATGTTTGATGTTCTTGATTTGAAAATCGGGAGTGGATGATCAATATTTGAACAATTTTTATCGAAAACTAAATAAAAGTGTTCATTTAGTCGTCTTGTAATTTGCTGTTGGTCGAAAGTAACTTTGCCAGATTTGGAGTTTTATTGATTTGATTTTAGGTTTTGTTTTATTTTAAGCATTTAAGTATGAGTACAAAAGTTTTGGATTAGACTTGCATTTGAATAGGAGATCTTTTTCGTAATTTCTTACTGATAATTTGATTTGTTTTTTAACTTCTTTTGAGATTTGTTTAAATTCGATAATAACATTTGATTTATCAGCCGAACTGAACGTTTTAAACCGGAGCTTATGTTTAAGTTTAGTTAAATTTCTCAAATTGTTGGTAAACCATTTAGGTTGGATCTTTGTTCGTTCTTTGAACATAGGAATGTGTAATTTAATTAGATTTAAGTAAGCATGGCAAAACTTTGAGTTCATTTGTTCAATGTTCAGATCTTTGTAAAAATTCAACCAGTTGATTAAATCAAAATTTTGAGTGATTTTTATGTAATTATTTTGTCAATAATTTGGTCTTTTGGTTAGCGTTTTATTTTATGAGTGTATGTGCTGGTATTATAGTTCTAAGTCAGAGTTGAGTGAAGATGGTTAAGATTGGAAGAGCTTAGAGGTGGACCAATTCTAGTTGAAAATTTTCATGTAGGATTTTCAGGGATGACAAGATCTAGAGTGTTGCTTGCAAAAGTTGGTTCGTGCATGTGTTGTAATAGGAAGTTGTTGTTCATAAGATCGATGAATTCATGACTAGCAAGTTTATCTCTGTGTATACACAGACCATGAAGATGAGTTCATTTAATGTCTGGATGAATAAAGTCCCCCATGATCAGTAGACCCGTGTATGTTTTCTTTTAAATTAGATTGGTGGCTATTTTAATAGAATTGTTGATGTTGAGAGTATTGTGTTGATATTGAGAGTATGTGTTCGGAGGTCGATAAATACATCCAACAAGGATTTGTTCTTGTCCGATAGATATTTGAACCCAAATCTATTCACAGTCCTGATTTTCATTTATGTCTTTGATCTCAATGACTTTAATATTATCTATGACATAAATAGCAACGCCACCTCCTCTGATTTCTCTGTTCTTGTGAAATAATTTATAGTTGGTATTAATGTATTTGAGTTGATATTAAACCATGTTTCTGTAATTGAAATAATATGTGGAGAGTTTGTGACTGTTGCAAGAGATTTGTGTAAAAACATTCTAAGCTGGAGAATGAGTCTATATTGTTTTTAATGTTAAAGTCAAGTTTTATATTATTGCGATTGAGTTTTGGTATAGTGATTTCTAAGTTTAGTGGCAAGATTTCACTTAGTTCTTCATCATTATTCATTCTAAAAATTTGATTGATTGTGTTTTTGTGGGTGGTGTTGTTTGGCTTTAAAGCAGACTCTGCATGACCATTACTCATTAAGTTATTTTTTAATTGCTAATAATTCTGGATGTTGTTTTGTTGAGTCTCTTCTTGTTGTAGCTGTAGCAATAGCTGATTAGTTTGTTGCATGAAGTAGTGTGTTTCAGCCTCAGATAACTGCATAGATATCTTTTTAAGTAATTCGTTCTTTGCAACATAAAAAGATTTTCTTCCATTATTTATTTCACAACGTCTGCCCATGCTGTCCTGGTTCATTCACATCTACCATGTTGTCCTGGTAACATTTCATGTTAGAATTTAGTTGATTTCTTTTTTCTCTTTGCTTTTTTTCTGCTACTCACTGAATGCTGGTTTTATTAGGGTTTACATAAATATCTTTAAATTTTTCATTCTCTCTTAGATTACGTGCATTCAATAGTGCTAGTTAGACTGATTCTTTATTTTTTAGTTCAACTATGACCATTTTTGTTGCACTTCTTTCTAGACCAGACATTATTTGAGATGATTTTGGGTTTAAGGTATCGTTTACTTGTAGTACAGTTAATATTTCTTTTACTAATTGATCATCTTTGTTCTTGATTTCTTCTGCTGACCTCTGAGATGGTTCAATATTGCTTAGAACAATATTGTTTTCAATGAGTTTGCTTTCCTCTAGTTCCTGTCTTATCTTAATAATCATTATTATCTCTTCCTTAGTCTTCTTTTTATTGAATAGAGAGGCAAACGTGATTAATGATGTGGCTAACGGTTGTATAGTTTGTGGGGTGGAATTTCCAGTATTAGATATCACTTTTTTCGTTTCTATTGCTTTCTTTTCAAGGTCCTGTATTCTAGTCGTTAGTTAGTAAATTGTTTGGTTTTTCTTTTGGTCAGCATCTTCCAGAAATCTTATTCGGGTTAACATGTTGATATTCTGTTCTTATAGTAACTTAACTGTTATTGCTAATGGTTTAAACTAATCGTGGTGCTGTCTTGTTTACCTTGGCCTAGACTTAGCCAGTTTGATAACAAACTAGTTGGATCTTCCCTTGATATTACTTTGAACTTGGTTAGGAGAGCTATCACCCTGCAAAACAGTGGGTTATCTCCTGGACGAGAATTATTATAATTAGTTAATGGCTTATTACACAGGGACTAAAAGGTTTCAGTTTTTTATTATCTTAAAGATGATATTATATACTACTATTTTGTATATTTTTGTTTAAATATTTAAATTGAATTCAATGTGTTTATAATATATAAGTTCAATGTGTTTATAATATATAGTTGGATAATATATATATATATATATATATATATATATATATATATATATATATATATATATATATATGTATATATATATATATATATATATATATATATATATATATATATTTATATATTCACCCTCCTAGTCAGCGCTTTCGAGGATATGTTTTTTTTGTTCCCGTTTTGTTTTGTTTGTTTCCTTTTTCTATACTATTTTTATCATAAATATAGTTATTTTTTAATTTTTATCATATTTTTGTTTTTATTTATACATATTTAAATTTATTTTTTTATTATAAAAATATGTTTTTTATATTTATTTTTGTTATTTTTATTTATTTATTATATATTATATTTCATTTTTATTTTCATCTATTTACAAAAACGATTAATTACAGTAATATAACCAAATTTAAACCTTACCGTAACCCTAACCCTAACCCTAACCTTGATGCTGACCCAAACCAAACCCTCAGTCGATGAAGTAGCACTCTGCTGCGAGTCAGGCTATTTGATAGTCAATGTATGTACTTTTCGTTCTCTATAAAAGTTGCTTACGGGGACATTTTTTTCACAAAAAAACAATGCTTACAGGGACAAAAAATGAACGGGTACACTAAAATGTCCCCGATAATGCTAATATCCCCGTGTTTGTTTTTTTGTAAAATCTGTCCCCCTAAGTGATACTATAGGTGTGTAAATATATATATATATATATATATATATATATATATATATATATATATATATATATATATATATATATATGTACATTAGGATGGTCCTTATTTTCGAAAGTTCATATTTTTTCAAAATTATTTGTAATTTTACACCAAAAGATTAAAAATAAAAAATTTCAGCTTAATCCGATAATATTAACACGTGTCGCATTGGCCTTAAAGTTTCATGCATCTGACTGTCTAACATGCTATGACAATGCTATGCGCAACTAACCACCAAGTGCATTCTGAATTCGCTACAAGCGCAACTACAAGTCTCTACAAGCCAATTTTGTTTTTACATATTATTTGTTCAATGCTACATTCGTTTTAGTTTCGTACATGAAGTGCATAAGAAAAGACGTGCTATATAAGTAATTGATAAAAGTGCTAAAATGTCCACTTTTCGTAAAAATATTTATCTAGTTGGAGTGATGAAAAATCAAATCTGCGGTAGTAAATTACCATGTAAATGAGATGTTTTGAGTGTACTTTTTTATGACATGAGAGTGGTAAATTTAAATCTTAATGACAGCAGTGCTTTAGTTATTGATGAAGTGGTCGTTTTTTGGAAAAAAGCAAGAATCCAAGTTCAAAACCGTTCAAACTGTATTTCAAAATTAAAATCTTGGTATGATAATGTCAGAAATTTAGAAAAATCTAAGAATAGAGATACTGAACAGCAGAGAGAAAAAGAAAATGATTTTAAAGAAGATTTAGACAACCTTTTCGATAATGCTACCTTAAATGCGTTAAATGAGATTAAAATCGCCGAAGATAGAGAATTTTTATTTAAGCAAAGGGAGAAAGGTTGAGTAGGTTGTATGTTGGGAGTAGATATCAAATTATTACGTAAGAAAAAGCGGAAAGAAGAACGCACAGCTGCAGAGTTGAAAAGAAAAGAAAATTTGTTGGAAAATTTTAGTTGTTTGATTGCATATTTTGAAATGGAAGATAAAGAAAACGAAGATTCACAGAAAAAAGTGATAAATCAAGACAACAGTGAAGATGACACATATTTAATATCGGAATCTGAACAGGGTCCATCTTCAAACAAGAGAGGACGAAAGACGTTAATGACACCTCGCCTGGCCGCTGCCTTGGACAAATGTAAAGTGAGTGACAGGGATGCAATGCATATTATTTCTGCCGTCCTAGAAGCTTCTAATATAGATATCACCGAGTTTGTTCTCAATAGATCGTCTATCAAAAGAAATAGAGAGATTTTGCGGAAAATAAAATATTCATCAATAAAATCGGTTGGAAATGATGCAAATTTTATTGAAGTGCATTGGGATTCCAAATTATTGCCTGATATCACAAAAAATGAGAAAATTAATCGGCTTCCTGTGAGCGTGGTTGGTTTAGATTTTGAACAATTATTAGGAATACCTGGAATTGCATCATCAGGAGGATCGTAAGTTTGCTCTGCTGTGTTCCATATCACTGATGAATGGAATTTAACCGAAAAAATTCAAGCCTTTTGTTTTGATACTACAGCATCAAACACTGGACATATAAAAGGAGCTGCAGTTCTGCTTCAACAAAGGTTAGGGTGAGATGTTTTGTGGCTTCCATGCCGACACCATATATTTGAGATCGTTTTGGCTGGTGTATTCATGAGGACAAAAGCAATTGTAACATCGGGCCCTGAAATTGCTCAATTCAAAGCACTGAAAGAATATTGATAAAATGAAATTTTTAGATTATACCAGCGATGAAGCCGTTTATAATGCACTGAAAGATGTAGCGCCCGAAATTATTTATTTTGTGAAACAGAAACTTGCAGAAGAGCAACCACGTGATGACTACAAAGAGTTTTTGCAATTGACGCTCATTTTTTTGGGAGATAAAACAAATGTGAGTTTTAGGGCCCCTGGTGCATATCATTTAGCGAGATGGATGCCTAAAGCGATTTATTGTTTAAAACTTTTTTTATTTCGCGATCAAATGAAAATGAGAAAGGATAATTCAAAACTGAATGCAGAAATTTGCGTTTTCGTTGTATACTGTTATGTAGAGGCCTGGTTTTCAGCAACGAATACTACAGGAGCTCCCCTAAATGATATATATTTTTTGAGAAAATTGGTTAAATTTAAAAATATTAATAAAAACATTGCAACCATTGCAATAGCAAAATTTTTAAACCATTTATGGTATGTGCTAAGTGAAGAGTGTGCTGCCATGGCAATATTTGACGATAGAATTGAGAGAGTTGAAAAAGTTAGAATGGCTCAAAAAATTATGGAATGTGCAAGTAAAAACATAGAGACTGTGAAAGAAAAAGAAGAAGAAAATGAAGAGACAGAAGTCATTGAGAAAAAACTATCGTTGCAAATCCGAGATGTCCAAAATTTTGTTCAAAAGATCTACCAACTGAATTATTGTCCGCCAATTCACTTCAGTTATTTAAACGATTCGGTATTTGCGTTGAATTTCTTCAGGACGATCCGCTGAATTGGGAAAACAGAGAGGATTATCGCACAGGAAAAAATATCATTTCAACCTTAAAATGTACAAATGATATTGCAGAAAGAGGAGTGAAGTTGATTGAGGATTACAATGAAAAAATGACGAAAAATGAGCATCAAAAACAATTTTTGATACAGGTATGTATAAACAAATTTAATTTTTTGTTATTTTTTTCTTGAACACATTCTATAGGCTAGGTTTAGAAAACACATTCAATATTATTTTTATTTTATTCAGGTTGTTCAGGAGTACGGGAGAGAGTTCCCAGTCGCCACAAAAGGAGGCTTACTTTAATCCAAAGTATGTATCTGAAGTGGATGTATCATTTCAATAAATAAAAAATATAGTATTAGGATAAACTATATTTTTATTTTACGTTTTCATTTTAATTAGTATGCTTTTATACTAAAATTTAAAAAAAAATGCGTAATTTTATGTTTACAGTTGAGCGTACATTGTTGTTCTTATAGGTAACTGCCTTACATTGAATCTCACAACTTCAGCGTCGATGCAGCACGTGTTAATATTAACCGATTGAGCTGAAATTTGGTATATTTTTATGTCTTATATAAAGGTACATTCTGGCAAATAATTTCAAAACAATTCGAAAAAAAAATTTTTTCCTTATAAATAAGGACCACCCTAATGTACAAGTATATGTATATATATATATACATATATATGTATATGTATTCATATATATGTATATGTATACATATATATGAATACATATACATACATACATATATATACATACATATAAAGACTTGCTAATATCAGAAAAGTTCTATTGTACGTTAGACGGAAGCAGTGAGGCAAGGGCTACTGCTTTTGACATATCAAAGACATTCAATAAAATCTAGCATGCTAGTTTTCTACATAAGTTTCCTATAAGATATCTTTTCTTCTGGGAAAGTAATTTAAAAAAAAAGCAAATTGTAAAGTCATTCCTTTCAAATTGTTGTTTTAAAGTCGCCTTTGATCAACAATTCTCTTCTACTTAGTAACTTTTTTTAGTAACTTTTGAGTAACTTTGTTAAGGTTCCTTTTTTGGTCCTGTGTTATTTTTCATCTATATTATTTAACCAAATCTAATCTTCCTCTAATATTTCCTATTTTATTTTATTCTATTTTTGCTGATAACATGTTCATTTTTATATATATTATATTTTTTATTATATTTATTTATTTTTTATATTTATTTTATTAACAATTATATCAAGTCTTGGGAAAATAAACATCAATATTTAATTGCTAAACGGGTAGCTAATCTTGAGTGTGATTCTAAATCCATGACAGTTTAGAGCTTTATTGACTTTTAGTCATTATTGACTTTTTAATAGAGAATATATATATATATATATATATATATATTCTTCTATATATATATATATATATATATATATATATATATATATATTCTTCTATATATATATATATATATATATATATATATATATATATATATATATATATATATATATATATATATATATATATATATATATATATATATATATATATATATATATAATCTATATATATATATATATATATATATATATATATATATATATATATATATATATATATATATATATATATATATATATATATATATGTATATATATGTATATATATACATATATGTATATATATATATATATATATATATATATATATATACATATATGTATATATACATATATGTATATATATACATATATATACATATATATATATATATATATATAATCTTCTATATAATCTTCTATATATATATATATATATATATATATATATATATATATATATATATATATATATATATATATATATATATGTATATATATGTATATATATACATATATGTATATATATATATATATATATATATATATATATATATATATATATATATATATATATATATATATATATATATATATATATGAGATTACCAAATAATCCATTGCAAAGTTAGCATCTGCTAAAGTTGCTACCTATTTTTTTATTTTCCAAAACTCTGTATTGCGTGACTTGTCATTCAGCAAAGGTTTTTTAACTAATTTTGTACTGCTCATACTAATTTTAACTGCTCATACTAAGCTAGTAATACAAATGTGTTTAACTAAATTTGTTTTGATATAATTATATTTATTTAATTTTAGAAGATGGAAATTGGGGTAATTGGAGCATCTCGGAATGTTCAACTACTTGTGGTGGGGGAAATATTTATTTTAGTAGAAGTTGTGACAATCCACGCCCTTCGTATAATGGTCTAGGTTGTATGGGTGTAAATATTTACACTGAAGACTGTTCTATTAATACAGTTTGTCCAGGTAACTTCATAACAGCTTGAGCAAGTATTCATAACAATATAGCTTGAGCAAGTATACATTAAAATATTTATGAAGTTGTTATTTTTTTATGAACTTTATTTATATGGGTGTTTTAGTAAATGGTAATTGGTCAAATTGGTCTTCATGGTCTTTGTGCAACCAACCATGCGAAGGTGGAATAAAATCGAGATTTCGTGTTTGCTCTGAACCTTCTCCAAAGTATGGTGGGCAACTTTGTGATGGAAACAGTACTGAAATTATTGATTGTTCATTGAACAGTTGCAAAAGTAAATTATCAAAAATTTAATTGAAAAATAAAGTTACAAAAAAACAAATATTTGTTTACATTATTATAAGTTAGTTAATTATGACATTATATATTAATTAATTATAACGGTTAAAAATAAAATAATACAAGAAATGCTGATGTCAAAAAAATGTTAATTTCAAGTTTTACAACATTTGTTTCATAAAGCGAATGGTCAGGCATAAGGTCATCATGATCACCTTACTACTGGTAATATTAAGTCCAGTGCAACTTGTTTCATGTGTTGTTGCATTGTAGGATTTGCTATAATATAGTTTCTGTTATCAATAGTATCTAGTATCTGTCATGTCTATAGTGGTATCTTTTGAATCATAGATTTTCACTTGTGCCTTCCTGATAGTGGCTATACAAAGTAAGTTCTAAAACTCATTTTTATGGTTTTGGGGCCAGCTGGTAGGTTTCCCAAACTCTTTGGCAGCTCTCAGAGAAGCTGATTCCATTAATAACTGTAAACTAAAAGGAAATAAGTATTAACAGTGTTATATTGCGTATGGATGGTTTTCTTGTTAATAAGGAGCCCTAAGTTTCAACTTTGCGTTAATTAGCAGGACTGCGTTAAGACAATTACATCGCTCATTGCATGGGATGCTGTGATCTATCTATAAGTAAGTCAAGTTGTCTTTAAATTTAAACCCAAATTAATCCAAAATATTAAACATAAAAAACCATCCCTGCTACCTGTTTCGATATATCTTTCACAAATATTCCTGGTCTTTAAAACTTCTTCTTAAGATTGCCCTCTTTTAGATGTAATTTCTGATCAAATTGACCATGCCCTTTCTCATTACCCCTCTGCCAATATTGTTGGTATTGGTGACTTTAATGCTCATCACACTGAATGGCTCCTCTCTAACACCACTGACTCTGCTGGTACTGAAGCCCTTAACTTCTTAATCTTTTACTCAGATAGGTAACTTTGTGAATTGTTTTCCAGACAAACCTAATCACTTACCTTTACTCCTTGATTTGTGTTTTGTCTCTGACCCTAGCTTGTATTCAATTTCTCATTTTTCTCCTTTAGATGGTTCCAACCATTTAATGATCTCTATAAATCTTCCATCTTGTACTTCTTCTTTGAACTCACCCTATTATTGCACCAAATACTACTACCCTACCCTTACACATACTACCACTCTATTTGTGATTTTCTTTGTGACAGTCTTTAGGTTAATCTACTGGATCCATGCAGATATGGAAGCTTTTATTCTTTATTTGCAGCTGCTATTCATAATCTATTCATAATCATTTTTTTTTATCTTTTTCAAAAAAAGCAAATCTCTTAAGAGAAAATGTCTTTTTATTATTTTCGTGCCTTATTTAAAAATGGCATCTGTGATTCCAATTTTAAAAAACTTTAGAGAACATTCTGACCCCCTTTAACTATTGTCCTCCAACTATCAGTCTTCTCCCTATTATTAGCAAGGTCTTTAAGTATTTGATCAAAAAATTCCTAACATCCCATCTTGTGTCTACTAACTTACAGTCTGACAATTAATATGCATATTGATTGTCAGACAGTAAGTTATTAGTCACAAAATGGGATATTAGGAATTTTAAAATCATATATGGTTATCAATCTTCTCATTTTACGGATAACTTTCTAACTACTCTAGCTGAAAGATTTTATTGTGCATAAAATGGGGGCGGCAATAGCTTTTAATAAAGTTTGGCATGCTGGTCTTCTCCATAAGTTTCATATGGTATATCTCAGAAATTTTTGATATTATCAAATCTTTTCTTTGGAACCATAGTATGAATTTCATCATTGAAGGCTAACACTTTTCTTTATTTCCAGTAACTCCTGGGGTACCTGAAGGTTTTTTACTTGGTCCTGTATTGTTTCTTATTTACATTAATGATCTTCCTGACAATATTACATCTAAAGTGGCTATATTTCCTCAACTCAACTTTATACTTCTGTCTTGATAAAGTATATTTGTTTTTTGCTTGCTTAGTACAGGCAGCCGATCTTGAATTTGATCTCCCTTCCATAAAAGCTTGGGGCTCACACTGGTTTATGAATTTTAACTCTAACTAAATTCAACTGTTTATTGTAAACAACTATTGCAATATTGTCGACATTCCTATATTAATGAATGGCAACCCTCTTGCTGAGTCCTTCTCTTTATGTCTTCTTAGATTTTTGTTCACTACTGAACTCTCATAGAAATTATATATACAATCGATTGCAATGTTAGCATCTCTTAAATTTGTTTCTCTTTATCATGCTCGTCATTCCTTACTCTTGTTTATATTCTTTACCTCTAGAAGAGCTGTGCTCTCATTAGGAAATAACAGAAAGGGTTGCATAGCCACTATCAAGGAGGCTTAGGCAAAAGTCTGTGAGTCAAGAATACCCTCTATTCAGGGTATACTGTTGTCATATTTGGGCTGGTTCTTCTAATGATGCTCTTTTACTTCTAGACAAGGTCCAAAACACATTGTAAATGAAGTTGGACCTGCTTTATCCGCTAAGTTTGAGTGTCTATTCCATTATTATAATATTTGTTTATATTTATTATAATATTTATATTATATTATATTATAATATTTATATATATATATAATATATTATAATATAATGTTTATAGTATATTATAATATTTGATAATATTTGTTTCACTTTTCTACATACTGAATTTGCAGTATTTTTAGCAGTATGGTAGTTGTACTACATGCTACCTGCTCAAAAGAGTTATCTCTAGTTCTATCAACCAAAACTTGCTTGACTTATTATTCAGCAAAGTCGCATCTTTTTACTGTATCTGTCCTTTCATGCTCTAAAAACTTTTATTTATCTTGTTTTTTCTCTTGATACTTCAATGCTTTGGAACTCTCTCCCATCTTCATGTTTTCCTGACTCATACAACCTTCAACTTCTCATATAACCTTCAACTTTTTAAGTCTTCTATAAACCGTTTCCTTGCTTTTTAACTCTATTCTTTGTTTTTTGACAACTCACAACTTAGTAGTGGTTGATTGCCGCTTGTTGGGAGTGAATTAAAAAAATTTTTTATATAAGAATATTTATCCACTGTAAATATGGTAATTTTTTCCTGGTAAAAAAACTACTTTTTACAATTTCCTTATTATTAAGATTATAATAATATATTATTATTATAATCTTTAACTTTTAAAAATATAATTAAAACATATATAAACTATGGTTTAAATCCATAGATTATATATCAACCATAGTTCAGGGTTGTAGACAACTTTGAAGAAACTATTTTATTCATAATTTTTTGTATAATTTTTTTTTAGAAGCAAAGCTGAGTTTGAGTATTTTTTTTGTGGATGAACTTTATCTCATAACTTCCGAACTTAAAGACAAAATAAATATAGCGGTAATTAATTTTTTGGAAAAATTTTAACATTTTAATATATAAAAGTGAAATGTTAAAACATTGATTTAGATATCAAATCTTTACAAAGATTTCAAAAGAACTGTTACTTTTAATATCGTATTGCATTCTATAAGGTAAATGAATTTCTTTATAAAACATAAAAAAGAACAATTATGAAATTAAAGTTGACATAAATATATGACGAAAACTTGTTAACAAATATTTTTAATTAACTTTTCTTTTTTTTTTTTTTAATTTGATTTACTTTTTCCATCATTTCCATCATTTTTATCATTCTTTGTTTTCTTTATTGCAATACAAAAGCTAAATATTTTATTTCCATATTATTATATACTTTATTCATTATTTATTTACATACACACATATATACATACATACATACATACATACATACATACATACATACATACATACATATATACATACATACATACATACATACATACATACATACATACATACATACATACATACATACATACATACATACATACATACATACATACATACATACATACATACATACATACATACATACATACATACATACATACATACATATATATATATATATATATATACACACACACATATATGTATATATATATATATATATATATATATATATATATATATATATATATATATATATATATATATAAATTAGTAAAAAACGCTTATCTAACTTTTATCTTCTACTTTAAGTTTCACCATTGCTGGATCATCAGGAAGAGTTTATTATTGCTCTATTCTTTAAAAACATTGAGCACTCTATTTGTAAAATACACTAACATAATTTACATATATATATATATATATATATATATATATATATATATATATATATATATATATATATATATATATATATATATATATATATATATGTATATATATATATATATATATATATATATATATATATATATATATATTATTATATATATATATTATTATATATATATATATATATATATTATTATATATATATATGTATATATATTATTATATATATATATATATATATATATATATATATATATATATATATATATATATGTACATATATATATATATTCATTGTCCACTGTAGATTTATATATATGAACAATGGGCAACCAGATTATTAGTTACACTTGCAAAAATTATCATATAGCCATTATAAACTTTTTTACGCATTCTTATATTAAATTTTAATAACAATATTGCTGCTTCTAGCATAAATAAGTTTTTTTCTTTAAAATGTAAAAAACACTATTTTAAACACTATAACTATTTTTAACCATTTATTTAAAAAAACTCACAATTTAAAATATTTTTTAGTATTTAATTAGGCCGCCTTTTGCATCAACTATTTCTTGTAAATTTCCTGGCATACTTTGGATGCAAATCTTTACCTTTGCTTTTAATTCATTACCATTATGCCAGACATTATTTAGTGCCTCTATGAGATTTTTTTTTTTTGGTTATAGTTTCGTGCCCAATTTTCTGCTTTAAAAGGTTCCCAGGCGTTTTATATTGGGTTTAAGTTGGGAGAAGAGCCAAACCTCGGTAAAACAGTAATATTTTTTTGACTTCGAATATCTTATCAATGATTTACCTTAATGACACAAGGCAATATCATGCAAAAAGATGCATTTGGATAAATCAGGAAAAATGAAACTGAAGAATTAATTTGGCAGCTAATACTTTTTTATATTTATCCTGGTTCATCATCTCTTCAACTATATAAATAAAAACCTCTGTCTTTACCTCTTATAATTCTGAGCACATCATAACTTTCTGAGGGTGCTTTACCGTCTCCATACCGCCTGGGCTATATTTTTCTTTTTTCCTGTGTCTAATAAAAAAAGACTTATCCATTAATATTTCAAATAATCTGATAAACACACCGTAAAATAAATAATAATACGAAAACTCATATAGATGTCTTAATCAGTGATGCTGTTGCAATAAACAATTAAAAAAGTATTTAGTTACATTTTTCCTATCTTCAACAAACATATGCAGGTGTCGTTTAGCCCAAGGGAGGTGTTTTAATTTTATTGCTCGAGAAAGTTTATGTTTCTTTGCGCGTCTACAGCATTTAAAAACCAGTTCTTCTATTCGGCGCCTTGTAGTTCTGTAAGAACTCTTGATACTGGCTTCTTGTGTGATTTCTAATTGCTCTTGTACGTTTTCTTGGTTTTCAATACAAACGTTACGAATTGCATGTTTATCTTTCAGCGTAACTAAATTTGCAATTCTTCTATAGG
Source organism: Hydra vulgaris (assembly GCF_038396675.1). Classification (NCBI taxonomy): domain Eukaryota; kingdom Metazoa; phylum Cnidaria; class Hydrozoa; order Anthoathecata; family Hydridae; genus Hydra; species Hydra vulgaris. Next base: position 34,290,675 of record NC_088920.1, read on the forward strand.
AGAGAATTGAATGTTTTGATAAAGCAGGTATTTCTGAAATTTTTTCTTATAGTATATCTTTAGCTTTTTCCATTAAAAAATGGCTTAAAGATGTCACAATTTTCAGTAACTTGCCCCAAATGAATAATTTCATAAAAAAACCTTCATAAAAAAATGTAGAAAACTATTATTGATATTTAAATCTTAAAGAATGTAATAAAAATAAATTTGTTCATTTAAATCCATATTTATTTGCAGTTTATGTGAAAAAACAAACTGTAAATAATAGTTTGCCCGCCCACTGTTTGTACATTGAGATGCAAATTATTCATAGGCTAATAAATGTTTTCTTTAGAGACGATGATTTATAAATTTGCAGTGCAAAGAATTGTATGACTGGTTAGCAGATAAAAACTTGACGATTAGAATGAAAACTTGACCAGTTGAAATTTTCAGTGGTTACTTAATAAACTTTTTTTATAATTTATATATTTTTGTTTGCCTAATATTAAATAAATATATAAAATAAAAAAAATAGATTATTATAAATAACAAAATATAAAATTTAAATTTTTAAAATAAACATTTGTAAAATTTGAATTAGATTCTTTACACAATTATTTTTTATTAGATAAACGTTGTTAATTACACTAGTTATTTTTTAGTAATTATTTTTTTGGCTTTTTGACCGTAAAAAATCTTAAGAAATAAAAAAAAAGTTTTTTTTAATGATTTTGTTTTTGTTATGCAAAATTTAGGCATTTTGAAAACGAATGACAAAACCCGTAGCAACGCTTAAATTACCATATTATCTAAATCGTCATCATCGTTATCATCTTTTATTTATTTGGTTTATGAAAATATAATTAAAAAAAAAAAATTATGTTTTCAAACAAAATATAAATAGATTTTTTTTAAAAAAAATTATATTTTCATACACCCTATTCCGCTTTATTGCAATTTAAAATAAAATTTTTAATTACATAAAGCGGAAGAGTGGATTAATAATAGCGTATTGCAAAATTACGTCACCTTTTTGGGGTCAAAGATTTTGTAAAACTTTGTGACACAGATGGGGAAGAAGGTAGTGTTAGTTTTGTAACGTAACATTTGTTTTCATAACAATTTCAAGTCCAAGGTAAAGATGAAGTGGATTCTTAGAAGTTGAAGAGATAATTGATGACTTTGAATGAGGTAAATTAGAAGATGAAGTCCATTCTTAGAGGATGATATAATACTTAAGAAGTACTTAAGGAGTTTTTGTCGTAAATTAACGTATTTTCGTTGCGTGAAAAGTTTTAAATTCATGCTAAATATGAATAAAATTTATTTTAAAATTAATTTAAAAGTTAAATATTGTTAATTTTTTAATTTAATTCAGTGAGATATGGCTTTGAAGCAGTGGAGTGGGTAAACAGAAATATTTTAGGTAATATATTTAATAATATATTACCTAAAGTAGTAATTTTCCTAAGTATAAATTGCAGGTTCCAATTTTTATTTATATTAATTTCTTTAGTTGTATCTAGGATGCTTTCTTTTTTTTTTTAAGTTTAATTATGTTTACACTTGTTTTCACTGTTATAATAGCGTAAAAATAAATTTAACGTTTTGTCAATCTAGGTTTTGCCTTGATTTTCTTTAATCCCGTCGACCCTTATATTGCTACGACAATATCTATCCTCCATTTCTCTTGATTTACTCTTTATTTTAATAAAGTTAGAATTGTCTTTTTTTTTTTTTTGCATATTGATACTAGATGCCTTTTTTTTTGTTGAGGAGAGAAGCGGTTTTTAGTTTTTTTTATCAAAAAGGTGCTGGTGAAATTTTAAGTTTCTTTTAATTTTTTCGATGTCTTTTTCTACTGGTTTCATTTAGTTAGCATATTAACTTACAAATGGTTCGATTTAATCTAATCTAACGTAATTTTTATGTTAGCACTTAAAATATTTAACACATTTAGTTCTTGCCGCTTCATTATTTTTTTTTAACTATTTAAACTTTTTTTTATTTAACTATATTTAACTTTGAAATTAATTTTAAAATAAATTTTATTCATATGTAGCATGAATTTAAAACTTTTCACGCAACGAAAACACCCTAGTCGGCAAATTTAGTTGTAAATGCGCATTAGAAACTCGTTTAAATACGTATCGATGTGGTATGTATGTTAGCCATTTTATCGTGTCGAACACGGATTAAAAATACGCATTAGATGCGTATAAAGATAGGTATACAATACGACGCCTACTGAGTATCAGACTCGCATTTAAAACTCTTGTAAACACGATAACCAGAGAATATTCAATACGATATTTTTCTGGTATTACATGCGCATTTAAAACTTTCCAGAATACGCAATATTTGCGAATATATATGTTAGCCATTTTATCGTGTCAAACACGCATTAAAAATAGACATCAGATGCGTATAAAGACAGGTATACAATACGACGCCTATTAAGTATCAAACTCGCATTTAAACACGTATAAAACACGATAACCAGAGAATATTCAATACAATTTTATTAACTAATATGAATTCATAACATAATGATAATGACTAGCAGTAAGCAATCCGTAATACGGGTTATGAGTTATTAAATTATTAATAACAATAAAAACACATTAACAACTTGATATATTATCTAAAATATTAAATACAAATTTATCTATAAATATTTTAACTTTGACTCCGTATCAGCAACGTCATTACTTATAGGTAACGACATAAAGACTTCATTAGCATCAGTTGAGTTCTTTTTAAAATCTGTCACAACACAAGTACCAGAAAAGGAAAGTCAAGTAAAGTCGGCAAATACTTAAAAAAAGACATGAAAAAAAAAATTACAATTTTTAATTACAAAAGTACTATTTGCATTTTATTGTTAGTAGAATTAGGATAATAATAACAGAAAACATAATATGTTTTCTGTTATTATTAGAAAACATAATATGTTTTCTGTAGACAGAATATATTATATTCTGTCTACAGAATAATTAAAAAAGATTATAAAAAGGCTAGACAACACAATGTATACATTGTTACTATAGTAACGCTTGCAAATAACACCACAACTTAATAAGATATTTTATTATATATAATATATATTATATATATATAACACCGCAACTTAATAAGATATTTTATTAACTTAAATACTTGGACTAAAAAGATTTTATTTATTAAAATATTTGAACAATCAAGGGACAATTATAGTTAAACAATTTGAGCAACTATATCATAAAATAGCAAGCAACTCGTAAAATATTTCTTATAAATGGTCATTATCATTTGTGGTATTAAGAAATACGTAAGAGCTCAGTAATTACATAAGTTTTATTAAATCTCCCTCTCATCTAAGAGAGAGAGAGATAAAGAAAGTGTTTCCAAAGCAGCATGTTAACAAATGTAAAAAATCACAAAATAAATACTAGTAACTGGTTTTATTATGTTACCAGTAAACAAAATATCTTTACCTTGATTAAAAGCTAATTTCCAGCATTTCTTAATTAAGCTCCAGCTTCTCTCTAACTGTTAAATAATGATTAATAGAGTAAATTTCACATCATACTAAATTTACAAAATTAAAACCATGTTTCAACAGTTAGCTAACTAATCAAAAGATGACGAAGGGAAGACAAACTAAAAAAAAAATGAAAAAAAGAACATAATTATGATAGAAATTATAAAAAAAAAATAAATTATTTAGATTTAAAAGTGTTAATTGTTACTATAAATAGTTAAACTCATACTTTGCTTTGTTCTAAAGTGTCTAAAGTAAAATCAAATTAACAGACATTAACACTGCTTGACACTGAATTCTGTCAAGTAAGTTGCCGAGTTGCATTTCTTACATTTCAACAACGATTAATTTCATCCTAAATTTAATTCTAAATTTTTTAAAAAAGTACAAAAAAAAGGTAATAGCATAACAGAAATGTTAATAAAATAATAATCAACATAATAAAATAAGCAAGGTATGAAATGATAGGATTTATAATATATTTGAATTATATTAATTTAGGACTTCATAAAACTAAATAAATTTAATAATAAAATATAAATTTAATATTAAAGTAATAATAAATATTTTTATGATAAAGTTTTAGTAACTTTTTTAGTAAAAAAAAGCACTGTAACTGTATTGGATATGCGATACTGCTTTAGCAGAACGATATCTTTTTATACAACTTTTCATATATTCCTGACTATTCCTTTTCATTCCAGACAAACTTTTTACTAAGTTTCTTAAGAAAAAACTTTTAATTCAAATTTTGCTTTCACAATTTCAGTTTAAGCATGCGCTTTAAAGCAAAGATTTTCGTTTTTCCGTTATATGTTGATATTTGATCAAAATTGGGTACGATGTGGTATCCGATTTTGATCAAATATTAAATAATACGTATTTTTGATAAGTGGTATTGAACTCGAATTCGAAACTTAATACTAAATGCGTATTTTTCTGGTATCAACGGCGGTATGTTATACGTGATCAATACTCCGAGTATTTACAATACTAGATATGCCGACTGGGACGTTCATTTACGACATAAACTCCTAAAGTACCTCTTAAGTATTTAATTTAAGTAAAGAGAAGAAAAAAAAAACATTTGATGATATTAACAGCGATAGTCTTTGGCTTTACTGCTGCTTTTTAATGCCCAATAAAACCTTTTACTTTTAAAAAAGATGATTTTTTTTGTGGTCATTAATTCCTTAGAGTCATTTAACAAGAAAGTTCAAATCTCCTTCCCTACCAATCTCCTTCCCTACCAATCTCTAATGTATGGCAAGAGCATCAGGCCTTTTTGAAGTTCGCGCTCTTGCTACTTTGCCTTATATATACTAAATTTTAATTCAAGCATAAAAATAAAAAAATTGTATCAAGAGATACCTCGCCCATTTCAAAGTACACTTTTTTCATATGAAAGAACTTAGATTTGTTACTTTGGATTAGAAACTTGTTTTCCTGAATTAAATTTATTTAATACGTTTATTTCGATGTTTATAGACAAAAATAAAAAAGCGATCGCTTTTGTCAATTTTTATAAATGTTGTTAGTAAACAATATTTTCGATTTCAATTTTTTTAGTTATCAAGTTGCTTCAAGAAGACCTAAAAGTCTTATCTCAGAGCACTGTGGAAGAGCATTTTGACCAGAAAGTTTACGCCTTCTTTTTACTAATGTCGCTTATCTTACCAGAGATGCAGGTTGTTTAAGAGGTTTTTGATACTATTGAATATCCCCTTCCTTTTTTATTGATAATTGATTATAAATATTTATTGATATTTATAGTAATAATACTGTAATAATTAAATAAATAACTAAAGATATTTAATTGGGTTTGAAAGCTACCAACGTACTCATGGGGTTTTTATTGACCTCTCAAAAGCTTTCCATTTACTTTATTAAAAATGATGGAGTAAAAAATATTAGGTTTAAATACTCTTGCCGGATGAATAAGTCTACAATCTCTACGCTGCGTCACAGTGATATGGACTATATTCCTAACTGAACATAAACAATATGAATTAAATGACTACTACTTGCGGCATTAAAAACAACCTCAAGTTTCTTAGAAAGATTTTAAAAAAATAGTGTGTTTGTTTTTAGTTATATTAATTATAATCAATTTAGTTAAAATTATGACCCGAGAGTTTTTTAAATTTAATCAATAGTTTAAACCTAACAAACTCTCAGTTAATATAACTAAAAGCAAACACACTATCATTTAAAAAAAAGATACCTGGCTCTTAAAGGTTTCGATATTATAATACAAAAATTAAATTACGACTTTTTGTATTAAATTATCATTAAAAGCAAATTGTTTGCTTGGTGTGCTAAACTTATTCTTTTATACATGTTTATATTAAATTTGTAATAAGCTTTTAATCAAAAAGAATTGGTTTTTAGTTATTGAAACGTGCTCAAAAATGTTAGATGTAAGAAAACATTTGTACAAGTTTTATAATATAACATTACACAAAAATATCCTGATGGGATTGATTCTCTTTCCTTGACATATAGGCTAATTATGTTAAAAAACTCATTGTTTTACTGGACTACTGGAGCATTTTTTTGAGACATCTTTGTACTGGTATTTATCAATTCATATACAATATGAAAACCACTGTAACAAAATGAAAATCACTATTTAATATAAACTTAAAAAATTTTAAGCCCCAAAGCGTTTTTATGAAAAAGATTTTTTAGATGATGATGAAAAACTACATCGGATATTAACAATACCCATCTCTATGGTTTGTTCTCAAATCATAGAATTATCAACTACTATTTGGTTAAATTTGTGGAATAAATATAGTAGCATACTATACTAATTTAACTGCAAATAAGTTCTACTATTTGGACCTGTATGTCATTTAGAAAATGTTTTAATTTAATCTTAGTGAAGAAAACCCAAAAGAAAAACAAGAGAAAAGCGATAACCAAAACTACTTTGATATTATTAATACTTTTGTTGGCTCTGTCAAATTTTGTGTCATCGACTAATATTGTTGATATAATTAACGATCTGCTGAAAGATAATATGAAAGCAAAGTTATTTGTTAAGGAGGAAAACAACTTTATATGTAGTAGTAAAAAAGATTTTGTGCCAATGAGTATTTTATCCACAAAAAAAAAAGCTCAAATCAAAAAAAAATTATTATGATTGTGATTTTTCAGTGGTAGAAAAGATTATAGTTTCCAATGAAATGTCAGTGTCAGTACTACAATTAAATGTCAGTGTCAGTGAAATGAAATGTCCGGGTAGAAAAATGTTTAGTTATTTTGTTCAAGAACTTTTTAATCGAAAATTTTTTAGATTTTTATGTTGACTACATTTTACCTCTTATATTATTGCAGAAAAACCTTTTGTTAAAAAAACATTTTAAGAGTTTAAGAGTCACAATAACTTTTTGGCAATAAACTAAAAATATATAAAAATAGGTAAAAATATTTATGACTTTTAATCTCTATGAAAATAAACTTCTTTTAAAAACCAGGTTGACGTTTTTTTTAAAAACAATATTAGAGATTTTGCCCCAGATACTAAAGATTTGAGCCAAATACTTTTACAACATAACGTGATGATATATATATATATATATATATATATATATATATATATATATATATATATATATATATATATATATATATATATATATATATATATATATATATACAGTATCGGACAAAACGAGTGCAACCAAATAACGCTAATTTAGTTTCTTTATATAAAAGTGCTGCATTTTTTCAATTTAGAGAAGTAACTATGTAACTGTTTAGAGACAAAGTTCTTCAAGTTTTATTCATCACAAAGTTCATTATTTGTACACAAAAATTAATAAATTAATCAAAAGTATTAAAAAAAGTTGATTTCCTTCTTGACAAAACAAGTGCAACTCGACAAAATGTTGACCAAGCTGTATTTCGCTATCAATATTTCCAGGCGAATCCTTTGTTTTCGATCATAGCCTTGCATCTTCGAGGCATAGATTCGATCAGGTGATCAATGAAACTTTGTGGAATCGCTGCCCAGGCCTTTTGATTTGTTCAAACAGTTGATCCTTATTACAAACACCTTCACGATTAATTCTGCGGTTGACGATCTCTCACAGGTTCTCGATAGGGTTGAGATCCGGAGATTGAGGCGGCCAATCCATCACCGATAGGTGGTTGTCTTGAAACCACTGCTTGACTACTTTTGCAGTGTGTTTCGGATTGTTGTCTTGCTGAAAAACCCATTTTATTGGCATATTCCATTCAGCATGAGGTAACATAACATCTTTCAGGATATTTTTATACATGAAACGGTCCATTAATCCATTGTTTCGATGTATTGGACCTAGATCGTTAGCAGAAAAACACCCGAGACCATTACATTGCCTCCATCATGCTTCACGGTCTTATGGCAGTAACGTAAATCGAGGCGTTTTCCGGCCGGTCGACATACACGGCAAATGCCATCGCTCCCAATGATGTTGAACTTCGATTCATCACTGGACAGGACAGTTCGCCATTTCTGCACATTCCAGTCAATATGAGATGTAGCAAACAGGAGTCTTTTCTTCTGGTTTTTTAGTTAAATCAGCGGTTTCTTTGCAGGGCGTCGAGAAAACAATCCGACTTTAACAGCACGTCGTCTGATTCTTCGGTTCTATACAGGCAGCTCTAATTGCTTTTGTATCTCGACTGATAATATCCAGGGATCCTTCTTGACGGATCTAACGATCATAGAATCCTTTCTAGAAGTGGTGGAACGCGGTCTTCCACCTTTGTTATCTGCTGCCAAATACCCCGTAGAATGATATTTGGAACATAGTCTTGATACGGTCCATTTTTTCACGCGATATTTATCACAAATACTTTTTTGTGACATTCCACTTACGTAATCGCCAATAATTTTCTTTCTTAGTTCCAATCAAAGACTGTCGGGAGCCATTTTTGCACTTGAAGTCATAAAAATAATAAAAATAAATAATCACGCTTCTCAAGGCTTACCGTGTTACATTTACCTTGTGATGATACAATAATGCTCTGTGGAACACAACGTATCGGTTGGATGTGTACTGTATTGATGTAATGAAACACTTGTTGTATTTCACTTCTTGTATTGATGTTCTTTGATAAAACACTTTGATAAAACTCACTTCGATAAACTGTCTTGATAATACTGACTGATTGACTTCCATATACTGACTGAATTACATGTCGATTTACATGTCTCTTATATAGTAAAATGAACCTGTGTGAACCTGGAAGATTCTAGATGCTTCTTTTCGATGCTTCTGGAAGCTACTGGATGTTTCTGGATATTTCTGGATGCTTCTTCTGGAAACTTCTGGATACTTCCTTTTATTATTAAAAAACTTCCGTGACGTTGACACGGACCAGACTTAAGAAAATGAAACAAACCAAAAAAGTTGCACTTGTTTTGTCCGCCGCAAAATGGCACTTGTCAACGAAATTCTGCCTGTGTGCTGTCACCTGTCAGCTGATTGCTCATGTCATGGCATGCTATGACTCCAGACTCCTGAACTGTTTGCTGTGGTAGTATAGTTTTTAAGACATGTAAAATTAGGAACACTTTTTAGCATTGTTCGATGTTGGTTGCATATGTTTTGTCCAATACTGTTTATATATTATATATATATATATATATATATATATATATATATATATATATATATATATATATACAGTATATATATATATACTGTATATATATATATATATATATATATATATATATATATATATATATATATATATATATATATATATATATATATATATATATATATATATATATATATATATATATATATATATATATATATATATATATATAATTTTTAATGTATTCTAAAAAATAGAGTGTGTATATATTAGGGTACCTTAAACCCATTTAGTTATAAAATTCAAATGCATGTGTGCATGTGCTGTGGCTACCCTTTGTAAACAAACCCAATTTTAGCTCTGAAATCCAATGTTTAATACCGCCTCAAGTCCGTTTTTTATTGCAGTGTGGAGAAGAGTAGATGTTGCGTGATTTTGCATCTAATAAAAGGCATTAATAATCCTTTCAAGAAAGATGGAGGAAAAATTTACATCTAAAATAGCAACATATCTTGCAAAATAGTGCCAGGGTAATATCCAGGAGAGGTACTAGGGGGTTTTAGGTCCCCCCAACCAATAAGTTTGCAAGGAATAGGGGGGATGGGAGCACCAAATTTTTTTTGAATCCAACAGAAATTAAAAGAAGCCTTATTATGAGTTTAGTATCTATCATAATTAATTACTATGTTATAATTTTTAAAATAAATCACATATTTAAAAAAAAACATTTTTAGTTTAACATTTTCCAATTTTTAAAAGTTCCTCTTTTGTGTTTGTTGAGTGCCTTTTTCTGTGGTCTGCCACAATAAGTAGCAAGTTCTGTTTTAGTGCCTCATTCTGACACAGATGGGTGAAATCTTGAATCGGTTTGATTCCTATTCCTGCCGTGTCATTGACGACAGTCAACCCATTGATAAATGTGTAGATATTTGTACTCTGAGAAACTGTGCCAGTCCCTGAGAAACTATATTGTTAATTAACCTTGATTAATGAAAACTTACAAGACTTACAACTACATCTCTAACATATAATAAGAATAATAAAAATAATAATATTAATAATAATAATAATAGTAATAATACTCTCCATGTTTAATTTAGGGAAGACAGGTTTCCAAGTTCAAATGTTTCAGTTCTGGAACATTTCACCAAAGCTTGGGCAAAGCCATCTCGCACATTTTTACCCAACTGATCATCTGCTGGTGCAAGGACAACTTTTCTTCCTGTTAGAAACCACAAGTGCATTTTTACCTCATGATAGCTGCATTTGAAACAATTTCATTGAAATTCCATCTCTTTTTGCTGCCTTTTCACTGCTTTTGTGTACTTCCTGTTTTTGGCACCCATTACATCTTTGCGCTCTCCTTTTTGATCTTTCAAGAATGCAACATTTGCAAGTCATTAATCTTTTGTGATTTTTCTGTTAAACAAAATAACCTCAACAACATTTTTGTCAGAAATATCAAACAGCTCATTTCTTTCTTGAAACACTCCCTTTTTTTTTTTTTTTTACATTTGTTGGAAAGTTTCTGGTTTTGTTCTTTGCTAGCTTTATTCTTCTTTTATCCAACTGAAGTATCTGGTATTAACAATAGTATATTTTTGTAGTAAACAATGTATTAAATGTATTATAGATTATAGCAATTTTGAGTTCTAAATATAAAAAGAACCAATTAAAAAAGCAATATTTTGGAAAAGTGGTTAAATTATTTTTATCTAATAGAAAAATCTGTAACATGAGGAATATAACTCTTCTGCCAGAGATCCTTTACAGCACCAGCCACACACTGGGTTCTTCTTTCTGTCTGGTATTCTGTTTTAACTTTGCACCCAATCTCACAACTCTTAGTTGACAATGGACATGAAACAAAAGAATTCTTCTTGGTACTGTTGAAACGACTTAAAACCATCTCTTTCCTTATTTTTGTTAGGTTCCATTGGTAAAGTTACCAAACTTGTTCTCCAGTTGGTAACTGCGAAGATGGAAAAACTTCAATAGCATCTTCCAGCAAGAAGATTTGTGTTTCGATCTAGTATTCTTCTTCAAAATTTTAATACCAACCCTCAACTAATTTGTTACGTTAAATTTGTTTTAAAAATAACCTTTCATTAACAATTTTAGTGAATACAATTTTTTTCCTCTTGTATCTGATAAATATCAACTTTATTTTAAATATGTGATTTATCTAAAAATTATAATATAGTAGTTAATTATGATACAGGGGCGGGTTTTGTCACTCGCCAAGGAGAGGGGTAAAAAGGTCTAAAAAAAAAAAAAAAAAAAAAAAAGTAATTTCCTTTTTTAATTCGTTGTACTTTAGCGTAATAACCAAGTTTAGTCGATTTCATTCGTCAGTATAATAGTCCAATTCAGTATAATAGTCAATTTACAAAAGAATATTTCTGAAAAAAAGTCCCAAGGAGAAGGAGGGGGGGGGGGCTATTACTCAATGACCCCTCCCCCTAAAACCGCTAGTTATGATAAATACTTATGCTAAATACACTCATGATATAGGCTTCTTCCAATATTTTTGACTAAAATTGTGTTTAAATTGTTCACAAAGGGTAGTCACATCTCATGCACACGTATGCATTTTGATTTTATAACTAAAGTGGAGCTTAAGTACCCTAGTATATATATATATATATATATATATATATATATATATATATATATATATATATATATAATATATATATATATATATAATATATATATGTATATAATATATATATATATATATTATATATGATATATATAATATTTATATGTATATATAATATATATATATATATGTATATATATATATATATATGTATATAATATATATATATATATATATATATATATTATATGATATATATAATACTTATATGTATATATAATATATATATATATATATATATATATATATATATATATATATATATGTATATAATATATGTATATTATATATACATATATAGTATATATGTGTATATAATATAAATATATATTCCGAGGGTTGATATATATTTATATATATAACATATATATAATATACATTATATATATATATATATATATATATACAATATATGATATATATATAAAATATAATATATATATATATATATCAACCCTCGGAATTAGGAAAAATGAGGTCGGCAATAATTTGTCGACTTCAATCTTTTAGAGGTCGACATCAGGTCGGCAAAAAAATTTGATACAAAGGTTATACTATAAAACATAGAAACGAGGTCGGTAATTTTTTGCCGATCTCAAACACTTTTAGGACGGCAGTTAGGTCGGCGTTGCCGAAGCCGACCCTCATTCCGATGGCTGATATATATATATATATATATATATATATATATATATATATATATATATATATATTTATAGGTATTTAGTAAAATCTGGAATAAACGCTAATTCTCAAATTGGCACCTCTATTTTTTTTATATACATAACTTACGCACATAACATATTTCTAAAAAGAAAATAATAATATCAACGACAATTGTATAAATAGTTATAACAAATAATTTTTTTAAATATATTTTTTAAATAGTTATAATCAATAATTTAAAACTAAAATCTTTAATTTAATTTTATCAACAATATTAATCTTAATAATAATCCTTCAATATTATTCCTTTTGTCGTAATCTTAAAAAATTAAAATTGCTAAAAAAAACTTTTAAAAATAACTTTGAGTTTTGACTTTCAAATATTTTGAACTATAAATTGTGGAATCAGTTTCATTTTCACGAATCATTTGTAATAACGCTTCTGCTTCTTTTTGACCGTCTTCAAAAGCTAATTTTCCATATATATATTTTTTTGAATTAGCCAGTATAGGTCTAGGCTCGGGACAACCCATGTGATCATGACTGGCTACTCTCGGAGGCAAAATTCTGTTAGCTGGATTTTCTAAATGTTTACGTAAACGGTTGTTTCGTTTGTGCAATTTGTCACAAACATGACAAGAAAATCCGGAAAACATGAAATAGCCAAAGTTTGGTTTTTGGTATTTGTTCGGCAACGACCATTTTTGAAGCTTCAATGAATTTTCAAGTTTCGGGTTTGAAAATTTGCCAGTATACCGATGTTTCAAATACTCATCATAACTTTCATCATTTGCATTAAGCTTTTTTAAATATTCCGCCAGTTCCCGTGGAGAATCAAAATCTTGAACCATGATGACAGCTTTTTCGCTGGGCATGAATTCTTCAGCTAAAGGAGAGCCTAAATACACGGGAACTGATCCAATATGTAGAGGTCGAAACAGTTTTTCTGTCATGTAATCTTGACACAGACAGTTCTCGAACGCCAACTGAAATTTATATCGAGCTAAGAAATGGTAGTAGGAATCGCTTGATAAATGGTGGAAACCGTTAATTTCATCCGGCGGCTTTTTGTTATTCAAGCAAGGCCCATAGGAGTCAATTGTTATGTATTTCATTAGCTCTTTTACGTAAGTATCTCGATCAGAAGGGGGATCGCAGTCACGTTGAAAATACACAACTGGAGCAAGACCTAATTCTTTTTGTAGCCTGTAGAATCAGAATAGCATATAACCCCATAGAACAATAATACTTTATCTAAATTTCAAATAGAAAAACATTTAGACTACCTGTTCTTTTCTTTCGTTTCAACAAAAAATTTCTTATCAAGCCATTCATCTGTATCTTTTAAACATTGAGTAGATAACGGATAATCTGATTCCCGCTTGAATGTAGCGGTATGATTAAACAAGCTAAAAATAAAGCTGAAGTCATTGGCAACCATTTTATCATGAATTAATGAAATGTATTATATTAAAAAAAATATAAAAAAAATGTATTATATTAAAAAAAATTTAATGTTAATGAATCGTTACTTTCAGTTTTAAAATGATTTTTTAAATAGTTGAATAAAATAGTTTACTCAACCTTTTAAAATGAAGATGAACTTTTCTAGTTCATAAGAGATTTGTTTTCGCATACGTGGTTATTTCACGCAAAAGGTTCAAGGTTATGATTGGTTGGAGTTACAAAGTTAGGACCAAAAAGCTCCGACCACTTCTAATTATTATAGATGACTTCATGCATAATATGGTGTCACATGGCATGTTTCCCCCCCTCGAAAAATACGTACCGGGACAAACTTTACCCGGAAAGTATATTCTAGAATAAACATTTCGGGGAGATACATTGTTTCTACCCTGCCGTAATAAATGTTCCCCCGATAAAATTTTTACTAAAAATTTAATTTTTTTGATAAAACATTTTTAATTATTGTAACAAAAAAATAACTTATATTTGTAAATTTTACTTATGTATAACTAGTTAAATAATAAAAATATTCTTTTTTGTCACTAAAAGCAAATAACTATAATAAATACAAAATTTGCTTTATGTTCATTAGGTTAGCAGCCTTGGCGCAGTGGTTAGAGTTCTGGCTCAGAACCCAGAGGTCCCGGGTTCGACGCCAGCTCTAACCCAATAAGCGACATTGGTAAGGAAGGAGGCGTGAACCTCTAGTTAAATGCTCTCCTGCGGTGCTCCGTGATAAGACCGCAAAGACTTCTGGGAGCACCAAAAAAAAACTTAAAAAAAACAAAACTTTATGTCAAAAATGATTTGCAATTTTATAAAATTATTTTACTAAGCATAAAAAAAAAAAACGCATACAGAGTACGCACTTGAATTACTAGCTCAAAAATATTCATATATTAAGTTAATATTTAGGGGTAAATAATGTCACGGGGGAAATTTTATTTAGCAAGTTGAGGAAGAAATTATACAAGAGGAGAAATATTATTTCTAAACAAATCCCCCCCCAAGTATATTTCGGCCCAGGGAAAATTTTATAATGCGGAATTTATATTTCATGACACCGGCAGTACACTAAGAAACCACGCGTTGCATGGGCAATTGCGTAGTTATTAACCAATAAGAAAATGTCCTACATAGTTTATACACATTAAAATTATTTATCTAAATGGCTACAATATTATTATGAGGTACAACTTCACTTGCAAGTACAAATTTTCATGGAAGATGGCAAGTTTGAGCCAATGATTGCTGCACGCTTAAAAATAAAAGTAAATGTTTCATAGTAAAAAATATTTTTTAAGTATACATAGCTTTTTTATCCAACAATTTTGCTTAAAATTAAGATTTTCGACTAAAACTTTAAAAAAACAACCTTTTCACTAATTTACTTTGAAATCTTTTGTAATACAGTTAATTCCCAGTAAGCCGAACACCGGTTAACTCGCACTGCTTCATTTGATCCATCGAATTTGTCTAATCGATTACTATTAAAATTTTCCGGTTAAGTCGAGTTTCGGATAACTCGAACTTCGTGAAGTCGAACCATTTTTTGTCCCCCTTCAGCAAGTCTCTTCGGATAACTTGAACTTTTTGTATGGGAATTAAAGATATTGACATAATTAAAATTCTTTTTTTTAAAGAGAAGTCAATCCATATAAAACATAAATAACTGCAGCTCAATATCTTTTTATTTTTTCTTTTGTATTTAGATCTGAATAGAATAGATCGTTATGAGACGTAAAATAATGCTATAAAAAATTGTGAACATAAATCATGATAAAAACCGTTGTTATCTTTTGACTGTAGTGCGTGAATACAATCCGCAACTCCTTTCATTGAAACATTTTTCAAACCTCTTATTAGTATAAAGGTGAGTTTCCACTCATCCGTTTTTCTACGGGAATGGGATAGGGAAAGGATAAATAATAAGGTGAGCATGCGATGTTTTCCTTCGAACAAATGATAACTTGTACTACGCTTGGCCACGTGATTTCTTTTTCCTTCCCGTTTCCGTCAAAAAACGGACGAGTGAAAATTCACCTTAATAGTGTAAATTTAATGTATATACTTAAGCATTGAATGAAGAAAAATCACCTTAACTCGAACAAATATTAGCCAAAGTTCAACTTAACGGGAATTAGATTTAGTTGAACATTCGTTAAGCCGAACCATTTTCCTTGGTCCCTTGGAGGTTCGAGATATCGCAAACTGACTGTATTTTTATATATTCTGTGTCCTAATATAGAAAAATTCAAAAGAAAAATGCAATTGATTTATAGAAAAAATAGCTTTTCTTTCCATTAATTTAGCCTAAAATCAAGGTTTTAAATAAAACTAATTACCAAAACTTTGAAATAAAAGATTTCCACTCATATATTTTAAATAAATCTTTTGTCATATTTTCACACATTTTGTGTTCTTATGTAATATACTATCATAATTTAAAAAACAATATGTTTAATTAATTTCGAATTAGAAAGTTCGATATTTTCATACACACAATGCATGTTATCAGGCAAAGACACGGCTTCAAGAAAAAGCAATTACTGTTCTTGCTCTGCGGCAGAGCAATTCACCTCATTTAAAGCCCATCAAAAACTGCTGGCTAAAATTAAAATCGAAAGTTTCTAAACAGATACCAACCACACTGGTAGATTTGAGAAAATCCATAATAAAAGCATGTCACCAAGGGTCTTATTTTGTCTCAATGCTGGAAAGAATAGAGGCTGTTTTAAAAGTTCATGTTTTATACTGTCTTTACTTTTTTTTTAAATTAAAATATTTTAAATTAAAAAATGTTATTTAGAGTACAAAAACGGTTTTTCATTATAAACTATCAAAGAGCAGCCATGGTATGAACAGCCGTGGTCAGAGTTCTGGCTTCAGAACTGGAGATCAAGGTTCAAAGCCGCCTCAAGCCATATTTGCAACATTATTAAGGAAGGAAGAAACTTCCCTGTTAAATGCTATTTTGCGGTGCTCTTTGATAAGATTGTAAGAACTTCTTGGAGCACCAAATAAATTAAATATCTATGCCAATTGTCTTACTTTAACTTAGACATGGTTTTATGTTCGTATGACATGAGTGGCAGAGGAGTAAACCAAACTGCTAGTTGCGTTTTGAAAAGCATTAAAAGTAATAAAGATAAGATAAATAGAGTAATAAAGATAAAAATAAAATAAAGAATAACTCAGAAGAAATTTATAGTCTGACAACTGCTGTGGTTAGAACAAAAATAAAATGACAATTTTTACTCTAAATGAGGATTTATCTTATTTTTAATGGTTATTTTGATAAAATACATTACATTAGAATGTAATCTACCATCATCCGTACAAAAGTTGTGACTGTGACTTTGCATTAATTGAGCACTGAAAAAGAGTTGAGAAGTGTTTCTTGTTTGAGTCTTGTGTACATGTGGAGTTTTGTGCCAAGCTTGTCACAAAAAACATCTTATCCAAGAAAGATGAAAAAATTTATGTTTTCTCCAAAAAATAATACATGTAGTACTATTTCTACTGTATTTAAATTTTGGACTTACCCTGGTTTTTACAATGTAGAGTATGGCACTGGGGTTTGTGCCATATTCTACATTGTAAAAACTTAATCTTATTTTTTACAAGAAAATTTCTTCCTCAGAAAATCCTCCTTAGAATAATGTTCCACAACAATTAATGCATAAAAAATTAAAAAGTGGTCAAAACTTTTTCCTTTTTAAAGTTTTTTCCTTTTATTTCAAAACTTCAACTCTGGCGCTTAGTCAGGTTTTTAAATTTTTTTCTTTATATACATTCTTCATATGTGTCTTCATATTAAAGAAAAAAGTAAAAAAAAAAAAAAGCTCAAGTTAAATTGTTCAAAAAACTTTTTTTTGCGTAGTTATCAAGTTGCTCCCAGAACACCTTACAGTCTTATCATTTAACTCGGAAGCTTAAGTTAAGCCTAAACAAAAGAAATCATTAAGAAAATTAATTAAAACAAACAATAAACAACAAACTTTTAGTGTTTTAGTTTAGCGTAACTAAATAGAATTGCTGTTGAATAATAAAAAAAATATATAAACAAACTTTTTAAAAACAACATTTTAAAAACGAACTAAAAAGTAAAAAATGAACTATTTCACAGGACCCAAAGACTTTCTGTACGTACAAAACCTGAAATATCCATTAAAGTCAATGACTGAAAAGTTGGGCAACTAAGTACAACTCGTTTCTATTAGGGCCTAACATTTTCAGTCATTGACTTTAATAGATATTTCAGGTTGTGTACGTACATAAAGTCCTTGGGTCCCTTAAAATAGTTTATTTTTTACTTTTTAGTCCATTTTTAGAATGTTGTTTTAAAAAATTTTTATTAATGTTTTTTATTAAATATATTGACAGTATTTATTAGGGATATTTGATGAACGTCATAATGACCTTACTACTGAATCTCCTACATATTAAATGCGCTCGAAATAAATTATTTATAATTAAGTCTGTAAATTGCAACAAATTACAAAGACTTTAAGATACAGAGTAAAAAGGAGAAGGTCACTAAAATGACAAGTTTAGTTTTTATTGATATTCATTTATTATTTAGTTTTATTCAAAAAAAAAAAAGCTCAAATTTTTTTTTTAACATTTTCATTAATATGAAAACAATAAGTGTTTGGGAGTTGATACTCTCTTTAAACAACAACAAGATTATCTATTTCAAAAAATTATGAGATATGACTATAAATATTTTAGAACTTATAAAGATTAGATTAGAGAACAATTACGCCATTTGTTAAGTAAAATGAATGTGATTGTGAATAGATTATGTAAAATGGTAAAGCAGTAACAATGGGTAAAAAACAAAACAAAAAAACACAGCTAACCTTGTTTAAAACTAACCAAAAACAATCTTATTAGAGAGATTTTTTTAAACCTATTGATGTTTTAAGTTATCACTTAAATGCTAGTGTATATATTTAAAAACTATATGAGACTATATATGTTCAAAATAATTTCCATAGAGACCAGTTTCAATGACTCTATGGAATCCATACCTTATACCCAATTTAGTAGAATACATCCACTTGTTTTTTGGAGATTCTTCATGGAATAATGCCCACTCATGATGTGGTAGTCTAGGCAAAGGTAAGTCTCTAGCATCGAAAGATGTGCCATAAAATATAATTCCTCTAGTCAAACTGTTCTTTAGTTGTTTACGATCTTTTGTAACTGAACAAGATCCTAAATTAAAGTAGCTAAGTGAGCAATTTGTATTACCGATTTAAATAGTATTACAAAAACGAAATTAAGCAGAAAAACAACAACAAACATTTACCAAGTTTGCATTTTATTTGATTTTCATATGAATGAGGATATATGGAATCAGAATACCACCAAAGTATCTGTGGCATTTCAGTTTCCTTAATTAAATAGATCTCATCATTTAAGGGTGGAAGATTTTTGAAGTCAGAAAATTTAGGAGCAATGTTGCTAGATTTAGGTAAATTAGCTAAAAAAAATAAAAAATAAAAATTTAAACCTTAAATGAATAATAGATATTTTATGTTATTAAACATTTATCTATATATTAAATATTTATTTAAAAGTTAAATCACTTATACAATAAGAACAAAGTAAAATAAAACAAATATACAAGTATTATCTTTAAAAAGAAACTTAAAAAAAGGTCTTGTCATAAAGACTTGCGAAATATCTAAACATTTATCAATATATATTGATGTTTATACTTTTTTTAGATTTTTTTATCAATTTCTTTTTTTTATTATCATAGCTTTTTTTAATTACATATATATATATATATATATATATATATATATATATATATATATATATATATATATATATATATATATATATATATATATATTTATATATATATATATATATATATATATATACATATATATATATATATATATATATATTTATATATATATATATATATTTATATATATATATATAATTTAAATATAAATATATGTAAAATGAAAAATATATAAAATTTACAAATATAAGATGTGGATCAGATATATTCTTTATATAATCTAATGTATTAATTTTTCATTTTTCGTAAGAGAGTTAAAAATATACCTTCAAAAAATAAAATGATTTCTTTTAATTTTTTCTTAAATGAAAGATAAGTTTTTCAAAACTACTAAGATCCAAAGAAATGCTCCTCGGAATAAATACATAATTTTCCAAAAGTAGTTAAAAAAAAGTTGTTTATGTAAATTATAACTTCTAAATAATTATTTTTATCTTTTAACATACATAAGACATAGATTATGGAAAGAAACGTGAGATGCATTGGTTTTACATTTGTACATAAAACCAAGTATGTTAAAAATATTCAGCTGATAAATATTAAGAACTTTCATTTCAGTCTCGAAACTGACACAAAAATCTTCTTTTCCACTGTATAATACAAAGCAATACAACATTAGTATAATTTATAATTTATGTTTCATTGAATTAATCATGTATTATAAACTGTAAAATTGAACATGCTAAACAATAAAGTCTTTTAACAAATATCAGTTTCTTTCAAATTTAAGACAAAAAAAAAAAGACAAAAAAAAGAAAAATGTGTTACTGCTTGTTTAAATATAATACATATATATGTGAATAAAAAAAATAACTCAACAAAATAAAAGTAATAATAGTAAAAATTTTGTGTTATAAAAGTAAATAATATAAGTTTTGCAAAATATTTTTATGTGCTTAATAATTTTGTGTTATTGCCGATTATGTCAACAATAACACAGTTGTTATCAATGTTGAAACAATATTGAAACAATACTGAAACAGTTGTTTTTCTACAAAATACTGAAACAGTTGTTTCTCTACAAAATACTGAAACAGTTGTTTCTCTACAAAATACTGAAACAGTTGTTTCTCTACAAAATACTGAAACAGTTCTTTCTCTACAAAATACTGAAACAGTTGTTTCTCTACAAAAAATGTAAACTAAAAGTATAAGATTCTAAAATTTGTCTTTTTTTAAATGCCACAAACAATATTTTGTTTAATCAAAACAACTGAATAATTTTTGTCGAAACTTTTTAAATATTTAAACTGTGTAATGTATTAAACTGCAATTAATTTTTGCAATAATAACAATTTAATCCACCTTTGATACTTTGCTCCACTGTTGATGAACACCTCTTGATAACACAGACAATAAAAGCGCTTGTTAACACAGACATTGAAAAAGTAAAGACACTTAATTTAGATAATGTACAACAAGTAAAAAATATATCACAAATGATTCTTCTAAACATACAGGGAAGTTTGAATACTTAGGGCTGGATTTTTTTTATGCCTAAATTCAAGACTCCTGACTTGTCTAAAAATGGCGAAACTGATACAATCACATCTCTATACATCTCTAATTACTTTGTATTAGTATATTGATTTAAACTATAAAAGTCGGTCATGTTTAAAAATTCAAGGTCAAGGGTTTAAAAATTAATATCGCTAAGTACAATAAGCTTTTTTTAAATTGTACCTTGGGCCACTAACTATTGTACTGAGGGCTGGTTTTTGAAAATTAGGTTCAACTCCATAATAAATTGACAACAAA
This sequence comes from Hydra vulgaris, assembly GCF_038396675.1. Lineage (NCBI taxonomy): Eukaryota > Metazoa > Cnidaria > Hydrozoa > Anthoathecata > Hydridae > Hydra > Hydra vulgaris. Next base: position 34,312,164 of record NC_088920.1, read on the forward strand.
GATAGACACAAATTTGATTAAAAATTTATTTAATCTTAGATTGTTTTCAACAAATTTATCTAGTGTTACTTAATTGTAACACTTTAATAGATAACAAAATTGACGATAGTTCTAAGCAAAATTGACAAATAAGTCTACGCATAAAATTATAGTCCCAAAACAACTGCAAAAAAAAAAATTTAGTACAAATCAAAATTTAACAGTCTACCTCATTATCAAGCAAACTCTTTATGCACATATGGCCCTAGGTACAAACAAACTATAGCCTCATGAAAAATGCCACTTATTAACGAACCTTGATTGTAAGGAAACTTATTGAACATTGCATTTAGTACTTACATAACAAACAATGTAATATCCAAGAACTTATAGATAAACATTTCCTCTTGGGTTGTAAAACAATCTATAATACTAGCAGCAAAAAACTTACTTTAGACCACCAAAATGTGTTTCCGACTTGCCATTGCAACGCTATCTGAGAATCAAAATAGGATTTAAAAATATATATATTTATAACTAATCAGCTGACTGAGAAGCATTACTTAGAACTTAGTTTTCAAATAAAGTGGGGTGATCCTAGGTACAGGAAAGCCCTAGGTACAAACTTCCCTTATCATTAAGATTAAATGTATGATCAAATGTATGAATTTTTCCAAAATGAATGTTGAGGGATTAAAAATTGTACTTCTACAACAATTTTTTTTTTCTTATTTAATTTTTAAAAATTTAAAAATCTATCATTTTTTTGTAACTTATAATGGAAGTAACCATAACAACCATTTTAAATTTATAGCCATTTTTATCCAGAAAAGTAATATAACAGATTTTATTGTCTAAAATTATGTTGGTTGCAATTAGTGGTCATATTTTCATGTAAACAGAACTAAAACCAAAAAAAAAGTTTTTACTTGTACTACAATCATCTTTAGTGCAAAAACCATCATCAGGGCTTCCAACAACAATGACAATTCCAGTAACAATATCTAAAAATAAATAATAAATTGATAAAAATTTTAATAAAATTTACAGATTATTTTACCTGAATAATTTAACACACATGTTTTTGTACTAGAGATTTCACTAACAAGATAAATTCTTTTCTTCAAACTGATAAACTCAATTATTACACACACAAAATTTTTTTAAATTGTGCTATACTTTTTTTTAGCTTACACACACACACACACACACACACACACACACACACACACACACACACACACACACACACACACACACACACACACACATACACATAGCAAATTGTGTAGAGCAGTGTGTGTAGCTAATTGGTATAAAACAATGTTATGGCATTGATGAGGTGAAGTTAAAATAAATGAAACACATAGTCAAAAGTATTGACAACTTAAAATTATGTTGTGGAAGTTTAAAATTTTAAACATCAAAATAAATGTTTGTGGAAAAGTGATAAATTTGTGATTTAATAAATAACTTTATTTAATAACCGTTTTTATAATTTATTTATTTTGACTGTTTTTATTTACTTTTAATGTGCAGATTTAATAATTTAATAAATTCAACTTTATTAAATTATTTCATAACATTAAATATACATTTGTAATATTTAATGGGTCTTTTTTACTTTCATAAAAATGAATTTTAAGATGTTGTTTAAACTTTTTTTAATGAAGCAATCTTTAAAAGTCATTCAAACAAGTGGGTTGCCATGACTATTTATATTATAGGGTTAATACAACTTTCGTTGCGTAAACCTAGAGTTACCACAACTTACAAAAAACTTTACATTTACTGGCTTTACACAGCCAAAATTTTGGTATACAGATGTATAACAAAATATACAGGTGATTATCAAAACATTAGTTAATAAAATAAACACACACAAGCTTTAAACACAACCTTTAAGAACAACACAACCTTTAAAAACAAACACAACCTTTAAGAATAATAAAAAATGAAAATAAAAAATAAATGAGAAAACTTACAAAGTTTTGCAAATAAGTTCATCTCATACAAGTCTGCTTTAAAGTACTTTGTTATGTAAACATCATAATAAATGAAAAAAAAGTTTCTAAATTATAAAAAGCAAGCAAAATAACAATAAATAACAAAAAATAACAGTTATGCAATTTATATAAAATGTCATTTTGAAATAGCAACAAGCCAGAACCTCAGACTGAGAAGGAAGCTACCATCTACATGTAAAAGTAATCTATGATAGGAAGAAAAAAAAATCACTTTTTGAAAATAGTTTTTTTCTGTATGTTTTTAGACAATTGCATGTGTATACTGACCAATGTGCATGTAAGCAAATATGCATATTAGTGTTTATAAAACAATTTGTTTATTTTTATTGTTAGTACTGTTAAAGTGCATTGTCTGTCTTATTTATATTTTAAATATTCCTCTATTAATCTTTATTTTTTGTCTTGACAACCGTCAAAATATGCTTTGTTCGAAAAATAATTCTCCTTTATTCTAATGTACTTCATTTCTTCCCTCTGGCATTCACTGCTCGTGTGTGACCATTCGGCAAATTTTATATGCCAAAGTTTTTAAATAATATTGGGCCTAGCCCAAATATGCACGTAAGCAAATGTGCGTGTACTATCTTTAATACATATTGTGTACACGCACAAATGTGCGTGTACTATCTTTAATACATCAATTAAAGTTTAAGGTTTGTGCAAAATCGAAAAAAAAAGTGAGAGAAATATACATAAATACACTATCATTAAAATAAATATAGTAAATTGTAAACAATAAATTGTAAACAAAAATATATACAAAGTATGCTAAAATATACTACTTATTTTGCTATATATTTATAATTTATATAACAACTATATAAGTTAAATAAAAAAAGATATGTAATTATAATATTCAATACTTAAATTAAATAAATAAAAAATCTCACAAATCAGCTTTTGCTTTTACATAGAAAAAGAAATAACCATTTTGAATTAAACGTAAGTTTAAAAGGTGATTGTAAAACTAAATATATATATATATAATAAATCTAATAATAAAACTGTCAAAAAAATATATTTGATTCAAATTATATAAAATGATAAACAATACTATTATGTTTTTTTATTTCAACACATTATTTTTATAAAAATTTTAAATTTTTTGTAACATACTATATAAAAGCATTCAGTGTATCAAGGAACACCTCAAGGCAACCAATAATTTGAGTAATATTTGGTCTGTCTTCCGGAGATAAAGCCCAACAGCATGCCATTACAGCAAAAAAGTCATCTGGACAATGAAGTGGTTGCGGCAAGCGAAGACCAGATTTTAGGTAAGTTAACATTTCATGAGGATCAACATTAACATAGGGTGTTTGAGCCAAACAACTTAACTCCCATAAAAGTACACCATAGCTCCACTAAAGATTCAAAAAGTAATTTTATATAAGCATGTTTAATATAAGCATGTTTAATATAAACATATTTAATATAAGCATATTTAATATAAGCAAGTTTAATATAAGCATGTTTAATATATACATGTTTTCATGAATTTTTATCATGATAGATAGCAATGAAGTATGAAATTAAAGTATAAAAAAATAGATTTGACAAATATGTAATATATATTATAATAGTATTTGGAATATAAAAAGTTTAATATTTTATAACTTTGATTAAAGCATGTTCTACTTTTTTATATTATAATATTTGTAATTTTATATAGGGTAAATAGTACAATTATTGGACACTTAAGGTATTACTCAACTTAATGTGGGACTTTCATACATAATAAATAAAACATGCTTTGAAATTCAATAACATATTTAATGACATTTCTCTATTATTTTAACAATTGTGTTTATTTTATTAATAGTTTCATCCTTTTACAAAAAAAAAAAAAATTTAACAAAAAATACGCTGAAAAGTATACTTATTGGACACAAATGAACGATTAGAACTATGGATTATGATAATGATTGAACTATGGATTATGATTGTTTAAAATTGAACGATTAGAACTATGGATTATGATTGTTTAAAAATGAACGATTAGAACTATGGATTATGATTGTTTAAAAATGAACGATTAGAACTATGGATTATGATTGTTAATTATAATTATGTTAATTATATTATTATAATTATGTTTTAAGAAGTTCAACTCTTAATTAATTTTGTAAGAAAATTCGCTATTATAATGCACACACAGTACAGCACAACACAAACAAAAAAAAAACATGACAAAGTTGTTTACAGAGACATTTATGACAATATTGTACAAGTTTTTTCAAATCTATTCTTATTTTTTAAACATAAGTTCTGTCCAATAACAATATTCTTATTTTTTAAACATAAGTGTCCAATAACTGTACTGTTTAGAACCCTAAGTTCAACTTTTTCTAAATTACTATTTTTAGGAGTAGAGAATTTTTTTCGTAACTTTTTTTATAACTATAACATGAATATTGCTTGGTTATTTTACTAATATATATTGAGAACCAAAAACAATTTTTTTAAAAATATTTTAAACATTTTAAATGTTTCCTTTTTCTTTTTTTCATGACAAAATCAAACATAATGTGTAGTTTAACATTAGAAATCTTTAATTTACAACATTTAAGTGCATTATGATTAATCAATTTATAAAAAATGATTTAAAACTGTTTTACCATTTTTCAATATTCTATTTATGCATACAAAAAAAGAGGAGTAAATTTATTTTCCCATACAAACTTCTTTTTTTTAAAAAGGTTTTATGTATAAATGACATCATAATATTAAAAAGCATTATTTATATTAATAACACTTGTGTGCTCTCTTTTGTTTTTCTTTTGTGCTAATAATGTGAAGTCTCTGGAGAGTGTTATGCTAAAATACTAGGGGACTTAATTAACAAAGTTTGGCCATAAAGAAATACTCACAAACCATAAAAAAATCACACAAACAGCTAATCTTGAATGTGATAAGCCTGTTCAAAGCTTGGGGCTTACAGTATCTGGTGAATTTTAGCCCAAACAGAACTCAGTTGTTTGTTATTCCATATATTGATGAATGGCAACACTCTTACTGAGTCCATTGCATTACACCTTCCCAGATTATCCTTCAATACTAACCTCTAATGGAAACCTCTCCATTGTATAGTTAGCATTTGCTAAAATTGCATCTCTTTATCATACTCAGCATTTTCTTACTCCTGATTCAATTCTCTACCTTAATAAATAGATTACTTTATACCTAAAACATTACATTTGTCCTTGTATGGAGTACTGTTGCCATATTTCAGCTGTTTCTTCTGATGAGGCTCTTTAAAACTGCATTGTAAGTGTTGTAGGACCTGCTCTATCCCATCGCCCTAATATTCTCATCAATGAAAATTTCTCATTTATTTCTCATCAAAAGCTACCTTTGCTCAAATCAGCTATCGTTACTTGTGCCATTACTTGTGCCATTAACTAAAACTCAATCTTGCATATATTGTCATTCAGCAAAGTCGCTTTTTACTATAATTTCATGCTCAAAAAACTTTTATTCATCAATTTTTTTTCTTAAAACATCAGTGCTTTTTTTATGAACTGTTTTTATGAACTTTTTTTATAAATCAGCTCATATATGTATGCATATTTACAGTATGCAAAATAACAACAAAAAAAAACATACACTTAAAAAAAAATCATACTTTTAAAGAGCGCATCAAAAAAATGAGTTGTTCATTAAAATAATAAATTTTTTTAAAAATAATTTTACTAAGTATTGTTTTAAGAATTTATTTGTGTATTGTTGAATTAATTGCTTTTCAAACCTATTGAATTTAACACAATTGATCTCATGATGCATAACATTGACTGCAAAAATAATAATCGAACACTAAGAAAATGGTAGTTATTTTAGCGTAAATCAAGCAAGTGTTTAGGTGCCCCAAGAAGTCCTTACAGTTTTCTCACAGAGCACCACGGATGAGCATATAATTGGAAGTTCACATCTCCTTCCTAACCGATTTCACAAAACTTGCCCAGAGGTGGGGTTTAAACCACGGATCCTTTGTTTCTGAGGCAAGTGCGCTACCACTGCGCCAAAGCTGCTCTAACTTTTTTACACATTTATTTTTTAACTTTGAGTTTTGTATTTAGTTTTGTAAGCATATTAGCTAAAACAAAACATCAAAAAATTATCAAAAAATTTTTTTAAGTTCATTTTAGATCAACTTCATTTGATCAGTGACGAACCCAGAGTTTAATCGGGAAACCATTTTTTTCTGGTGATGTAGGGGGATTCTTGAGATTTCTCTCTCCTCCTACCCTAGTAAAAACCAGTGCTGTCACAATGGTTATTAAATATCACTTTGATTGTGTTTACCTTGTTTAGTTTTACATGAAGATAAGGAGTTGACTTAAAATAGCATCTTGTTAGAAAAAAGCATTTCTTTAAATACATGAAACCAATGGACATAAGTGTTTGCTATGTTAGTTACGCTAAGAAAGACTTTTTTACTTAAGATTTAACTAAATGCTCAAATTGCAAATCGTACAGTATTTCTAAATATTTTTATATGGGTAATTTTAATTTAGTAGTTATTAAATATTTTAAATACTTTAAACAATTTTTAATCAATATTTACAAATTGCGTAGTATTTGCAAAATTAACATAAGTATAATTATGCTTACGTCTTGTTTTAGAAACTGTTTATATATATAATATAATATATGTTTATATATAATATATAATATATTATATAAACAATAACAATTTGAATACAAAACATAAGTGTTTAATAAACATATTTACTATTACTTTAATTTGCACTTCGATTTAAATATTACCAAATCTGTACATTTAACTTTAACTCAAGGGTAATAATTTTCATAGTACTTTAAAGTGCCTTTTAAATAAAAGAGATAAAGTAAATTTTTTTTTTTCCCAAAGTAAAATAAAATAGCAAGCTTAAGAGCTTGCTAAAAAAAAAAAAAAAAAAAAAATTCAAAAAACAATTTGATATAAACATGTTTTCAAGAAACTTTATCATTTAAGATAGCAAAAAATTAAAGTTAAATAAAAGTATAAAAAAAAAATTAAATAAATATGTTATATATAATATAATAATAGTAAAATTACTTTGATTAAAGCATATCCTACTTTTTATATTATAACTCTTATAATAATATATTAACTTTTTCTAAAATGCTTTTTGGGTTTGAGAGATTTTTTTGTAACTTTTTTTTATAATTATAACTTGAATATTGTTTGATTATTTTACTACTATATATTGAAAACCAGAAATAAATTTTGTTTTACATGTAACTTTTTGTTAATCATTTTAAAACGTTTTATTTTAACCTTAGCGCCCACCTTAGAACCATAAGACCAAAAGTTCATTCATTTATTAAACTTTTGCGATTACTATATTGTTATTGCTACTGAAATTTTTTCTTTTGTTCATTTATCATTTAATATAAAAAAAAAATTAACATCACTCTGAATGAATATCTTTTAATAATGAATAACCTTTCTATCTTTCAAAAAAACAAATTTTTTATACATTCTTTAAATTAAGTTTTGTAACAAGTTTTTAAATTGAGTTTTGTAACAAGTTTTTAAATTGAGTTTTGTAACAACACTCATTTTTTAAATCTAACATTTGATTAGTAATTGAATGACAGTTTTGAACATAAAACAAGATCACTTTATTGTCCTGAAGAAAAAATGAAACAGCTAAGATAAACAGAAAATTAGTTATTTACTACTGTATTTGAAACCAAAACTTTTTTCTTATTTTTAATAAAAAAGCAAAAGAAAAATAATAGTAAATATTTTTTGGGTGCAATTTTTTGGGTGCCCATATCACTCCAATGGTACCAAAACAGGCCTGGTTTTGTCCTTGCTGATACAGTTGCATATATAATTTTACATACATACACACATACCAATGGTTGTTAATACTATATTTTAATCCAAACATCCAATATTTTATACAACAATTAGAAATGATAAGTATAAATTTTGAAGCAGTTTTTCTAAAACTGCATGACTTTTTTTATTTCATGGAATAATTTCAAATGTTTTTATCTTTACACAATCACAAGAGAGATTACCATCCAAAGACTTCTTCATTGCCTTACATATATTGGAGAAATTGGAAAGAAGAAATTGCCCAAAAATATAGAATAAATAAACCTTAGATCTGCCTCTGATATATACAAGAAACATACTTACAACATCTGATGCATATAAGTATGTATTTGTTTCTAAACATTCTGTTGCCAACCATCTAATTGGTCGATTTTCATTTTCATTAAGACAATGATAATCTCCTGGAAAGAAATCTTTAGATAAAGCAGTGTCACATAACTTCACATGGAGGTCCTCATCAACTCTAAATTTTAAAAACCACTTTATTTTTCAAGATACAATTAAAGAAAATATCTGGCTGTATCAAATAAGACCAGCATTTTAATGCATAGTAAAATTTTATATTATTTATTAAAAACAAATAAATAATAAAAATTACACGCAATTTCTTGTAGCTACATCTTTATGAATAAAACGACGCTTCTGTAAATACTGCAGACCACGTGCAATTTGCAAAGCCATCAAGACAACATCTTTTGTTGTCAATGCCTAAAACAAAATATGCCTTACTTTTACAAATCACAAAATTCAACACAAAATCTTTTACCAATAATGTCTATATGATACGTAGCATTTTGTATAATATAAGAAAATATAACCCTTATGTTTTCAAAAATGTTATGCATCATACATTTTTTTCTTTTTCTTTTTTTTTTTCAATTTTGATACTAATGAATTTTATACTTTATTTTTGTGTTTTATAACTTATTACTTTTGTATTTTATTTAAAAACTTTGGCATATATATAATTCTGGCATATATAAAATTTGCCGCATGGTCACACACGAGCAGTGAACGCCTCAGGGAAGAAATGTAATAACTTATAAGGCTAGAAAAAAATAAATTTCACTTTTTATTTAACTAAAAAATACTTTATCACTTAATAACATCAAATATTGCTGGAAAGCAGTAAGTTAATATTGCTGGAAAGTAATAAGTTAATACAAAAAAAAAGTCTAACAATAATAAAAATTTTTTTTTTTTAAAAAAAAGTCAAAATTTATTAAATTAAATAACTATGAAACAGATTAGGAAAAATTACCTAGACAAAAATACAATAAAAAAAGAAAATGGTAATATAAAATCATAAAATAAATGAAGGTTTTTAGTTCAAATCAAAAAGTTGTAAATAAAACTAAATACTAAAGTACATATAAACTAGCATTGAACTAAAAAAAATTTTCGAAAATTTCTTTACCTTTGCTAAAGGTTCTGCAGTTCTTGACAATCGTAAATAGTTTTTCAAATTACCTCTATTAACATATGGGTATACCATAAGAGGTATGTTGTTATCGTCCAAACATACATGCATAAGTGTTAGAACATTAGGGTGGTTGGTGCGCTTTAAAAGACTACTTTCATGTATAAATGAAATGACATCTTCTGGTGTAGCATGTTCTAAGAAAAATTAAAAAAATTAAAAGTTGTTTTAACTAAAAAAAAACAAAAAAACAATTAAGCTAATAAGCTTAAAATATGTTTAACAATAAGCAAATAAAAATACTGGAAATCTTATAACCTGTCACCGTTTTTATCAACACTTTTAGATCTTCACCACATTCTACATTAACAAGATTTCCAATGTATACCCTTCCAAATGATCCTGTTTAAAAATTATGTTATCGTTAAAAATTAAAAAAATTAAAATAAAAAACTGAAAATTAAGAAAAAACTTAAGAAAATTAAATTAGCAAGAATTAGAATGAATTATAATTTAAAATTATAAATTGGGGAGAGAACATTGAATATTTGGAGATTTATATAAAAATAAATATTAGTTTTAACAGCATAAAAAAAGAATTTTATTAACTAAAAAAGAAAATTGTGCATTTTTACCAATTTTTTTGACAATATTTTTTTTTCAATAAATTTTAATATAATTATCATTTTTGAATTTTCATTGATATCGCTTCATTTTATATCGCTTCATTTAAGACCCAGCATTTATATTTAAAACCACTAAATTTGTTTTTGCCATAGTTTGTTGCTATTTAAGTAGAAAATTAGAATATTAATTATGGGAAAAACCAACAAATTAGAAACAGAAAAACGAGCTCAGATTTTTATTATATGTGAATAAGACATTGACTGCTATTACTACACATTTTAATATAACACATAGCTTGTATCATAAAAATAATGAAACAATATCATAAAACTGGTAATTTTTAAACCGAAGCCTGACAAAACTAAAAAGTTACTACTCAAAGAGCAGATAATCACATTCATTGTTATGCAAAAACATATCAGTTAGCCAGTGCATCTGAAATTTCATCTGAAGTACTCTCTAATGTGTTGCATCAAGTGTTGTGACAATCAGAAGACATTTGTGAAAATAATTTTATTTAAAGAACCATGTTCCAACAAAAAAACCTTGCTTTTCTCAAAAAAAAATAAATGATCATTTGGCCTTATGTCAAAAATCCTTGTATTTCTCCTAGAATTTCTTATTTTAGTGGTCAGCGGATGATTGGGAGGATGTAATATTTAGTGACAAATCATTGTTCAAACAATTTGGTTGCTGTTCTAAAAGCATTACATGCCTGCTTTGCTAACCATTTAAGCCTTAATATTTGTTTTCAACTGAAAAAAAAACTCCCCATAACTATGATATGGGGTGCCATTACTCACTATCAAAGCAGTGATTTGTGGCCTCCATAAAAATATACCTCGAAATACTTCAAAAAAAATCATAATATAATAATACCCACAATTTTCAGCATGATGAAGCACCCTGTCACAGGACCAATTGGTTATATGAGAATGGGATTGAGGTCATTAGACCCTGGCCTAGTAATTAACCCAACCTCAATTTTTTTGAAAAATCATTTTAACAATGAAGTCTAGAAACTGAGATCCTTATCTTCCAATGATCTACAAAAAGAATATTAATGGATTTAACTTATGACTCCTCCTGAATATTTGTGAAAGCTTATTTACTCTATGCCTACTTCATTTTTTTTTTTTAATTTTAAGTAAAAACCCTTTTAATTTATACTGTTTAAAAGCTCAAAAACTAAGACCAAGTATTAAATTAATGAGCAAAAATTTGCTAATATTTTCAAATTCTTTTTGTCAATTATCATGATTTCTAACTCATTTTGAAACAATAAATGAATTATTGATTATTGATATATAATATTCTTTTTTCAGATCATTGGAAGATAAGGATCATAGTTTCTGGACTTCATTGTTAAAATAATTCTTCAAAAAAATTGAGGTTGGGTTAATTACTAGACCAGGGTCTAATGACCTCAATCCCATTCTCATATAACCAACTGCTTAAAGATTGGTCCTGTGACAGGGTGCTTCATCAAGCTGAAAATTGTGGGTATTATTATATTATGTTTTTTTTGAAGTATTTCAAGGTATATTTTTATGGAGGCCACAAACCACTGCTATGATAGGGAGTAGTAATATCAATAATCAATGTGATGTGATGTGTATGATATTGGAAAAATTCATTTTCTGAAATACTTAAGAAATCATGTTTACAATTTTTTTTTTCCTAGTATGAAACAGTCAACTTTAAAAGTAACAAAACATTGAAAAAAAAATTTCTTATGCATTTGTATTTTCATATGAAGCTGGACAATAACATATTTTAATAATATTAAAGAGAAAAAAACACATGCACAAAAAAAAAATTTTTTATCTGTCACTATGGTTAATATGCATAAATCCATAATTGTTAGGGGTTTATTAGATATACAATATGTATATACATTTCCCCTGCATTCAAAAATGAAATTATTAGCTTTAGTTTAAGAAGTTTTTTTTCTTAAATTTATAAATTTTTATTTTTCGAAAAAAATATAAACTTATTTGTTTTTGACTATCCTTTTTAATAATGTTTAAAACTTGTGATATTAGTTATGTGTGTTTCTGGACTGATCTCTTTATAGTTTTTATTTTATTAACTGGTGTAAAATATGACAAATCAACATGCTAAGGAAGTGTGTTAATTTATTGGACAATTTTTATTGAATTTGTCATGAAATAACATTTTTGTCACAGAAAAAAAACCATGACACTTCTTGTGAAAACTGCTTAACAGCATTAGTTTGGTATAAAGGTAGGGGCCAATGATAAGTCACGGGCTCTACATATATGATGTAACTCTTGCTCCATTACAAGAACGGTTACAAGAACAGTTGGAAAAAAATCTTTTATCTGCCATTTGACCTTTTCCACATTCGGATAGTTAACAAGTTTCTACTCCACCACAAAATTATGAGTTAAAAGCAGAATAAAAATGAAGTAGAAAAAAAAAAAGATAAAACTTTCAAATGATCCTGATTTTGTGTTAACAGATGATGCACCACATAGATTGAGTCAAGCAAAATTAAGTGATCTTTGACATCTGGACTTGTCACAGAAAAAAGCAAAACTTCTTGCAGAATCTTATACAACTTGGTGTCAAAGTTTCACGAAAATGACATTGACGTTTCATGTTACTAAAATGACATTGTTAGTTTTTTTTTTGTCATTTTGAATAAAAAAGTTAAAGATGCAGAAAAAGAAAGTGAAATTTTTTGTTACCTAGTGTAATCATCTAATTGGTTTATTACATTTGAATAATAAATTATACTGAATAATATTTTATATACTTAATTATAAATTTATGAATATAATATTATCCTGGTACTTTCAAAAAAATAAGGTTAAAGAAAATATAACAAAATTTATTATGTTCAATACCTTCTTGAACTGCATTAGAAATAGTAAGTATGTTTCTTCTGATCATAAGTTCTTTTAATCTAAGTAACAGCTCATGTTGCTTGCGTTCCGCTAATTAATTAAATAAAAATAAAAAATTAATGACTATTTTAGTAACATTAAGTAACTTCCAAATTTTATAAAAAATGAAGTTTTTATTTAAAAAAAAAATTCTATTTACCTACTGTTGCACGAAACACCTGTGTTATAGTTTGTGCATCAATGCTTGATTCACTAAACAATAATGCTTAAGTTACAAACAAATGAAAATTTTTTAAAATTAAGTTCTTCCTCCATAAGGCTTTAGAGTTGGTCTAGACTACAAACCATCAACCATCAAACCACTACTATAATCAATGACTGACTACACTCAGTCGTGGAGGCTAACCATTATTTCCTTTAATTTTTTATTTAATTGCACCCCTAAACTCTTAAAAAACTCTAAACTCAAGGTTGCTGCACATAAAAACAGGTTAAGTGTAGCACTTCCAGAGTTTAATTATAAACAAACTTAACCAGAGGTGTTGGTTAATAACAAACAAACTTAATAATAAAATTATTTATTAAAACATAAAATTTTAATCTGATAATAAAAGTAACAAATATAAACGTAATAAAATAAATATTACAGAGTAGAATTTATTCACCTTCCTATAAGTACATTTTTTGATTCTTCGTCAAACTTTGGCATGGAATGAACATGCAAAAAGGCAACACCTGCTGCTATAATAATAACTGAAGCACAGGCAACCCCTGCACCAATATATAGGTAACCTTTTTTGTCGCCATGCTCAACAGATTCCTCTCGCTCTAAAGTTACAAACTATTTTTTAATAGAAAATCAAAACCAAAAGAAACTAGATTAAATGATCTTTATTTTAAACCTTATAAATTTATTTCTCTTATTCTATGTTATTTATATTACTTTAGATTTTTAAATAGTATTTTATCAATAATATTTATTTGACTTTATCAATAATATTTATAGCATATAACTATAGAAACATATTACTATATGTAAATAAACACCGCAACAGCCTAATATACACAGAGCTTTGCTGAAAAGCATTAAGCAATGCAATACAATGGCAGATATATGTTATGCAGGCTTTAAGTGGAAAAGCATGTAGAATATTACAAAGAATTATCATTGTATTTATAATGAGAATTGTCTTCATGTAATAATTTCATCAAGTAAAAACCAATCCAAGTTTAATTTATTTAGATCTTTCTAATGCATAAAAAAAAAAAAAATCTAAAAAATTTTCTAGAAAATACTAATAAAAAAAATTTTTAATTAGTATTTTCTTAAAATACAAATAAATAGAGATTTTCATGGTTGAATGATTAAAAAGATTGATGGCAACAGTTTCACTTTTAGCATCTGATCATACAGATTCACTGCAAAAGCATTAATGAGAATGAAAACTCCTGTTGCCTGCATAGCCATTAGATTTAAATCCAATTAAATCAATTTAAACATGATTTAAAGATGACTAAAACATCCTAAAAGATAAAGAAATAGACTAATGCAAGTAATGGTTAAATTTTGTTATAATGCTAGAAAAAAAAAAGTTTCATAATTTGCAATAACAAATGTGACATAATTTAAATAGCCAAATTCACAAAGTTCAAAAAAAAAAAAAAAAAAATCTGTTCACTAATCTAAAAAAAACAAACAGCAATGTACCCTGAAAAAAAATAACAGCTCAACAGCTATATATCCCAAGACAATTTTTTAGATAAACTTTATTGCTTATTATAAAACTGTTTCTGAATTTTTATTAATTTCAATGGTGTGTCATAATTTCAATTTATTTCACCCGACCTCAGGAATGAATTTCTCATAATTAGCTATATACTATATTTTGTTACATCTGTAGGGAATGTCTAAAGAGTTAATTGGTTATTATTCTCTGTATCAAAAAAAGTCAAATAAACTTTCAAATTATAGGCCAGTTTCCTAGACATCAATACTTTGTAAAACTTTAGAACGTTTAATATGTAACCAACTCTTACACATTTTAAAGGCAAATAATTTATTACTTTCTAATCAAAATGGTTTTACAAAAGGTAAAAGTTGCACAACTAATCTCCTAGAGTTCATAGATACAGTGACGACAGGTGTTGGAAACAGTAAATCATTTGATGTCCTTTATACTGATTTCAAAAAAGCTTTTGACAAAGTTTCACATAGGATATTAGCACTAAAACTTGAAGCATATGGCAATGCATCTACATCATTGAAGTGGAATAATTTTTTTTTTAACTGATAGGAAGCAAAGAGTTGAACTTGAAGAGAGTGTATTATCATGGGTGGACATAGTAAGCAGTGTACCACAAGGATCTGTGCTTAATTCAATTTTATTTTTTATATATACCAATGATCTTCCAAGTCAACTTACAAACCAATTGTTGTTTTATGCAGATGATTGTAAAGTAATAGCTGAAGTTAACAATGAAATGGATGCACATGCCTCACAAAATGACATTGCTATATTAGAAAAATGGGTAATAAACTGGAAATTACAATTCAATTTTGAAAAATGTAAGATCATGCATATTGGTAACAAAAATAAAAATATAATTTTTTCATGACTAACAATAATATAAAGCAAGAATTAATTACTACTAAATTGAAAAAAAAAAGGATCTAAGCGAATTAATTTCAAATGACTTAAAATGGGAACCACAAATCAAAATTGCATTATCTATTGCAAACTATAAATTTGGTATAACATGCAAATCATTAAAGTATAAAGATAGTGAACTAATAAAATTGCTGTATTGTAGTTATATACGCCCGCATTTACGATTTGCAATACAGGTATGGAGTCCTTTTCTTGAAAAAGATATAAACATATTAGAAAATATTCAAAAACAAGTAACAAAATCTGTAACTCAGCTACATCATCTATCATACAATGAAAGACTAGAAAAAATTAAATTGACATCTTTAAAACAACAAAGAATACCAGGATATCTCATACAAATACATAAATGGCATTATGATATAGAAAATAACTTAAAATAACGAAAAATAACCCCTCAACATCTGTGCCCTTAAATTTTTCAGGGCCATCTTCAAATATTTGAGGAAACAAACCTCATTTATTCACCGATAAGAAATATTTAAATTGAAATCGTGAGGTTTTTTTTTACAAATCGCACAGTCAAAATCTGAAACAAATTACATATTGAGACAGTGAAAGTTAAAAATCTCAACTTATTTAAAACTAAACTAGACTTAATCGAGTATATTTAACTTTTTTTTTAAACAAGTTTATTTAACTTTCTTGTTTTGTGATTTAACATGGCGCTACATCTCAACAGTTTTGTATATTATTATCATTATTATTATTTTATTATTAAATTTGTTGGTATATAATTTATTACAAACTTACAACTAAATAATTATGCAAGCTTCCTCCACTTAAACAAAGTGATTATAGCCCTTTCTTATTTAATAACATAATGACAGAAACAAGCTTATTATTTGATTAACGATAATGGTATATTTATCTTTTGTAAAAAAAAAGTAATGTGATTTCTACCCAAACTGAACAATATTAACTGAGATGATAAAAAAAAGATAGCATTAAACAAAATTAAATAACATAAAGGAAGGAAGTTTAATTGTAATTTATTTTCTTTTAAACTTAAAAACAAAATATACTATGCAATGGAATAAGAGGGAAGGGGGAGGGAGCAACAATTATGAAAACTGTTACACTAATATCACTCTTTAGTTTAAATTAATTTATGCACCATTATCAAAAAAACAAATAATAACAACAAAAAAAAATTATTTACTAATGCTGATCAACAAATATTGTTTTTGAATTTTAAAAACGTTTCAAAAACCGTAAAAATATTAGTATTAATAAAAAAAAGAAAAAAAAGTAAAACATCTTTTATTTTTCTAAAATAAAATTTTAAATTGATAGAAACTATACCTTTAACTAAAATATCAACCAGTTTTATAGCATCTTTATTTATTTCTTCAATGTAGGAAGCTACAGAAAAAAAATTTGTAATAAAAAATAGTAATAAACAATTTCAGATCTCAAACAACCTTAGCTATTCATCAAGTCAACAGAAACAAAATTTTTAATTGAAAAATGTTCATATGCTTTATTAATTTTTTGGATAAAACAAGAAATTGTCGATTTTAAATTTTTTGTTTGAATTCAAATTAGATTTTAAAAACTGTATGGGACAAGAATAATAACAGAGAATAATAACTGTATGGGACAACAATAACAGAGCTAATATGGCTGGAAAATATAATGCTGTACAAACAGTATTTTTTGTGTGTAAAACTAATATTTGTACATTTTCCAGTTGTGGAAATCATGCATTGAATTTTGTTGAATAAAATCACCAGGATCTTGCAAAGAAGCAAAAACTTTCCTTGGAGCTTTCCAGCAAATTTATAGCTATTAAACCGTTCTTTACAAAATATTTCAAAAACAAGATGGTCATCAAGAATAGGCACTGTGAGACCAGTAGCTCATAGTTTAAAATCTTTGCAATGTGCTTTGAATGAAACTGATTCATGAAGACTTTACATTGAAGCACAAGAACAGGTTTCGCTTTTAAAAAAAAGTTTAAATTTAAATGTGTTTTTATTTCTACAGTATGTCAAAAATTATAAGCGTTGTTGCATCAAACAAATTTCATTATTGCACAAAAAGCAGAGTTGCATGTAAAAAAAGATGTTATTGGAAGCCTAATCAAAGAAAAAAAAAATAACTTAGTGAAAATAGGAGCCCTAATTTTAATTTAAATTAAATTCACATTAAAATTTGAAAAATAATCATTAACAAAAACCTGTCTGAGATTACTTTTATTGAAGAAAATATCAAAATCAAAAATTTTGATAGAAAAATAGAAGAATCAGCAGTGGTAATTACCTAGGCAACAAGAAATTTTCAGAAGATCTTATGCTTAAATGTATTTACCCATGCAAATTCAATCTAAGCCCAAAATGAGGCAAATTTTAAAAGAAATTTTCAATATGGAATCCATAAACTTCTTAATATAACAATCATTTATTTGATTTTTTAACACTTTTTAAAATATTAAATAAGATTACAAATTTAACTGACAATAAAAAAGGCCCTTAATCTCAATACTTCAAGCTATAAAAATGCTTGTTTATTCTTGGAATGAGGTTTTGAGAAACTACTGTTATTGACTGCTTCCAGAAAAAGAAAGAATGAGTAACAAACAAAGATGTTGACTAATTCTTTGTATTAAGAAGTTAAATCGATCAATTGCAGTCAAGTGACAAGAGCTCCAAACGACTTTAACTACATTTAAAAATTGAGTAATGGCAAACAAAGAAATCAAATTTAAGATTTGAAGTATTAAAGAAAGAAGTGCATAAGAAAGAAGAGAAATAATAAAATAATAAGATAAGAAAATAAATAAGAAAAAGAAAATAATGCTAAAACACAAACAAAATTCATTTCAAAACCGCTTTAAATTTTAAATTTCGGCATTGCCGAATGCCGACCCTCGGAATTAGGGTCAGCATTCAGCAATGCCGACCTGAAAGTGTTTGAGGTCAGCAAAAAATTGCCGACCTCGTTTTTATGTTTTATGGTAAGACCTTTGTATCAAATAATTTTTCCCAACCTGATGCCGAACTCTAAAAGATTGAGGTCAGCAAATTATTGTTAAACTCATTTTTCCCTAATTCTGAGGGAAATTCATATTATATATATATTATAACATATATATATATATATATGTTAGGGCTCAAATTAAGCGCATTGCGATTACTTTTTGCATCTTTGCAATTACTTTGCTTAAAAAATATATTTTTGTGATTTCTTTTCTTTTCTAATTTAGCATTTTTTTTCACTATTCTTAAAAGTATAGAATTTTTTTAAAAGTATAGAAGTTTTTTATTTTTGAGGTTTTTATTAGGGGTCATAAATTACGCCACGCTAAATTTAACTTTTAAATAGAAGCATAATCATATGCTCTATTGGGCAGAGATTTTCATTCAACATAGAGTGCTATTAAATTTTAGTTACTTTAAATCTTTGCCTGGAAGACAATAATATCATACTTCTATTTTAAAGTTAAATTTATTGTGATTTAATTAATGGATAAAGTACATCACAGTAAATTTACCTATAAAGAAATCAAAACATCCAGTTAAGTTACTACAGTTAAGTTACTCAACTATTAAATATACTTAATATGCTCTGAGACTTATATTTGCATAAGTTAGCACACAAATGTTTCTGTTTATATCTTATGTTGTTAATATATAATAAGCGTTTTACTAAAAATTATACTAACAAGAAATTTCAAATAGAACATGAAAAATGCATTACCATTTTTTTATACTTTAATTTTATTTATAGCAAAATCAGAATTCAACATTTTCTATAAATACGTAAGCTCTTTTAGGAATTTACTTTAAAAAGAAATCTATTTGAACAAGAAAAATTTACTCTTATTCAAATAACTTGAAATTCGAAATTTTAAAGTAAAATTTTGAAAACTTCAAAAGAATTTTAACGCTCACTTAATAAAATTATAAATTTAATTGAACTTTAAATGAAACTGCAGCGACGTCCCTAATACCAAGTGGAATAGCAGGAATCATTCCTTAAAATCAAACAAAGATCTAGCTAAAGTATCACTATCAGATTTAGAAGAGTGCAAGCAAGTAAGAAAGATAAATACTTTCTTAAAGCACATACTTAAACTTATGGAAATATAATTCAACTTATTAAACCAAACTTTTTCTCTTGCTTATTAGAAAACAATTTGAACAAAAAAATTGAAAGAAAACATCAACTTAAAAACCCTTTGAATGAAACAGCAATAAAACAAAATAGCGAAGTTGTTTTATATTAAAACAAGCTGTTTTAATATAAAACAACTTTGCATTATTACTTTGTTTTTGTTTTTTATGTTGTTACTTGTACATTATTACTTGCTGTTGTTGTTTCACACAAACAAGTTAATACAATTTAAAAATAAAACGTGTTTACTGTCAGCACAAATGGGGTATTAAATCGTTTTTTTTATAACTACTCTGCAAAAAATCAGATTCTTACCATGAACATTTTTTACTTGTTTTAAGAAAATAATTACTTAAAATAAGAATTTAAGTAAACTTTTACTAAAAGTAAAAAGTCCGATTCTTACCTAAAACATTTTTTTACTTATTTTTAATAAGTAATTACATAAAATAAGAATTTAAACAATTTTTTACTTAGTATAAAAAATTTATAAAAATCATTCATATAAATGTCAAGAAAAGAAATAAATAAGTTTATGTAAAATGACAATGAAAGATATAATAAATTCAATCATTTAAAATAAAAAAAAAATAAAAAAATTTAAACATAATAGACATTTCACAAAATGTTATTCACAAAATGTTATCATGGCTTTGTACAATTTCATTGTGTTTACCAACTTTCAAAGTTTGTTTATTAAGCCTTAGCAGCAGTTATTTATTTTGCATCATAAGTTAAAATGATCTATGACAAAAATGTTTTATTTTAATTTTGTTAATGGACTTTCAAATAAAAGTAGCACTCATTAGGATTAAGCAAATAAAGATAATTCTTTTGATACTTCTACTTTTATATTCTCTACTTTTGCATTCTTAGTATATATATATACTTTTAAAATGAGTAAAAAAATATAAGTACATAATTAAAAAAAAAATTTTTATTTATAACTTATTTTTTCTTATTACAACAACTGCATAGAGTAACTGCATAAAATCTATTTGTGAAGCAAATAAAACAGGTAGATACTCTTTGTCATTAAGATTTTTTCTCACATGAAAAACAAGTCTACAAGACTATTATACGAGCAAAATCTAATTTTAGTAGGTTCCAGAGAGTATTTACATGATATTGCCCTAATTTTATATAAAAAATGGATTGTCTCCATAATAGTAATTTCAAAGTAATGTCGTTAATGGCTTTTTTTTATATTTTGCAAAGTTATCCATCTTTTAATAAAAAGAAAACTACCTTCATAAAAATATCATTATTTTTATAAATTTTAATGCATATTTTTTAGAATTAAACATCAACGGATACTTTGAAACGGTATAATAACTCAAATATAAATAAAAGTTAACAAATCTACATATATGATACAATGTATCACATTAAAAGCTCCCCCTAATAAACTCTAAGCAGGGCGGCTTTTGGGGGTGGTGAGATTGTGCGCCGCATAATGGCAGCAAGTTGGTTAAGGCAGCAAAAAAGCAAAAAACGGAAAAAATATTACCTGCATGGCATATATTTGACAATGTTGTCAAGAAAAGGAGTTTTCAGGGGTGGTATGGCAAATTTGTCACAAGGGCGGCAAGAACACTATGCCCTGGACTGACTTTTAATGTAAATTTTCAGCTCATTTTATTAAAATTAACTAAATACTAAAGAACTATACAATGAACATTCTATTATCAAAGATAATCACAAACAATATTTGTTTGTGATTATCTTTGAAATTGAATGAAAATTATTTTTGACTTGTTGCTAGTAAACTATGAGTTTCGAACTAATCTTAATAATTTGCTTGCAAAATAATTTTAGTTTTAAGACATAACAATTGTTAATAATTTTTTTTGTGGGTTCTTATTAAAAGACTGACATAACTATCCATATACTTTTAGAAGTTATATTAAATCACTTAACCATATTATTTAATCACATTTAATTATAAATTTACAGAAATTAAAATTTAAAAACACGTACATGTAAGTTTTTTCTTATTTTTATAATGTTGTGCATTGTATCCTGCCTTGAAATAAAATACTTTTTTTGAAAAACCGAAAGACTATATATAATAATTTTTGCCTGAAGAATATTTTTGGCAATTTTTTAAAAATATTAGAAAAGAAATTAGAAAAAACATATTTTTAGAAACTAAAAGAGAACTTTTGTAACCGAAGTTTCGGTAGTCAAAAAAATATTTATATATATATATATATATAAATATATGTTTAATGAGTAATTGCTAATGTGTTTATACAGATTTGTTTATACAAATGTGTTTATACAGTCACTTGTATTGGTTTTGTAATTTGATAATATGAATATATATGAATTGTAGCTAGAATTTGTAAATAGAGAGTTAAATTTAGAGGAGAAAAAAGACTGTTTTATTTTTGTATTCATTGCAATAATGGTAATATATATATATATATATATATATATATATATATATATATATATATATATATATATATATATATATATATATATATATATATATATATATATATATATATATATATATATTTAAATAATTTTAAAATGTATTTTACAAAATAGAGTGCTCGATGTTCTCAAAAGAACAAAACTATTATAAATTAGAGGAAAATCACTTAATAATTTTTCATCATTTAACACTGTGTTTCATTAATAAAGACTCATCAGAAATGCTGTGTTTCATCAATAAAGACTCATCATTTCTGATGAGTCTTAATTGATGAAACACAGCGTTTAATGAAAAAAATTTTGTTAAGCGATTTCCTACTAATTTTTTTATATATATATATATATATATATATATATATACATATATATATATATATATATATATATATATATATATATATATATATATATATATATATATATATATATATATATATATATATATATATATATATATACACACACACACATATATTATATATATTTAAAACTTATATATATATATAAATCAAATAAATTTTGTCATTGAAATATAATAGATATTCCATGTACCTACCCGGTAGGTACATAGAATATTTGCGACCAATATATTCTACATACCATTGGTAGATAGAATTGGTAATTAAATTTAAAAAAAAAGTAAATTTTAAAACTTAAACACTTGGAAACTTTCAATTATAAGATTCTGGAAAGTATAAGACATAGGTATTATTAATTATAGAAGAAGGGTTCACTGGTAAAGACTCCAAGCTTCTAGAGTTATGTTAGAAAGCTTGACCAGATATATTTCCTGGTAAAGGTGCAAATATATGTATTAGAAGAGCGAAAGTTTAGAAAATCTTTTCTGACTAAAAAGTATATTACAGTATTAATTACTTAGATAATTATAATTATATTAAGTAAATGCACTAAAATAAATGTTATACTGTTATTTGTGATAATTATAAAAAAAGGTTTTTTTAAATTTCTCACTCTAATAATATTTTTGTAAGTTAATAAGTTGGTCCTATGTTTTTTATAATTGAAAATCAACAAAAGCCTGTATAAGTCCAAGTTTGGAGAGTGCAAGCAGTTCTACGAAAATTATCCAACTGACATTTAAACAATATGTAAAAACACAATCTTTCTCAACTAGTATCACCGGAGTTTACAATCTACACAGACAATGAAATAAATATTGCATCTAAAAATGGTTCGATACCAGAAGAACTGGTACATAGAATTATCGTAGGCACTATACACAAAATGAACACAACTACTTTTGATAAATGTAAAAGAAGGCCAACAATGCAGGAGATTATTGAAAAGTCAAATTTAATAGTCATAACATATCCATCATTGGCAAATGCAAAAACATCTCATGTATGTTTTTTTTTCTCTCTATAATACAAATTAAAAATAATAGATCAGGTTAATATTTAAGTAGTTAAAAAATTATATTTGTCAAATTTCCTATTAATAAGGCACTTTTTAGCCTTAGACAGCTTCTTAACGTACTGATTATTTTGAAGTTTTAGTTCCAAATTTTGATATGCTAATTAAACCGTTTTAGGCAAAAACCTTTTTTATTTGAGGAATTAGGTCAGCAAAAAATTGCTGACCTCTAACACTTTGAGTTCTGCATTGCCTAATGCGGATTCTAATTCTGAGATCTGTATACAATATTTATAACCATTATATTTTTTTCATTTTCCAGATAATAAAAGAAGTGAGAAGGATATTGAAGCTAGCTGAAGGTGCTGAGCCTAGCAATTTTATGAGTGACTTGATAAAGCATTTAGAAAAAGAAACTGATACTATAATTTATTTGTGTTTTTCCGGAATACCTAAAGCCTCCAAAATTGCCAAAATTTTGTAAGTTCATAAATGCTTATAAAAACTTTATTTGGTTCCTGTGAGAAGTTCTGTTCTCTTTTTTAAATGTTCCATGTGGATTGGCATGTGGGTTTAAAAGGCTTCCATAATGATATTTTCTTATTTGAATATGACACAGTTAGCACAATATTTTACTTACAGAACTTTTCTTTACCCTATGTTGGAGATTAAGAGTATTTTTAATGTAATACTATTAGCAGAGTGTAATATACAGCGATATTTACTATTAGCAGAGTGTTAACCTGTACTAGTAATTTCCCTCTTTCAGGAAAATCACTCACATTACTTAGGATTTGCAACTTCAGTAAATTCAAAATAAACTTTTTGATTACTTTTTAGATTAAAAAATCATCTCACTTCTTCAGAATTTAAATCTGATTTTTCCATCAAAACTAAAAAGCATAAGAGAGAGGTTCCTCTCATCTTTGTCCTTAAGGTAAGTTTTTAAGCTTTATATACTTATTGTGCACAGCACACTATGAAAGTCAGGAATAAGTCAGGCAATTTTTAAAAATTAATTTTGAAAATAAGATCAGGGAAAACAAATGGCAAAAAGAAAAACAAACTTTATAAAAATTCTCTGATTGCTCAGAGAAATAAATGAAATATGCTTTTGAAATGACCACCCTGATGCTATTTTTGTTGTTTTAATATTTAATCATCATTAAAAAAATACTCAGGCTAGCTAGCAAAAAGTTTTATAAACTTTTTTTAATTTGTTTTGATCAATTAAGTTTTAATTTAATTGTTTTGATGATTAAAAAAATTTGAATTCAATAAGTTTTTATTAGAGTAATTAATATACTAAAGTAATCTACTTATTGCTGTATATCTTATTTTATAAACATGAAGACCCAGACACATGGTCTAGCAGAAGAACTGAAAATGTTCCTGTTCTTTTGGCGGATGGAGATATGTTTATGCTAATTGTTCACCAAACGATAATTGCTAATGTACAAGTTGCATAAGAAGTCGTTCTTACTGATATAGCATTGTTTTATTTTTGCATTGTTTTATTTAATGAACTTTGATTATCCAAAAGACTACAAGATCGGACTAAATATGCTACAGTATTTTTTTTTTTTGATGATAAAGATATCCTAGTAGACTTAATAAAACATTTCCACATAGTCATGTAAGACTACATAATTTGAAAAGAATAGTATGTATGAATATATATCATAGAATAGTGTGTATATATATCATAAAAAATAGTATTTTTATATGTATAGATATAAATATATCTTTTTCTTAAAACAAGATTTTTTTGCTCATGTTGTGAAAGTTATTCCTAATATCGTTTACACACTACAAAAAATGAATTCTTACTTTAAGCAAAAAAAAAATTGTTTTAAGCATTTTTTACTTGTCAGTATGGTAAGCAATTTTTTACTAACCAAGAATTTTTTACAAAGCAAGAATTAAAAAAAAAAATTCTTGCTTAGTAAAAAAAGTTCTTGCTTAGTAAAAAAATTCTTGTTTATTAAAAAAATTCTTACTTAGTTAAAAAATTCTTGCTTTAAGTAAAAAAATGCTTAAAATTGCAGTGTGTATAAAGTATTTTAATTAATGTAATGTTTGCAATTTTATTTTTACTTTTTTAATTATTATGTTAAGTAAAAACAATTTCTTTTTAAATGTTAGTTCACCCCCTTTCCCCATCCCCTTCACCAAGGCTATGAAAGCCTAAACTACATTCAAGGAGGCTTTTTTTCATGGTTACATCCCTCTTACAAATCTATAACTCTAAAACATGAAACTTGACAAACAAGGCTGCTGTGTGGAGAAACGCGGTACTACCAGGGATGTGGTGGGGATCAAAACTCAGAACTTCTTGCTATGAGAAGAATTAATGGGGTAATGGTATATATATACGTCATTACTGAAAATAATATTGTAATAGTATTAAATATGTTACTTGCATATTATAATGTAACTGCAACTTAGGCTGTAAATTATAACAGTAACTTAAGTAACTTTATGCTACTTTAAACCCTGCTGAGAATATTACGAGATGTTATTTGAATATAAGAGATAACATGTCAAATAAATAGCAAAATACAAAACCTCCCTGTCAGCCCATTGCGGTAGGAGAAATTAGATACAATTTTGTAATAATTCCTCTTACCGCAATGGGCTGACAGGGAGGGGGAATTTCGAAAACATTTTTCTAAAAACATCTTTTTTAAATAGGGGTTCTCTAATTCCTAAATATATTTGATATAATAAAATAATACTGGATTAAAAAAAAGTTTTATATGAAAAATATTTTAAGAGGTTGCCAAGACCCTTAAATATCAGACAAGTCTCTAATATTATTCAAAAAAATTTCTTAAAATGTATTTATAAAAACTGTCCCAAAATTAACACAAGATTTGAATTAAACAGAAAACACAGTTTTTTTCTTTTGATTGTAATTTTTTTTATTGAATCATAAAGTGCATAGGATAAGGTTATTTATGTAATAATACATTGGGAAAATTATCTCCACGGCTTTTTATACACATATGCACTCGTTTGTCAAAAATTTCCATGACTATTCTGCATAAATGTGGCTGAACTTTGTTGGTGCAACATTGAATCTCCTCTTTTAAAGCATGTGTGGTTGTGGGCTTGTTGACATTGACTTGTGATTTAAAATAATCCCATAAAAAGAAATCTAATGGTGTTAAATCAATGGATCTAGGGGGCCAATTCTGATCACTGAAACAAGAGAGTACACGAGCTGGAAACATCTCATGTAGTAATTAAAGTGTTTCATGGGCTGTATGATATATGGCACCGCTTTGTTGAAACCACATTTGGCCATAACAATACCATCCAATTACAATGAAAAGAACTGGGTTATCATGTCGCAATATCGAGCACCAGTAACAGTCACTACTTGACCAGCCTCATTTTCAAAAAAGTATGGTCTAATTATGCCTCCAGCCCAAAATCCACAACAAACAGTGACATGTCGTGGATGCATTTGTTCTTTGACAATCACATGTGGATTCTCAGACCCCCAAAGCAGCAATTTTGGCAATCAACAAACCCATCAAGGTAAAAATATGCTTTGTTGCTTAGAATGATTTTGCTTAAAAAATCAGCATCCGTTTGTTGATGCTCAATAATCCATTCAACAAACTCTCTTCGCTGTGCATGGACATTAGGCTTCAGTTGTTGTGTTAATTGAATTTTGTAATCATGGAGACACAGATCTTTAGTGAGTATACACTGTAGAGAGCTTCTTGAAATTTGCAATTCTTGTCAATGATGCCAAATTGAGGTTCCTGGATTGTCACCGCCACTCTCATGCAATTCTTTGATATTGAAATTAGAACAACTTAATTTTGGACGACCAGTATGTTTGCCATCTCCAACGGATCCTGTCTCCAACGGATCCTGTATCCTGGTATTTTTCAATTATTCTCTCCACAGTTGACGAAGTTAAAACACTATTCCGACCACATTTTGAACTGTGTCAGCCAAGCTTTCATTATTTTTGAAATATTGTTCAATAATGAAGACGTGTTGTTTAATCGTGTAACGCTCCATTTTTAGAAACCCTAAACTGTCAGCTTTTGACTTGTTTTTTTTCTAGGGTTGTCAACACTCTACTACATAAATGGCGGTAACTTTAAATCTTGCATTTTCATTCATTCTTGCATTCATTCATATCCAGATTGTACTTGTCCAAACACAAACCCCACTATTGGTATTTGTACTAAAGCCCTCACAAATTGGTATATCACTATGTTGTCATAAATAATGTTTCATGCAGAATATTCACTACATGTAAGCAACTACATACATGCAAATATTTATAACATAATACTTATACAGCGCTAGAAATAATTATTTTAAGGTTGCGGAACACTGATTGGATGAAATGAAAAATATTGAGAAGTAGACAATCAAATTATTTTCGGGATCATCAAATTTAATTTCAGTAATTTTCGAAAACAAAACAAAAAAAAAGAATAGTGTCGCAAATGAATTTAATGAATAGTGTCGAAAACAAAAAAACTGAATAGTGTTGCAAATGAATCTAAAAAATAGTGTCGAAAACAAAAAAACGGAATAGTGTCGCAAATAAATCTAAGGAATAGTGTCGAAAACAAAAAAACGGAATAGTGTCGCAAATAAATCTAAAGAATAGTGTCGAAAACTAAAAAAATGAAATCAGAGTTACCTCTTTTTGGAAACAATAGGTATAATAAAAATAAAATAAATATATATTCGTATTAAATGTTTTCAATAATATATATATATATATATATTTATATTTATATATATATATATATATTTATATATATATATATATATATATATATATATATATATATATATATATATATATATATATATATATATATATATATATATATATATATACTTATATTTATATATATATATATATATATATATATATATATATATATATATACATATATATATATATATATACATATATATAAATTTATATATATATATATATATATAATATATATATATATATATATATATATATATATATATATATATATATCAAACAAAAATGTTGACAATATTTGACAACATGACAAAACGTTTATTGCAGCAAAAACGTCGAATGGAACTTTTACACTTTTAAACGTGAATAATTTTTCAATTAATTGCTTATAAGTTCTTATATAAATATCGATCAAGATATATATATATATATATATATATATATATATATATATATATATATATATATATATATATATATATATATATATATATATATATATATATATATATATATACATATTTATATTTATATATATATATATATATATATATATATATATATATATATATATATATATATATATATATTTATATACATATATATAAATTTATATATATATATATATATATATATATATATATATATATATATATATACACATATATATAAATTTATATTTATATATATATATATATATATATATATATATATATATATATATATATATACTTATATTTATATTTATATATATATATATATATATATATATATATATATCAAACAAAAATGTTGACAATATGTTGACATCATGTTGTGTGACATCATGACAAAAATGTTGACAAATGTTGACAAAAATGTTGACATCATGACAAAACGTTTATTGCAGCAAAAACGTCGAATGGAACTTTTACACTTTTAAACGTGAATAATTTTTCAATTAATTGCTTATAAGTTCTTATATAAATATCGATCAAGATAAAATTTTCTATCCAACCATATAAAGTTTATGAGATTTTAGAGGTGTCAAAATGGACCCTTTTTTGCCCCTAAAATTGCCCTAAAAGGGATATTACTGTAGCGCAATCAACTGTTTTTTTTTTTTTTGCCTAAAGACTGTGCACTTTCTCTCTGCCAAATTTCAGCATTATACTATTTTTGTCTGGATTTGACCCTATTTTTTGCTAATTCTCTCCGACTACAATTCAGTTTTTACTATTTGCAATACTATTCTTTATTACTTGCAACACTATTCCGTTTTCACTATTTGCGACACTATTCCTATTTTCATTTTCGACACTATTCTGATTTTACTGTTTGCGACATTATTCCTTTTACTATTTTTGATTTTTTAAATTTTATTATTATAAATATTTTTTTTATTTAAATAAGATAAGAAATAAAAACATTAACTTACAATCCATACACATCTTCGTAAAACTGAATTTTAACTCTAGTAATGTTTCAGAATCATCTACAGAAAGATTCATATGAAGTTCCACAGTTGACGATCCTGTAATCTTTTCTTTGCATGTTATTTTTAACTCAAATTCTAGTATAAATATATATTTTTAATGCATAATAACAAAATTACCTAAATTACATATACACTGCCAGGCAAAAGCTTCCGGCCACTTGAGGTTTTAATAGTTTTTTACCTACAATAATTAACAGCCCAAGAAATAACAACTAACTTCAATGCTGCTCATAATAAAACTATTTCAGAAAGAACTGTAAGACGTCGCTTGAAAACTGTTGGCTTAAATGATAGAGTAGCTGTTCGAAAAACTCTTCCAAAAACCAATAAATTGGAAAAAGCTTCAATGGGTTCTAGCGCATTCAAATTGAACAGATATAGACTGGCGAAATGTATTATGGACGGACAAATCCAAGTTTCTTGTTTTTGGAACAAAGCGACGAATCTATGTGCAACAAACAGCTACTAAAAAATTTCATCCACAGTGTATACAGCCTACTGTCAAACATGGTGGAGGTTCAGTAACGGTGTGAAGCTGTTTTGTTTTTAATCAGGTTGGTAACCTCATGAAAATAAATGGAATTCTTGATAAGAACGGATATCATAAGATATTGTGTAGACATGGTGTGCCTTGTGGAAAGTGCCTAATTGGCTACGGGTTCACCATGCAACAGGATAATGACCCAAAACATACAGCTAAATACTGTACAAACTTTTTGCAAAAAAAAGAAGCTCGGGCAGAACTCAAAATTATGACATAGCCCCCACAATCCCCTGATCTCAACCCAATTGAGTTACTTTTTGAACAACTGGATTGTGAGGTAAGAAAAGAGTGTCCTACATCAACAACTTATTTGTGGTCAATTTTGCAACGAATGTGGAAAAATATTTCTCCAATTTATTTGGATAATTTAATCAAACGTATGCCAAAACTTGTTTGTGCAGTAAAGAAAGCAAAGGGTGGATTTTTCGATGAAAAAAACAACAACTTTTGTTCGTGTTATATTGCAAAATCTTGTTTATTTTTATCATAGGTTT
Organism: Hydra vulgaris; assembly: GCF_038396675.1. Lineage (NCBI taxonomy): Eukaryota > Metazoa > Cnidaria > Hydrozoa > Anthoathecata > Hydridae > Hydra > Hydra vulgaris. The sequence goes on from NC_088920.1 coordinate 34,342,825, forward strand.
AAACATGTTGATTAGTTTGTAATTATTTGTAATGATATTTGGTTAATTGTAATTAGTTAACTTGTTTTATTATAAATTTTTTTTACAAAAAACAGAGTGACTGGAAACTTTTACCAGGCAGTGTGTTTATATACAGTATCAGACAAAACATTTGCAACCAACATCGAACAATGCTAAAAAGTGTTCCTAATTTTACATGTCTTAAAAACGAAACGAACTATACTACCACAGCAAACAGTTCAGGAGTCTGGAGTCATAGCATGCCATGACATGAGCAATCAGCTGACAGGTGACAGCACACAGGCAGAACTTCGTTGACAAGTGCCATTTTGCAGCCGACAAAACAAGTGCAACTTTTTTGGTTTGTTTCATTTTCTCTGGTCCATGTCAACGTCACGGAAGTTTTTTAATAATTAAAGGAAGTATCCAGAAGTTTCCAGAAGCATGCAGAAGCTTCCAGAAGTTTCCAGAAGAAGCATCTGGAAGCACCCAGTAGCATCCAGAAATATCCAGAAACATTCAGAAGCATCCAGACGCATCTAGAAGCTTCCAGAAGCGTCGAAAAGAAGCATCTAGAATCTTCCAGAACAGGTTCACACAGGTTCATTTTACTATATAAGAGACATGTAAATCAACATGTAATTCAGTCAGTATATGGAAATCAATCAGTCAGTTTTATCAAGACAGTTTATCAAAGTGAGTTTTATCAAAATGTTTTATCGAAGAACATCAATACAAGAAGTGAAATACAACAAGTGTTTCATTACATCAATACAGTCCACATCCAACCAAGACGTTGTGTTCCACAGAGCATTATTGTATCATCACAAGGTAAATGTAATACGGTAAGCCTTGAGAAGCGTGATTATTTATTATTTTTATGACTTCAAGTGCAAAAATGGCTCCCGACAGTCTTGGATTGGAACTAAGAAAGAAAATTATTGGCGATTACGTAAGTGGAATGTCACAAAAAAGTATTTGTGATAAATATCGCGTGAAAAAATGGACCGTATCAAGACTATGTTCCAAATATCATTCTACCGGGAAGTTGGCAGCAGATAACAAAGGTGGAAGACCGCGTTCCACCACTTCTAGAGAGGATTCTATAATCGTCAGATCCGTCAAGAAGGATCCCTGGATATCATCAGTCGAGATACAAAAGCAATTAGAGCTGCCTGTATCGGACCAAACAATCAGACGACGTGCTGTTGAAGTCGGATGGTTTTCTCGATGCCCTGCAAAGAAACCGCTGATTTCACTAAAAAACCAGTTGAAAAGACTCCTGTTTGCTACATCTCATATTGACTGGAATGTGCAGAAATGGCAAACTGTTCTGTTCAGTGATGAGTCGAAGTTCAACATCATTGGTAGCGATGGCATTTGCCGTGTACGTCGACCGACCGGAAAACGCCTCGATTTACGTTACTGCCATAAGACCGTGAAGCATGGTGGAGGCAGTGTAATGATCTCGGGTGTTTTTCTGCTAACGGTCTAGGTCCAATACATCGAAACGATGGATTAATGGACCGTTTCATGTATAAAAATATCCTGAAAGATGTTATGTTACCTCATGCTGAATGGAATATGCCAATAAAATGGGTTTTTCAGCAAGACAACGATCCAAAACACACTGCAAAAGTAGTCAAGTGGTTTCAAGACAACCACCTATCGGTGATGGATTGGCCGCCTTAATCTCCGGATCTCAACCGTATTGAGAACCTGTGGGAGATCGTCAACCACAGAATTAATCGTGAAGGTGTTTATAATATGGATCAACTGTTTGAACAAATCCAAAAGGCCTGGGCAGCGATTCCACAAAGTTTCATTGATCACCTGATCAAATCTATGCCTCAAAGATGCAAGGCTGTGATCGACAACAAAGGATTCGCCATGAAATATTGATAGCGAAATACAGCTTGGTCAACATTTTGTCGAGTTGCACTTGTTTTGTCCAGAAGGAAATCAACTTTTTTTAATACTTTTGATTAATTTGTTAATTTTCGTGTACAAATAATGAACTGTGTCATGAATAAAACTTGAAGAACTTTGTCTCTAAACAGTTACATAGTTATTTCTCTTAATTGAAAAAATGCAGCACTTTTATATAAAGAAACTAAATTAGCTTTATTTGGTTGCACTCGTTTTGTCCAATACTGTATATATATATATATATATATATATATATATATATATATATATATATATATATATATATATATATATATATATATATATATATATATATATATATATATATATATATATATAGTTAGGAAAAAAATGTTAGGAAAAAAATGATGCAATAAATTGCAGACCTCATTTTTTTGTTACAGGTCAGCATTAGGTTGTCAAAAAAAATTTGACACAAAGGGGTTACCATAAAACATAGAAACAAGGTCAGCAATTTTTTGCTGACCTTAAACACTTTTAGGTCGGCAGTTAGGCTGGCATTGCCGAATGCCGACCCTAATTCCGAGGGTTGTATTTATATATATATGTATATATATATATATATAAAATTCTAAAATTAAATATCTTGCTTAATATTTATAAATATCTAGCGTAATATTTATAAATATCTTATAAATATCTAGCATAAAAGTTTAAAAACTTCACTAAAAGCTTCGATTTTGTACAGGTTCAATCACATTCATTAGTTAATGACTATTATATTCAAAATTCAAAAACATCAGAACATTTGAGTATCAAATATTTTTTGTCAAATATAAGTTAATAAACTAAATACTTTCACTGGTATCTTTGAACCAGTTAAGCTTGTATTAAAGTCTATTTGTTATAAAAGTTAAAGCTACACAAAACTTAAATCTTAAATAAAAAAGTTGCAATAAACAATACGTTTAGCAAATATATTTGTTATAAAACTTTAAATTGAAACTTTTGAAAGCATGCTCATAAACAACAAAAGAAAAAATGTTATGCCACTAGTTTCACAATGCTTTCCTCAAAATATACGTCAGTATATAAGTTATTTATATATTATATTTGTATAAGTATATATATACTTTCACTAATATTTATTATATTAGTGTATATTAGTATATTAGTATTATATTATATTATTAAAAATATAATCAAGTATATAAAATATTATTGACTTGATGATAATTAAATAGCGCATTCAGATTAAATTAGAAAGCAATTTTCTATTTTGTAATAAATGAAAAGTTATGAAGTCATTACTGCTAACAGATAGAATGGAATGTTTACTATTTTCAAAACGTTTTGTCCCAATGAGAATAGAAAATTTAAATTAGAAAATTAAAACTTGATTGAATTTCGAAAAATCAAAAGTTTTAAAAACTTTAGGTTCTTTTTAATTTTTCATCTTTTGTAAATAAAAAAAATATTCTTAATTTTTTTTTTAAACCTAATAGTTATCTTTAAATTAAAAAAGTTTCTCTTGTTTAGAAAGTCCGCAATCAAGCATGTTAATTCAACTCCAAAAGGAAACCTTTTGAGTGACCCCCTCCCCATACTTGCATACATAATTTACGGATGGCTCCATGGCAACCAATTTCTTAATTGGTTGCCATGGATAAAAAAAAAAAGTCTGAATATCGCTCTTGAAGACTTGTTGCCAAGTGCGCAGTCGCGCTTGTTGATAACGTATTTCAGTGTTATGAGTGCGAAATATCGCGCTGGGCGATTTTATTCATCACATGCACTGATATATATATATATATATATATATATATATATATATATATATATATATATATATACAAAAAAATTTTTTTTTAAATGAATGTTGACGTTTGTATCTTTATTTAATGACAAAAGTCTAATTTTTAGAGATATATGTCATATAAGGAAGTTTTATTTTCAAACTATTTTTATTCTAATTAATAATGATTATTGATTTTAATTAATTTTATTTCTTCAAAACAATTTTTTACACATTTGCAAAGTGGGCGCAAAGTAATGATAATTAATATGCAATGACCTAACGAGTGTAAACTGTTATCCATTGATACTAAATAATGAATTTTTCTCAATTTAGTTTGCTAAATTTATTTACAAATAAATAAAGGTATAAATATATATAATATATAAATAAACAAATAAATAAAGGTAAAAACTTGAAGACATTAAAATGAAAGGAGCTAAAAATAAAATATTTTTTAAAATTTTAAAAATAATATTATACTTAATTATAAAATATTATATTTAATAATAAGTTAATAAAAATATTATCAGATTATTGATGCACATTAAAAAATAAAATCTATAATAAACATATTAATTCTATATATTCTATTAGATTGTTTATATTTCAACGACACTTAAATATTCTTTTCAAACATTTTAAAAGTGTTTTTAATATTCAAATAAACATTACTTCATTAAAGAAAAATAAGAAAATTAAAAAAAAAAAAGCACGCTAGAGAAAAAAGCAATCTTAATGATTAAGTATGGTTTATTTAAAGTAATTGTAAATGCAATAATTTTAAGTAAAACTTTGCATGGTTTTGTTAACGCATGCAAAAACCATGCTAAAACATAATTACTATCTTTGATAGTGTACTTAGTTATTTTACTTAATAGTAACACTATTGAAAGAAATAATCATGTTTTAGCATGGTTTCTTTTTTAGTCTTCAAAATATGTTTTCACTTTTAGTAACTATTTATTTTTTTATAATAAATATGTGTTTT